>NC_136978.1:11201859-11306859 GCF_032717465.1 Coenobita brevimanus
CAAACCAAACCAAACCAGACCACACCACACCAGACCACACCAGACCAGACCAAACTAAATAAATCTGTTTTCGCCCCAACGTACCCGAATCAGATCTAACCCATTTTAATTGACGCTCTGTCCTGACCTCACTTCACCAAACCTAACCAAGCCCAACCTAGCATAACCTAATCTAACACCTCTCTGTCTCTCTACCTACCTGTCTATCTGTCTGTCTATCTGTCTATCTATCTATCTGGCATGAAAGAATTTAATATGAGAGCCGGACTTTCCCCAACCTGACCCCACATCAACAATCCTGACCTCGCCTGACCCCACATCAACAACCCTGACCTCCCTGACCCGACACAGCGAGCCTCCACCTGACGCGGGAAAAATCACTCATTGTTAAAAGGCGTTCCCTGTTGGTGTTTATGTTTTCATGCGAGGGTGCTGGATCTCTCTCTCTCTCTCTCTCAAACCCCTGCTGCTATATGACTTAATTTTCGCTTATTTTCTCTCAGTCTCTCGCCAATTTTATTTAACACGAAGCATCTGATAGTGAATGAATTAACACTCTCGGGCTCACACATTTCACTGAGCTGAATAAAATCGTCTGAACTGAGCTGGAGTAGTATATTGGGATTTTTTTTTTTTTTTGGGGGGGGAGCCATGAGTGTTGAAATACAGAAAAAAAAGGAGAGAAACAGAAATGAAAAACGCAGAAATACAGATATGAAAAATACAGTGATATCGAAATTTTAGGGGATTTTAGTAACCTAGATTTATTTGTTTGTATTTTTTTATTTTTACTTACAAGGAAAAATAATATGTTGCATGTCGTACAGGAAAATGAAAACGGGCATAGAGATTTATAATGTGTGTAAGGAGTTAGGATACGACCAGTCAGGAAAAATAAATGAAAATATCAGACGAGAAATACACAAATTGAATACGGTAAAAAGAAATGAGAGTGGATAATAAGTAAATGGAGAATATAATGCACAGTCAGAAAAAAAATAAATATAATAAACGAAAGCATATATAAAATGATTGGTTATTTTTACTGTGCCTTGACACGGGATGCTGTGTTTTGAAATAGCATTCAGTGTCTACATTTTCAATCACCGTGAATTATTTGTTACGCCAGCCATTAAAGGGAAACTGCACAGTATAATCTTGGAAATTTTGTTACTCTGAGTTAGTGGATGTATGGGTGCCGTAGAACCATCCCCTCATGTGATAGAAGTGATGTATCTGGGCGGCTCAAGTGTCCGGGTATAAAGACGTCCATCAGCTCCCTGCCAATCCCCCTAATGTACTGTGGTGGGATTGCTGTGCGTCTGATAAAAAATAAATGATATACTGTGCAGGGCAGGAAATTAAACCGGGTAATTATTTTTATTTACTCTTACTGTACTTTGAAATATACTTCACCGAGCTTGGCGGCTCTCTCTCTCTCTCTCTCTCTCTCTCTCTGGCAGAATAGGACACTACTACACCCCTACATTCTTCCAGTAGCACTCCTTCGTGACTAGCGCTGTATGCTAGTGTTAATCAATTTTTAAACCCTAACATTCAAGATTTTTACGCCAGCTTAAAGTTAACAGAGTATACGCCTTGTGACCTTTCATTAGGCGGTTCAGTCTGTGTTTCATACTTTCAGCACTGTTTGGATTATTAACAATAGGATGAGGTGAAGGGATGTAGAAGAGAGGGATATGAGAGAGTGGGGGGTGAAGTTGAGGGGATGGAGTGAGACTAACTAGGAGAGTGTATGTGAGTGAGGTAGAGGGGGGAGAAGTAAGGGGAGACGATGAGGTGGAGGAATGGAATAGAGAGGTATATGGGAGAGGAGGGTGTAAGTTGGAGTGGAGGGCAGCGAAATGGCAGAGGACAGGGCGACATGGAGGCGAAATGTTTGTGGCCACCCCTTACGGAATTAAGGCATCTGGCTGTATATAGGTAGATAGATAGATGGCATGTACGTTTCCTAAGTGCAATACGTTTGTAAATATTAGCTAACGGTGTGTATAGAAGTTCTAAGTGTAACACCTTTCTAACTCTGTCTATATTACCTGATCACCTTACTAACAATTATATTTTTCATGTTTAAAATCTGAACTCCTATATAGAATTTGTGAAGATATTTGGTACCGTAATGTTCAAAAAGAAAATATATATATATATATATATATATATATATATATATATATATATATATATATATATATATATGTTTTGTAATTTTGCTGACTAGTGGTAAGTATCCTGCCAGAGGGTTTATCAGAGCCGGGTTAAACACTTTTAATATGGCAACTTTTGTTTTCTTTTGCTTGTTCTTACTACTACCAGACGAAGTTATTTAGCTTAGGGAAGGCCTCTTGTAGTGGAGTAGGATTTAGCGTTGTGCTGGAGTGGGAATTAGCGTTGTACTGGAGTAGGATTTAACGCTCTGTTGGAATAGGATTTAATTCTGTACTTACCCCATCAGTTTAAAAGTTTTCCCTAGAGCTAAATAAAACCGTGAGGTTGCAGGACTAACACTAGAAAGCACTCAGATAGCGCGTACCTTAACCAGTGCTATTAAAAAGGATCCGGATCCGCATCCGCCCCAAAATTTAATCAATTCTTTCTTGGTCCATGACCTACCCTTCCACAAAATTTCATTGAAATTCATAGAGAACTTTTAGAGATATTGTGTGGGATACTCCGGATCCCCCCAAATTTAATCACTTCTTCCTTGGCCCATGGCCGACCCTTCCACAAATTTTCATTGAAATTCATAGAGAATTTTTGGAGATATAGTCTGGACAAACGGACAGACATACAAACAGATGATTACATAACCTCCTCCAGCTTCGTTGTCGGAGGTAATTAAAGACATTACCAGGGTGCAGAGGATGAAGGGTGTCGGGACGTGGAAAATATTGACTGCCAATGTTGTAAACCAGTGAGGACCATATCTCGTGGTGTTAAGAGGCTTGGTAGCATCTCTTCCCTGTCGTTCTGTTTTAAAATGTATCTGTAAATTTCCCAGTGTCCGTAACTCTTACTTTTGCCGATATCGAAATGGATGCTGAGTGTTTGAAAGTTCTCAGTTAGAATCCTGCATATGATTCTCCACCGTTTCGTTATACCTCTTCCGTTGCGATTTAGTATGCACATTACACCTCAGCATCATTTTATACCGGTACGTGATTGGTGCAAATTATATCGGCATTAAAATGATATCAATAACGTAGGGTACAATATTGAGGAGAAATATGCAGAATAAGTTGCTTTAAAAGTGTGTTGCGTACTCTACAACATCACCAAGAATAAGGCTTATGGTGTCTTTAGTGGGGGATATCTTTCGTCTCGATCCTGCCTTTACATTCCGACATTTAGGGTGACCTGACCGCAAAATAATGTTAATGATACTACTACTACTACTACCACTACTGCAACTACTACTACTACTGCTACTACTACTACTAGCCTACTACTAGTACATAATAATCTATCTATCTTCTATCTATTGCCAGATGCCATAATCCCATACGGGGTGGCCATTTGACTTTGAGTTATTTGTTTTACGGGAAGGGGCACTAACCCTCCACCAACCCACTTGTTGACACGTAGAGAGCACGTATAGTTTGGTTATATAGTTACCACCCAGCGTTGTAAATGGTTTCCTGGCTTACAGGAAACCATTTGGCTTGTCACTCAATGTAAAGCCACCTGTAAAGGAAAGAAAAGCAATAAGAAGTGACAGGAAAGATGGGAGAAAGAGGAAGACAGGCACAGAAAAAGAATGATAAAGGCTAAGAAGTAGGCAGCACTACATAAAGTGAGTGGATGATGGTCGCCACCACCTACCACCATTATAATAATAATAACAATAATAATAATAATAATAAAAATACTGACCATTGCCAGTGTGTAAGGGTTTGCCTAGCTACTCCTCCTACCCTTGTCGACCTATTTTGATGAAACTTTGCAGAAACGTTCCCTAGCGTCTCAGATTTTGTGTTATTTTGGGGGGTTTTAATGTTCCGAGAATGTTTTCCAAAATTATTATAGCTGCCCCTGAAAAGTTTGTATTCTATAACAGAGCCAGTGGAAACAACTCCATTTTTATCGAGCCCAACCTCATACTAGCATTCACGGATATTTAATATTCACTGTTCGGAAATATAAGCAAAGGGTGACAGACCAAAGGAACAGAATATGATGGTGATGATAGTAGTAGTAGTAGTAGTAGTAATAGTATCCCAAAAAGAGCAACAGCAGTAAAAGCCACAACAACAACAACAACGACAACAGCATGAAGCCCAGAAAACAGGATGGCCACAAATAAACAACAGTTTCCCCTCAAATCCCACGTCCTTCGTCTCCCTGTAGAGGTAAAAAATGTAGGAGAAAATGGGGAGAGGTTTTTGAGGAACTGCCGCTGTTGATTAATAATAGGTGAGAGAGAGAGAGAGAGAGAGAGAGAGAGAGAGAGGGACTGGGGAAAAGGGGACAGAGAAGATGTGTAGAGGGATAAAGGGATAAGGACAGAGACGGGAGGGAGAGGAAAAGGGTTAGGAGAGAGAGAGAGAGAGAGATGTAGTTTTGGAACCCGTCTTTGCAGTTGGTAAATTAATAAATAGATGGATAGAGAGATATGTAAATAAATATATAGGTGATGATAGGTTGACAGATAGATGGATAGATAGATAGATAGGTCTACACACACACACACACACACTTACAGAATATATATATATATATATATATATATATATATATATATATATATATATATATATATATATATATATATATATATGAGAGAGAGAGTGAGAGAGATTGTGCTTTTTTCGGTATTTTATGCGAGAGAAATAAAGAGAATAAAAGAAAATGAAATTTATTATAAATATATTTGTTTTCGTCTCTCTCTTATATACCTCATCAATTAGCCTCATTATATCCCACTTATTCACCTATCACAGTCTTCCTTACTCCTAATTTACCTCACTTATTTTCAGTTATTTTTTTGACATGGTAGGGTGTTGGAGTAACTTGCTTAATCATGCTAACTTTCGGGACGGCGAGAGAGAGAGAGAGAGAGAGAGAGAGAGAGAGAGAGAGAGAAGATGTGTAGAGGGATAAAGGGATAAGAACAGAGGAGAGAGAGAGAGGACAGAGAAGATGTGTACAAGGATAAAGGGATAAGAACAGAGGAGAGAGAGAGAGGACAGAGAAGATGTGTAGAAGGATAAAGGGATAAGAACAGAGGAGAGAGAGAGAGAGAGAGAGAGAGAGAGAGAGAGAGAGAGAGAGGACAGAGAAGATGTGTAGAGGGATAAAGGGATAAGGACAGAGGAGAGAGAGAGAGAGAGAGAGAGAGGACAGAGAAGATGTGTAGAGGGATAAAGGGATAAGAACAGAGGAGAGAGAGAGAGGACAGAGAAGATGTGTAGAGGGATAAAGGGATAAGGACAGAGGAGAGAGAGAGAGAGAGAGAGAACAGAGAAGATGTGTAGAAGGATAAAGGGATAAGAACAGAGGAGAGAGAGAGAGAGAGATAGAGGACAGAGATGTGTAGAAGGATAAAGGGATAAGAACAGAGGAGAGAGAGAGAGAGAGAGAGGACAGAGAAGATGTGTAGAGGGATAAAGGGATAAGGAGAGAGAGAGAGAGAGAAGTGTAGAGGGATAAAGGGATAAGGACAGAGAACAGGAGAGGTAAAGGGTAAGGAGAGAGAGGGAGAGAGAGAGAGAGAGAGACGGGAGGGGGAAGGGATTGTGCTGAAGAATGCAGAAAAGAGTATTTCAGAAAAAGAAGGGAATGTATGTTGGTAGGCAGACGAAGAGTGGATAGATAGAAAGAGAGAGAGAGAGAGAGAGAGAGAGACCTCATTGTTTGGTGTTCAACAGGTGTCAGTAATTAACCAAACCTAATTAGGGTTAATTAATGTCCTCTGGTGTTTTACTCTCTCTCTCTCTCTCTCTCTCTCTCTCTCTCAACCCATTCAGCCCGTTGATGTACATTTTATTTAATTCTTGCTACCTTCTAAAGACATATTATTTTTTTTAAGGCTTTTTAAATCACCATAGATCCTTCCTAATTTAAAAAAAAAATCTTATTGTAATTGCCTTAGTAAAATTGAAATAACGTCATCGTGGTGAAGAGATTAAGTATTCATTTATATATATTTCTTTTTAACTTATTTTTCGTTACTTAAAATCGTCGTCAATATCCAGGGTGGTCCATATATAGCACTACTCATCCACTCCGCCGGGCTATTTCTCGTGTGTTGCGGGTACGGCTCAGTCAACATTATTAGTGTTTTATTTTCCTTTTTTTTTTCTACTCCCACTGCCACACCTACGCCCTCACGAGTGTTTATTTCCCTGCACCATTTATCCATGTCTGCTCCCCCTGCCACACCCACGCCCTCACCGGCAGACTGAGCCGTCCCCGCAACACACGCCCGCCAGGTGAGTGTCTAGACCGGCGCTGTTTCCGGCCCACACCTGGATACAGTAATTATTCTCCTCACTTATTAAATTTGTCGTCCATCTCAGTAGTGGAATCTCATCATTTATTAGTTTTTATCGACACCTTAATTGGCCTCTCATTACTGCTTTTCCCTAATGACTTTGGTGTAAACGCCCTAATAAGCCTCATTAGTAGAGAGATTTTACATAATGCTTTGTTTTTATTATGGACTTTTTATATATTTACTTACTGTCTTAGTTACTGTTTTTATATATCTTTAATGTTTTATTTAATGCGTTTTATTATGGATTATTTTTATTTATTTATTTATTATATTTGTTTTTAGCGGTTTTGGATATTGTTAAAACTGACACAGCATATCTTGTAAGAATTTTAGACCTCAACTGTCTTTTTTTTTTATTTATCTTTTGGCTATATTTGACTCATTATTTTTTTATTAATATTCTTGACTATCATTAGAAGCAGGTGGGAAAAGCGATGATGATGATGATGATGATGATGATTAACATTGTTTAGACATCCCATATTCGAGTGATTATTATTATTATTATTATTATTATTATCATAACGGTTATTAATATTATAATTAATATTAATGTGGGTAGAAAGGTGGAGACGCCCAATATCCACTCACACGATATAGAGCCACCACCAGCTGACTCTACACTGAAGGACAATATGGTTCCACGATCACAGATGCCATTTACAACCTTGGGTGGTTACATATCCAATTAGATGCCTGGTGGTCAAGTAGGTCAGGGCGCACCAAGGCATATAATCGAGTGGTGGTTGGGATTTATTGCTCCTGTAACATTGCTACTTGGAGGTGTGGGATTTACACTTGCTTTAAATATCGAGAGTAAGTAGCCTAGCCCCGGGCCCCTGTACTCCTTATGGCAATGAGTGAGTGGAAGATAGGTAGATAGATAGAAAATGGATAGATTAATGTTGGTATAATTGACATAAATATTTTTTGTATTGTTATATCCATGCTGATATGTTGACTAATTTTGTTTCTCGCCTTTCTTGCCATTATTACCACCCGCGTTGCTAAGCGAGCAGAGTGGCAATGTTTTCAGTTGTGAGGTTGGCTGGCTGGCTTTGTTTGTGTGTGGTTTACATCCTGAATTAGCGTCAGATCAGAAGTGGAAGTGCAAAATTATGTACTGAGGAAAAACTTGCCGACTTGTGAGATCAAATTGTGAGGTGGCTTCTAGTTTGTATTATTTATTTATTTATTTATTGATGCTAATTATCTTTTCCCTTACTCTCGTTTTCCTTGACCAATCTATATATATATTTTTTATCAATTTTTATATAACATTTATACTTACCAGTTTTATCGTCTATTCATGTTTTTCGTAATTGTGAGTTATTTTTCATACCTGTTTAGATTTACCTTCTTTTTTAATAATTGTGTTCTTATCAGGCCACCGTATTGCTTTTTCACGTAAATTTTCTTATATACATCTTTTATCTTCGTTATCAGTAATTTTTATCGGTGATTGTCATACTGTTAGTTGTACGTGTGTTTGTCTGTTATCTATACTTTCACCTTAACTATTTCCTGCCCATATTCTTCCTTACCTATGTTCATTATCATTATTTATTTTTATTCACGTTCCCCATCAGTTATCGTCATGAAGATAGCCATTCACCCCTCTTATCATTTTTTTTTCCATCGTCAGCAGTAAGGTACCTATTCATCTCTCTTTTCATTATTTTCATTATCAGTGGTCATTTATTTTTTATTCATGCTTGCCATCAGTTACCCTCATTAAATTGAGTCATTGCCATCATTCTTCCAGGCAGGGGGATCACCATCACTTATCTGCCTCATTTATTATATCAATTTTTAAATCTTTCCCATTTATCTCGTAATTTTGGGTTGTGTGTGTCACCTACTCTGTTACTTCTATTAATGAAGGTTGTTGCCTCCGCCAAGGAGGTTATGCTTTACCGAGCGTTTTGTTTGTTTGTTTGCTTGTTTGTCTGTTAGCAGGATTACTCAAAAAGTTATGAAGGGATTTTGGTTAAATTTTATGGAACGGTGTGCCATGGGCCAAGGAAGAAATTATTAAATTCTGGGGCGGATCCGGATCCGGATCCCGAGTATCCCGCACAATATGTTCAAAAGGTCTCGACTAATTTCAGTGAAATTTCTGTGGAAAGATGGGCCATAGACAAATTTGGGGCCGGATCCGGATCCTATATCCATGGATCCGGATCCGGATCATTTTTAATGGCATTGGCGGGGGTATGCGCTCTCTGACCGCTTCCTAGTTGTCATTAGTTTCTCAAGGAAAATTATCATCATCATCACCACCACCACCTCCACCTCCACCACCACCACCACCACCACCACCACCACCACCACCACCACCATCATCTACAAAATCCTCAGATTAATCAGCCTTTCTCATTTCCCATTTTTGTTGTCACTTGTTAGTGTCCATTATATTCTCCTCATATTCGCCATCAGTCATCCCCATTAGAGGCTCAGTTATTACCTTTATTTTTACAGGTGTGGCCATCATCATCATTTACCTGGCCCATTAATTTATCACTCTATTTTTTTCGTTATTCTCATTTAGTGCGGGATGTTGCAGGCCTGTTTATTGCCCTTGGTTGCAAATTACCTCTGTTGCAGCCTCGCTAATTAAACCCCCCCCCCTCTCTCTCTCTCTCTCTCTCTCTCTCTCTCTCTCTCTCCCTCCTCTTTTCCTCCCTTACATCTTCATTCTTCTCTTCTCTCCCTCTTTTTTCCCCCTTTCCCTTCCAGTTCGTTTCTCCTCTCCGTTTTTACACTCCCCTCTTCCCCCTTTTCTTTCCCCACACCACTTACTTTCCCTTCCCCCTTCTCCTGCCCTCTCTTTTCACCCCTCCCTCTCGTTCCCCACTCCCTCTCTCCTATTCTTCTATTTTCTTCCCCTCTACCTACCCTTTCTTGCAATCTCCACCCCTCTCTCCCTCACCATGTTCCCTCTCCTCCTACTTCCACTCACTACTCTGTTACTCCCACCCTCTCACTTCACCCTACTTTCTTCTCGACTCTTTCCCCCTTCCTTCCTGCTGTCTATCCCTCCCCCCCCTCTGTCCCTCTCCCCTTTCCTCCTCATTACCGCCTTTCCCCCTTCTTTCTCCTCTCCACTTGCTCAGTCCAATATATTTCCCCTCACCCTTCCCATCTCATCCCTCCCCTTCTTCTCCTACCCACCTCACTTACCCTGTCTTGTCTAGCCCTCCCCCACCTTATCCTTATACCCCAACCCACTTCATATCCTTAACCCCCCACTCACATCATATCCAAACTGCACCCCCACCTGTCGTGATAAACCCTCCACTCTCATTACTTATCCCCCACTCTAATCCCTTTGTTACTCCCCTACCCACCACTCCTCCATATACCCTCCCCCAACCATCCCACCTGTGACCCCACTCTACCCCTCTCTCCCTGAACGCTTCATCAGATCTCCCCCACGCCTAGGATTTCCCCACCCCTCTCACCTCCATCATTTTCATCTTACCCCCAAACCTCTCCAACTTCCGTTTCCCTCCCTCTCCCCATTCTGTAATCTTCCCTATCCCTCCTCTCCCCATATACAAAGTTTCCCCCCCTCTCTCCCTCACATAGTCCCCCTCTCACTCCCCCGTCACCTACGCCTCTTCTCCTCACCTATGTTTCCTTACCTCTTTCGCTTCCCCACATTTCTTCCTCCCTTCTCTCCCTCCTACATGCTTTCCCTCCTCACTTGTGCTCCCATTACCTTCTCCCTCATCTGTACTCCCATACCCGTGCCCCTCATCTATGCTTCCTCTCCCCTTCCCCCAGCTATGCTGCCGCTTCCCTAATTCTCCCCTACTCTCCCTCTGGCACCCCCCCTTAACTATGCTCCCCAACTCCTTCCCTCATCTGTACTTCCCTACCTCTCCTCCCATCCCCTAGCTCCCCCCCTCTCATCTGCCAGCTCGCCCCCAGCCCCCCGCCCCCCGCCCCCCAATCATTTGTCAACATTCAGGCGCTTAGGGTGACAAATTGCGCTTATAAATCTTAGGCTGCCTCATCTCCACAATCTCCACATGACCCCACACCCCACTCCACCCCCTCTTCCACATGACCCCTCCACCTGACCCCCCTACATGACTCCATACCCCACTTCACCCCCTCTTCCACATGACCCCTCTACCTGACCCCCCTACATGACTCCATACCCCCCTCCATCCCCTCATCCACACATCCCATCCACCTGATCCCTCTTCCACACGACCACTGCACCTGACCCCTTCACCTGACTCCTCCATCTGACCTCCATACGACCCATCTTTCACCTGACTCCTCCACCTGACTCCTTCTTATTATCCCCTCCATCTGATCCACTTTCACCTCACCTGTTCTTCCTCCTGATCTTTCCACACAGCTTTTATCCATGATCTTTCTGTATTTTACACACACACACACACACACACGCACACACACACACACACACACACACACACACACACACACACACACACACACACACACGCAGAAAAAGAGAGGGGGAGAGAGAGAGAGAGAGAGAGAGAGAGAGAGATACAAGTAATAGGCAAGACTGGCCAATTGCTGCGGGCTTCCAATATGGCGGGTTATGTAGAGGAAACCAAGCGGCCTGCCATCCACTCACTCGATGTATTCCTACCTTTATGTGACTGTAGGGCAAGTTAAATGATCACCCATAACCCAAGAAACCGTGTGTAACCAGCAACTTGACACCTGTTGATTTAGATGATTAAGGTGTTCCAAGCAGGTGAGGTCCCTGTAGCTTTAATACCGGCAGATAGGTGTGGCAAACGCATTACCTGTAGCCACTCAGGGAAGAACGACTGGTCACTTGCCAAAATACCTGCACTGATTAGGGTGGTGGAACTGGGGGATTTATGGTGGGGGACTGGGGGGTTTAGGGTGGGGGACTGGGGGGTTTAGGGTGGGGGAATGGGGGGTTTAGGGTGGGGGACTGGGGGGTTTAGGGTGGGGGACTGGGGGTTTAGGGTGGGGGACTGGGGGGTTTAGGGTGGGGGACTGGGGGGTTTAGGGTGGGGGACTGGGGGGTTTAAGGTGGGGAACTGGGGGTTTAGGGTGGGGGACTGGGGGTTTAGGGTGGGGGACTGGGGGATTAGGGTGGGGGACTGGGGGGTTTAGGGTGGGGGACTGGGGGGTTTAGAGTGAGGAACTAGGGGGTTTAGGGTGGGGGATTGGGGGGTTTAGGGTGAGGGAACTGGGGTGTTTAGGGTGGAGGACTGGGGGGGTTTAGGGTGGGGGACTGGGGGGTTTAAGGTGGGGGACTGGGGGGGGGTTTACGGCTATCCCAACCCCAGCCTAATAAATACTGGTTGCATGAACAGATAGGTAGATAAAAAGATAGATAGATGGATGGATGGATGTTTGAGAAGATAGATGGATTGGATGAATAGATAGATAGATACAAGAACAGGCAGCAATAGGGTGAAAGATAGAATGAACGAAGAAGCATGAAAAAGCGAAGGAATTTCAGAGATAGACAAACACAAATATACAGTGATTAATGTATAGATAGATTTACAGATAGACAGACAGACACAGACAGAAAGATACATTGAGGTAGAGAAAGTGAGTTACACAGCTTTACATGCATACACAGACCAAAGAGAATTTACAGAGAGGCGGTCACGTAAGAGAGAGAGAGAGAGAGAGAGAGAGAGAGAATGGGTAGGGAATGGGGAGGGAAGTGAAGGGGGCGAGATGAAAGAGGAAGCTGCCTCTGTTTGTAGGATTTTTAGAAAGTGAATTAATGGTCTCTCTCTCTCTCTCTCTCTCTCTCTCTCTCTCTCTCTCACGACTGTCACTCCCAAGGCTTCTCTGACATTCCGTCTTGTTCAATTATTCCGTCTTGTGTTGAGAGAGAGAGAGAGAGAGAGAGAGAGAGAGAGCGAATGTGTGTCTGACTGTGGTAATGGTGGTAATTATACTGTGGTGGAATGGAAAAGTGGTAATGATGGTGGTAGTACGTATGAAATGTTGGTAGGTTTTGCGATTGTGGTAGTTGTGGTAGATTTTGGTAGCTAAAGGAATGAGATCTTGATAATGGTGGTAGTTGTAGTAGTTGTGGTACATATTGAAACCATAGGAATAGGTATAGTGGTAGTTGTTGTGGTAGTGGTAGTTGTTGTGGTAGTGGTAGTTGTGATAGATGATGGTAGGTGGTTGTTTTTGTGATGGTAGTTGAGGAAGTTGGAGTAGTTGTTGTTAGTAATGGTGATGGCCGTTGTGGTAGTTGTTGCAGTTGTGGTAGTTGTGGTAGTGTATGTAGTTGCAGTGGTTGTTGTAGTGATTGTGGTAGTGGTGGTAGTGGTTGTCGTAGTTTTTTTTATTGTGGTTTTAACAGTGGTAGATGTGGTGGTAGTTGTGGTAGGTTGTGGTAGACTGTAGTATGAGGTATCAAATCTGTCCTTGAAGTCCCAGGCTTCTGTTGACTCCATCTGTTTACCAGTGGCTCCTCTCTCCCTCTCTCTCTCTCTCGTAATCAGATATCTCCACCACACTCAACATTCCTGAACTGACTAACAGCATAACTCTTCAGTCGTATGCAAATGAGAGAGAGAGAGCGAGAGAGAGAGAGTCAAGGGAAGGTAAAATAGGAATAGACAGAGAAAGAAACAAAATAAACCAAATGAACTGAGAAAAGGGTGAAAATATGAACAATATGAGAGAGAGAGAGAGAGAGAGAGAGAGAGAGAGAGAGAGAGAGATGGGTCAGATAAGCACACACAGAAGAAAGAGTAAAAGGGAGTGAGAGGGTAGATAAGAAACAGAGACACGAAGAAAACAAAGGAGAGAGAGAGAGAGAGAATCAGTGAAACAATATATTCTCCAACCAGTTAAAATAAATCTTATTTTTAATTCAAGTAACTCAATTCCAATTCCTATTACATTTAAATTTCTTTCACTTTTTTTTTGTTATGTAATCGTGATGTTGTAAACTTAAAGGGACGCCTTCACGTGGTGGCACCGATGTAATTAGACCTGCTGACCTGTAATATAAATGTCCCCTCACCTCCCTCTGAATCCCCGGAAAGAAAGATGGCGGAATGCAAAAAAAAAAATAACAGCCTGCAGTCCACCAGGTTCACGTTTAAAATGAGCCTGGGACCACAACAACATCAACAAAAGCAATAACAAAAAAAAGAACACTACTACTACTACTACTACACTACTACTGCTGCTGATGCTGCTACTACTACTACTACCACTAATAATAAAAATAATAATAGTAATAATAATATTAATAGAACAGATATAATCGTTTACCTTTTTCTCTGGTGATTTTCATTTGAGAGTTATGTTAAGGGTAACCCCATAAGCTTTCGTTCACCTGAGAGGGAACCCATCTGTCAAATGCATCAAAGCCTGTCTCGTGTAAGCCCTTTCTTAGCGTTTCGGACACTTTGGAATATTGCTTAGGCGAAATATAGACGATTTTCATTCAGTCGATGCACAGAAAGAAGGAAACAAAGGCAGACAGGCTGAAACTATGCGAAAGCTGTGACTACCATATCACGTCTAAACAAAATCTTCATCTGTTTACGTCTTTTTATTTATTATTATTATTATTTTTTTTATGTATGAGAACCTAGGTATAGATTAGACCGTCTGTTACCTGAGTCCAGCATTCCTCCTACACTGTCACACTTCACTGCACGTGTACCCACCGTCCATACTGAAAACATCCTAGAGCTGGTGTGGTAGTGTTCTCGGGGGTATTTTGCGGTGTATGTGATGGGTGGGTAGGGGGAGTTGTAGGAGAGCAGGTGAGAATGTTTTTATGATATTTACTTCCCAAGCTACTTTCTGCCTCAGGTGGGATCGATATCGCGTTCATAAAGGGATGAGAACACCAGTAAACTCTCCCAATTGAGGGTTGGTCAGAAGAGGGTGAATGTGTGTGGGTAGACGGGTGCTGCGTGTCCGCCGTTAAGAGAGAGGCATGTGGGGATTGTAAAGCCTCTGTGGTATTAGGTCTGTGTCTAGAGAGAGAGAGAGAGGAGGTGAAATGCCGGAAGTATCTAAATAACAAGAGGGAGAGAGAGAGAATCTGGTGAAATGTCAGCGGTATTTAAATAATGAGTAATTTTCAACCAAAGGAGAAATCACAACAAAAAAAAAAGAAAAGAAAATGAACAAAGAAGGGAAGAGAACAGACGAGGGAAGGGCAGGCGAGGGAAGGGAAAATGAAGAAAGAGGGTATTATAAGAGGACAATGAGGGGAAGAAATGGGAAAGGAGGAGATGGGGCGGGGAAAGGAGAGGGGAGATGAGGAAAGAAAAGGTAAAAGAAAGAGAAAATAACTCAAGAGATAATTAAGGACAAGAAGACAGTTGGAGAAGAAAGGAGAAGAAACAAAGAAGTAAAAGGAGAAGGGAAGACAAGAGAAAGAGAGCCAAAGAAAAAAGGATGAGGACTGGAGTGGAGAGAAATTGAGAGGAAAAAGAGTAGTGGTGAGGAAAGGAGAAAAGAGAGAAAGGGAGAGAAGAGGGTTGGGGAGTTGAGAATATTAGTGTGGGTGTTAGCCAGTGTGAAGAGGGTGGGAGTGGGTGCAGGTGTTTGTGTGTGTGTGTGTGTGTGTGTGTGTGTGTGTGTGCCCTCACACACACACACACACACACACACACACACACACACACACACACACACACACACACACACACACACATTTCCCAGCTGTTACATTCTGCCTCGGAGGGACTTTTAAAACTGAAGATTTGATACATTACTCTCCTTAACCCCTCTCTCAGTCCCCCTCAGCTGTCAGACGATTTTATTCAGCTGAGGGTGAGTCATAGGAGCCAGAGAGTGTTAATCCCGTCACCAACCCTCTGACAGTCACGCTTTCCTTAGTAATTTAATCTGTTAAGCACCAGACGATTTTATTCAGCTGAGAGTTAATTATAAGAGACTGACTTCTTTACAGTAGGTGTTTTCTAAGTTAAATAAAATCGTCTGGAGATAATAGGAATGAGATATAGAATGCGTGGTCGTACTGAAGAGGTTGAGGCTTCACTGCGACGATATTGGCCCGTATATACGCCGGCTAAGAAGCTCCCAAACACCTTTTCCTAAGCGACTTATTTTGCTTCGTGCACCTTTCTGTCCATCTCCTTGTTACATAAATCATCCTAATATCGTCATACTCTGCATAGACAGCGTGCTAAAAGGGATATTAACCAGCCATACCTAAAATAAAAATAAAAATAAATCGCTAAGGAAGAGGTGCTAGGGAGCCTCCTAAACATGCTATGGAGGCAGTAGTTTTTTTTTTTTTTTTTTTTTTTTTTTTTGAGTAGTGGAGAAGGGTAGTGAAGGCTGTCTCTACCCCCTGCCCCCTATTTCAAAAAGAGCCGTCTGGAGAGCACAAAAATTAGGGAAAAAAGGCGTAATCTTAGTAAAAAAAAAAAAAATGTTGAAAAGATATTTACTATGAAAATACATGGACAGTAGAAAAATAGAGGGGTATATGGATTTTATTATTATTATTATTAGTAGTAGTAGTAGTAGTAGTAGTAGTATTTGTGGAGTCGTGATTTGAGAGGCTTGAATGAAGTGTGTGGATCGTTTTATAAGTATGATGTTGGTAGTTCACTTGTTTTCGTACTTTTTCTTATATCATGGTCTCCTTCACACTTGGGTGGAAATTGGGGTTGGGATAATGATGATGAAGATGGCTAATGGTGATGATGATGATGATGATGATGAATTGATGTTGGAATAATGATGAAGACGATGATTAATGGTGGTGATGATGATGATGATGGTGATGACAATAATGATAACGATGATAATAACCATGACGATAACAATGATGATGATGATGATAGTGATGATGACAGTGACAATGACGATAACAATGATGATGATGATAATGATAACAATGATAATAACCACAACGACAACAGTAATTATGATGATGAAATGCTGGATGATTTACTTCGTTGCTTGCCCCTGACCTCATTACGTAATAAATGGTAGAGTGGCTGATGACAGACACTCACATCCCTATTATTAAAAAGGCGGGGGTTGAAAGGCTGGATTATAGAGGGATTTAGCACGCTTACAGGATTATACAGTGTCCTTCAAAGCATTATGTGTATGACGGTCACGCACACAAACACGCACACGGACACAGTACATACACAAGAATATAGAGAACATACATACATACAGGTAGACACCCCACACAGTTGATGCACACACGGATACGCACACACTATATACACAAGAATATAGAGTACATGCATACATACATACATACAGGTAGACATCCCACACAATTACACATACGTACCGGTGTATACTGTACACGTGCCCTGCTCTCAAGTGCATCTCTCTCTCTCTCTCTCTCTCTCTCTCTCTCACACACACACACACACACACACACACACACACACACACACACACACACACACACACACACACACACAGACTCGAAATCGCCAATATTCAGCATTTTACTCCCACCCCTAACAGCCCGCACATTGTGGAGAGAGAGAGAGAGAGAGAGAGAGAGAGAGAGAGAGAGAGAGAGAGAGAGAGAGAGGGAGAGAGAGAGAGAGAGAATGTGTGTGTGGATATAGTTATGACTAAATTTTGTATTGACCTTTAGCCAGAATGTGTGTGTGTGTGTGTCTGTGTGTGTGTGTCAGAAAAGGGGAAGACATAGGAAACAATCACACGCACGAACACGATTATATAAAACACACACACACACACACACACACACACACACACACACACACACACACACACACACACACACACACACAGCAAATGTACGTTATGTGTAGTAAAGCTTACATGGGTGAACCGAACACGTACATGACAGGAAAATATCCACACAATAAAACGGGGGTCGTAGAGAGAGAGAGAGAGAGAGAGAGAGAGAGAGCGCTATAGGTGTATGTATTTATGTGTGTATATTTACTAAGGTGAGGTGTATGTGTATGTTATTGTAGGTGGGGGGCACTCACCATTCACTCACCCGATGTAGCGCAACTTTCAAGCCTCACAGATATAATGAACAAGCCACATGTTTTCTCATTATCCAGGAAACTTATTTGCTACGCTGGGTGGTAACCATATAACCGAATGGACGCCAGGTGGCCAAGTGGGATAAGGCGCTCCAACAAGATGGGGTCCGTCAAGAATCTATTTATTATTCGTGGTAAAAAAAATAAATAAATGCTTAGATAATAGATAATGTTTATAGATAATGTTTAAGTGATTGTTTTAATATAAATTTTGTGTATTTCCTTGCCTGTGTATGCGATAAGAACCTTACTGTGACATAGATGAGAGTATGTATGTATGTATGTATGCTTGTATGTATGTATGTATGTATGTGTGTGTATGTATGTGTGTATGTATGTTCTTCCACACGCACCAGAACAAACACCATCCAGTCTGTTCACATTGTTATACGGAAAGTTATTGTTCAGGGATCATTTGTTCACGCTTGTTTGCTTGTTTGTTCTCAATAGCAGTCACTTGTAATTTGTTGTCTGTGTTTTGAGTTTGCTTGTTTATCTGCCTTTATTATTATTGTTATTATTATTATTATTATTACTACTACTACTACTACTACTACTACTACTACTACTACTACTACTACTACTACTACTTTACCATACAGTCTCCGTCTTCTCCCCCTCCAACCACCCCCTTCTTTCCTTTAGTCACCCCACTTCTCCTTATCTCTTCTCCCCTCTCCTACCCTTCCCCATCCCAACACTCCTTATAGCCTTCCATATTTTCTCTCCCCAGTACCGCCTCTCCTCCTCCTCCCCCTCCCCTTCCCATAATCACCCCATTCCCTTGTATTTTTCCCCTACCCTCTCCCCCGACCTACTTCCTCCCCTTCTCTCTCTCCCCATCTTTTCTTCCCTTCGACATTCCTTCATATAATAACATTTTTCCTCTCTCTCTCTCTCTCTCTCTCTCTCCACGAAATAATTTCCTCACGAGAAGAGACGAAATGGTAAAAAAATCCAAATATTCCCATGGATTTTTTCTATATATGCCGTTTTTACTCCTCAATACCGCTCGTGGAATTTGCAATAATACCGCAGCCACCCGAGAGAGAGAGAAAAGAGAGCGAGAGAGAGAGAGAGAGTAGAAAAAGTATGGCCTAGTCAAAAATGGTAGTAATATGGGTGGGTGGTGGTCATGTTTCGTCTCTCTCTCACACACACACACACACACACACACACACACACACACACACACACACACACACACACACACACACACACACACACACACACACACACACACCGCTGCTTACAACTTTTGGCATCACGAAGCCTTAGATTTTGTTCGGTTTAAAGCCAGATCACGTTCCAGAGCCGAGAAATTCTATGGATATCGCCCCTCGCGTTTCACTTTCTTTCTTTTTTTTCTTGTTTTGAGACTTTTTCGTTGTTCTCATCTTGAATATATATGTACATACATATAGATAGGTAGATAGATATAGATTTATAGATATAGATATTACAGAGAGAGAGAGAGAGAGAGAGTGTGTGTGTGTGTGTGTGTGTGTGTCTGTGTGTGTGTAGTATAAACATGTTTGCAAGTTAATGTGTTCTATATGTCAACCAACGACTTTCATACACAGAATGGAGACACGTGCACAATTTTTTTATTATATTTATCATATTTATAACATTTGTCAATTAATGATAACCATCAGCAATGAAGGCCATCTATAAAATCCTTTAGTTACTCATAATAAGTTCAACAGGAATGCATTTCTCCTGTTTTCTTGATCTTCGGATACAATTTTTTTTTTTTTTATACTGTCAGTGGAAGAGGTGTGTTTCCTGTAACTGATGGATTGGTCGAAGGTATGTAATGAGGAATACGCCACCAAGTTACAGAGCTTACAAGAGAAATCAGTGTTTTAAGAAGAAAAATGAGTTGGCTTGACAGAAGGAAATGTCAGTGATTTTTTTAAGATGAATACTTTTAGAAGAAAAATAGAAATATTTAAAGTTTGAGAGAAATTAATATGCAGTAGGGATGAGAAACTTAATTTTTAGAAATAGAAATTACATAGTTTATGTAAAATGAATTTGAAGAGGATAAGTTTAGAAAAGATATTAGAGAATAAGTTGGTTTAACCACCATCCATAACTTTATAAAAATCGTCAGTTATAAAGTCTCTCATAACTTAGTTAAAATCGTCAGTAATAAAGTCTTCCATCACTATTAAAATCGTCAGTAATAAAGTCTCTCGTAACAATTAAAATCGTCAGTAATAAAGTCTCCCGTAACTTCATTAAAATCGTCAGTAATAAAGTCTCCCGTAACTTCATTAAAATCGTCAGTAATAAAGCCTCCCGTAACTTTATTAAAATCGTCAGTAATAAAGTCTCCCGTAACTTTATTAAAATCGTCTGTCAGTACAAAGAGTAAAGCAGATCAGGTACTCGTGGTGAGAGGGTTAAAAGAGAGAAATTAAAGTGTTTTACAAGAGAGATGAGTTGGTTTGGAAGAGAGGCACGTTGGAATTAGATAGAAGTGAGTGTCTGGGAGAAAGAGAGGGAGGAAGAGATAAGAGAGAGAAGAAGAGTGCGGGAGAAGAGGAAGGGGAGCAAGGAGGAGGAGGAGGAGGAAAGGTAGTAGGAGAAGAAGGGTAGTTGGTGAAGGGAAGAGGAAAGAGGGGAGAAGAAGAAAGAGGAGAAAAGAAGGGGAGAAGGGGGAGACGTAAAAGGGGCTGGGGAGGAAGGGTAAGTGGAGAGATCAGGGGGATGGGAGAAGAGAGAAGGAGAGGGAGGAGGTAAGTGTCTGGCAAGGAGAGAAGGGAGGAGAGAGGAAGGGAGAGAGAAGAGGTGAAGGGATAGAAGGAGGAGAGAAGAGGGAGAGAGGGGGGGAGAGGAGGAAGGAAAAATGGAGTGGGTAAACGGAAAGATAAAGAACAGGGGAAGGAGGAGAGGGGGAAGGTGAGGGAGGGTCGGAGGAGAGGGAGGGGAAGAGGAGAAAGGTGGGGGATTAGGAGGATAAAACTGAGAAAGAGAGATAGAGGAGGGGGTAAGACGCGAATGAGGAAGGGAGAAGGGGAAAGAGGAGGGGGAAGAGGTAGAGGGAAGGCTGTAGGAGAGAGAAAAGAGAAAGAATTGGTATAGGAAGCAGAGATAAGAGAAGAAAAAGGAGAAATGAAGTGTCTTGGAAGGAGAGAGGGGGATGCAGGGAGAAGGAGGGAGAGGAGAGAGGGAGTGAGGGAAGGGGAGAGGTTAGGGGTTGGGGGAGAGAGGGCAGGGGGGTCGCAGCTCCCTCGTAATCCCTGTGACAATTACTCTGAGCGTGGGGGGGGGGTTAGGGGCGGGAGGTTTCTAGACGCTCACACACACACACACACACACACACACACACACACACACACACACACACACACACACACACACACACATATATACAGTATTTCGTACGGTATACACAAATATATAAAAACACTTGCATATAGCCTCTCTCTCTCTCTCTCTCTCTCTCTCTCTCTCTCTCTCTCTCTCTCTCTCCAGACAAATACACAAACGCACAAAATCAAACAAACAAACAAGCAAATACGCATACATGCACACATCTACGCTCAATTCCATGCTCTCATACACTCCAGCAAATACGTAGGTACACACACACACACACACACACACACACACACACACACACACACACACACACACACTGTTAATTGCTCCTTCTTGTGGTGGAGGAGGGAGGAGAGGAGGAGGAGGAGGGACGAGACGAGGGGAGACTAAGGAGGAGGAGGAGGAGGAGGAGGATTAGTGGTTGGGTGAAGGAGAAGGAGAAGGAACAGAACTAAGGAGGAGGAGGAAGAGGAGGAGAGGGAAGAGAAGAAGAAAAAGAAGTGCAGAGAGAGAGAGAGAGAGAGAGAGAGAGAGAAAGAAAGAGAGAGAGAGAGAGAGAGAGAAAGAAAGAGAGAGAGAGAGAGAGGCAGTAAGCGAAGAAGGAGGAAGTGAGTTGCATCATTTCTCACTCCTTCCTCATTCTCTCTCACTTTCTTCCTCTCTCTCTCTCCCACATTATTCCATTACATTTTCCTTCCTTCTTCCTTTCTTCTTTCTCTCTCCTTCCTTCTTTCCTTCGTTCGTTCCTTTCTTCCTTCCTTTCTTCCTTCCAATCTTCCTTCCTTCCTTTCTCCTTTCCTTTACTTCTGCTCTCCTTCGTTCTTTCCATCTTTCTTTTCTTCAGTACATCCTTCCTTCCATCTTTTTCATCCTTCTCTCCTTCCATCCTTCTTCCTTCCTTCCTTCGTTTTTCATTATTTTGCGTTTTTCTTTCTTATTTATCTTTTTTCATTCCTGTCTTTCCCCTTCTTTCTTTCCTTTCTTCCTTCTTTCCTTTTTTGTCCTCCGTCTTCCTTCTTCCTTATCTTTCATCCTTTTGTCCCTCTGTTTTTCCTTACTATCTTTCCTGTTACTTTCCTTCCTTCCATCCTCCTTCCTATTTTCCTTACACTTTCTTCATTCCTTCTGCCTTTTCTTTCTCAGTCCTGTCCTCCCCTCCTTCCTTCTATCTTTCCTTTCTTCCTTTACTCCCTTCTTTTTTCTTTACCTTTCTGCTTCCTTCCTTCCTTCTTTCTTTCCGCCTTTTTTCATCCTTTCTTCCACTCCTCCATCACGTCCTTTCTTCCTCTCACGCTACATTCCCTCCCCCCTCCCTCTTGTCTCTA
The DNA here is from genome assembly GCF_032717465.1 of Coenobita brevimanus. Taxonomy (NCBI): domain Eukaryota; kingdom Metazoa; phylum Arthropoda; class Malacostraca; order Decapoda; family Coenobitidae; genus Coenobita; species Coenobita brevimanus. Next base: position 11,224,086 of record NC_136978.1, read on the forward strand.
CTCCCTTTTCTCTCACCTGCTTTATTCAGTGTATGTTTGAATTAGGAGAGAGAGAGAGAGAGAGAGAGAGGGGGGGGAGGGGGAGAAGGATTGAAAGAAGGAAGGAATAGAAGGAGGGGGAAGTGTGGACAGACGCGTAGCTCTGTTCATGGAAAGGTGACAAGGAAGGAAGGAAGGAAGAATGAGGGGAAGGAATAAAGGAAGGAAACAAGGAAGGAGAGAAAGAACGAAGGAAGACTAAGAGGAAGGATGGAGGAAATGAAGAATGGAAGAAAAATACATTGTTAGAGAGGAGAGGAGGAGGAGGAGGAGGAGGAGGAGGAGGAGGAGGAGGAAGAAGAAGGTGAAGGAGGGGTGGAGACAATAGTAAAGATTGACGTTCTCTCTCTCTCTCTCTCTTTCAAATAGTGCTCATCCATCCTTCCTCCCTTCGGCCTCATTTTCTTTTATTCTCTCTCTCTCTCTCTCTCTCTCTCTCTCTCTCTCTCTCTCTCTCTCTCTCTCCTTCCCTTGCCTCTTCCATGTTTAGTTTCATTCCAGCACCTCTCCCTTTCTCCCTTCCTTCCCTCCTTTCCTTCCTCCTTTCCTTCCCTCCTTTCCTTCCTCCTTTCCATCCTCTCTCTTCTTCCCTCCCTCCCATCCCTCCTTCCCAGGCTTCCTTCTTTCCTTCTGTCTCTCTCCTTTTCCCTCCTTCACTCTTTCCTTCTTTTCTTCCTTCCATACACATTTCTTTTTTCTTCCCCTGTCACATTGCCTTCCTTCCTTCGTTCTTTCCTTCCTACTCTACCCTACCTTTTTTCTCTCGTCATCCTCATCTTCTTCCTACGTTCCTTCTCTCCCTCCTTCTTTCCTTTTTCCTTTTCTTTGTTCTCCCTTCTCTCCTGCTTCCTTTTCCTTCATTTCCCTCCTTCCACTTCTTCCTTCCTTCACTTCTTCCTTTCCTCCCTCCTCTCCCTCGCTCCTTCTTGTCTGCATCTTAGCATCATTGTCCCATTTCTTCCCAGATCCTGACAGTCTCTCTCTCTCTCTCTCTCTCTCCCCTTTTAGCCTGCCGACTCTTCCTTCCTTAATCTAATCAGCTCATTCTCCTCTCTCTCTCTCTCTCTCTCTCTCTCTCTCTCTCTCTCTCTCTCTCTCTTCTCCGCGTTGTACAGTATATTTGTTATTGTTTTCTCTTGTCGTTCTTTTTCTTTCTCTTTTCTGTCTTTCTGTCTTTTATTTTCCACTGTTGTCCTTTTCACTTTTTTCTTTTGCTCATTTTCTTCTTTCTTTATTCTCTCTCTCTTCATTTTTTATTTTTTCCACCCTTCTTTTGTCATATTTTTCTTACTTTTTTTTCATTTTTGTACCTTATCCCTATTTTCCTTCCCTCTTTTCCTGTCTCTCTCTAGTTCTTTCCTTGTCTCCCTCCAGCTCTTTTCCTGTCTCTCTCTAGCTCTTTTCCTGTCTCTCTCTAGTTCTTTCCTTGTCTCTCTCCAGCTCTTTTCCTGTCTCTTTCTAGCTCTTTTCCTGTCTCTCTCTAGTTCTTTCCTTGTCTCCTTCCAGCTCTTTTCCTGTCTCTCTCTAGCTCTTTTCCTGTCTCTTTCTAGCTCTTTCTATTTCTTTTCCTTCCTTCCTTGTTTTCCTCCTTCCTCTCCCCCCTCCTTCTTCCCTTCTTAAATTCTGACTCATCCTTCTTCCTTCCTTCTTTCCTGTTAATTTACATACATACATACATACATACATATACATGCATACACATACATACATACATACATACCGTACATACATACATGCACACACATTATGTATGGTTATTTTCCTTCCATTGTCCTACTTTTCTAAGCTTCTCTTCTTTTCATTCTTCTCTTCCTCTTATATTTTCTTGATCTTTTTGTCTCTCTTCCTTCCTCTTCAACTGCCCGTCCTTCCTTCTTTTGTACATTTTTACCTGTGTTTTTCTTCCTTTCTCTTCCTTCGTTACTTCACTTTCTTCTTTATTAATCTCTACCTTCCTTATTTTTCTTCATCTTCCGTCTTTTGCTCTTCTTTCTTCCCTTCTACCTGCTCTTTTCCTCGCTTTCCTGTCCTCTTCTTTCATCCACTTTCTCCTTCTTTTCTTCTCTCTTCAGGTTTTTTTCCCTTTAGTTTTTTCCTACACTTCCTTTCGTCAATCCTTTCCTGCCTTCCATCCATCCGTCCATTCATTCTGTTCTCCTTCATTCCTTCCATCTCTTCCTTCCCTCCATCCGTCCTTCCTTCCTCCCCCTCTCTCACTCCCCTCCCTTCCTTTGTTCCTTACTCCCTTCTTTCCCCCTCTCTCCCTTCCATCCCTTCCTTCCTTCCTTCCATCCTTCATTCCTTCCCTCCTTCCTTCTTTCCTTCCCTGCATCCTTCCTTCCTTCCTCCTCCTCTCCTGCTGCCAATCTCGGGCTATCCAAGCATTAGGTCTTTTTTTCCCTACGTCCACCTTCCCTAACCCAGTGATTCTCTCTCTCTCTCTCTCTCTCTCTCTCTCTCTCTCTCTCTCTCTCTCACATCACCAATCTCCTGGATCTTTTTCAATGAGAATTTTTTTTATATGTTGAAACAAAATCCATCACTGTCATCTGTCGTGATTTTCTGAGTCCCGTTGAAGAGAGAGAGAGAGAGAGAGAGAGAGAGAGAGAGAGAGAGAGAAAAGCAACCCTTTCAGATGCTGACGATTTTTTTCTCTCTACCTCAAGACGATTTTAACACCTAAGTGGAGGCCTCTTAAGTAAAGGGGTTAATAAAGACTAATAGCAACCCCTCCAGGTAATAAAGCTTGTATTCGGCTTAATAAAATCGTCTGTCAGTAGCTCTCTCTCTCTCTCTCTCTCTCTCTCTCTCTCGTGGCGTACCCATCCTCACTCTCCATCTCTCTACGTCCTTCCAAGCGAGTGGCCAGGACTAGGGATGGGCCATTTGTCCAGAGTGGCCAAAATAGAATGGAAGCTCCTGTCCATCATATTCTGTCCAGCTGTCTTGTCCTCTGTCTTGATGGGGAGCTTGAGCCCTGACTCTCTCTCTCTCTCTCTCTCTCTCTCATTGAAACTTAAGATTCGCCCTAACCTCCCCCCTTCCCTCTCTTCACCTCTCCCCTCCTCCCCTCTCCCCATTCCTCCCTCTCCCCTCCTCCCTTCTCCCCATTCCTCCCCCTCCCTTTTCACCCCTCTTTCCCCTTCCCTAACCCCATCATCTCCATCCCCTGACCCTCCTCCCTTCTCCCCCTTTCTCCCCCTCCTACTACTCCCACCACCTCCCTTCCCCCCCTTCCTCCTTCTCCCACTACCCCCCCCCCTCCTTTCATCTCCCTTCCAGGTCTCTCTCCCTTGATTGTATTTCTTCTTTCCTCTTCGTCCTCTCTTCTTCTTTAACCCAATCACACCGAGGATCTCCAATTAACTGAGGAAAATCGTCTGGCTGTAGAAAGACTGGAATTTATATGTTAATCCTCCTTTAGATGTTAATTTTTTCCCACAGGTCTGTTCTTCAATCTCCTTTTCAAACACTTTCACTTTTATTATTATTAGTAGTAGTAGTAGTAGTTTAATTACTATTTTTATTATTATTATTATTATTATTGTTATTATTATTATTATAATTATCCTTCTTTTCCCTTTTTCTTCTTGTATCAGTCAAACTTGTCAATTTTTTCCTTTCTGTTCGTCCTTTTCTAATCATCTCCATTTTTTTCTTCTCTGTTTTCATCAGTATATCTTCGTCTCTTCGTGCCTTTGTATTTGAGCGCCTGTGTCTTTTTCTGGGCATAGGCTTGATGACCCGTTCTCTGAGGCCCAGCAGTCCTCCTACGTCACATGCCTTTTACCTGTCAACCCTTCAGCGCTAATACCCACCGTCCACATTGAATACATGCTTGGGGTATCTCAATTGTACTGCTGTATTGGTCGCTTCGGTGATTTTATGCTGCCTCTTACTCAACGATCTCTCTCTCTCTCTCTCTCTCTCGGGCGTTATTGAAGAAAGCTGTACTGGAAATACACATACAGCATAAGAAAAAAAAGAAATAGGATGAGATAATAAATCGCAAAGAAACAAGAACTGCGACGCTCTCCAAGCCACTTAAAATATTATCTTAAGTGTATCAGGAACGTCAGCGTAAAAAGAAGAACTTAAAGTGTGATAAAGAAAATAAGTCGCAAGAGAATAAGTGTTACGGATACCCCCAAATAAGGAAATAAGGAAAATATAATGAGGGGGATAGAAAATACAGTAGAGGTCTCACTTGCCATTGTCTTACTTGTTTCGAGGTCGGCACAGTCTGCTGGTGTGGGCTTGGATTCAACAGTGGGCGTAGGAAAGGAGGAAATTATGCGTGGCCGTCCCAGCAACACACGAGAAAGCACTTGGTGAAATTAAAGAATGGTGTTATATTCTGAACACCTTTTACAACAGATTAACTGAAAAATTGTTATCTCGAGAGTCAGTGTAATTTTAAGACGTAACATAATCTTCTTGGTGGTAGGTTTGTGGTGACCATCATCCACTCACTTGATGCAGTGCTGCCTACTTCCTTCATCTTTATCACTCATTTTCCGCGTCTTCACACTTCTCTCTATCCTTCTCCCATTCTTCCTGTCACATTTTCTGCGTCTGCCCTCTTCTCTTTCTATTTCCACCATCCATTGTGTCACATTTTATTACCCTTCTTTGCGCTTCATGTGGTTCTACACTGAGTGACTGCCCTAATCTTTCTTGTAACCCAGGAAACAGTTTACAATGCTGGGTGGTAACCATATAACCAAATACCAGGATGATGCGAGGCTTACCATGGTGCCCCTGATGACTGGGTGGAGAGAAACGGCAACAGCAACAACAACACAGTGCTCTATAAGTGAGGAAAAAATGCTGTTTGTTTATATGAGGGAAGTGTGTATGTTCGAAATTGATTATTCAGTGCATTACGAGATGATGAAACTTTATCCTTGTGAGAAACTTTTTAACACCTGTGGAAGGGAGCGTGCTAGACTCTCTCTTTCTCTCTCTCTCTCTCTCACACACACACACACACACACACACACACACACACACACACACACACACACACACACACACACACACACACACACACACACACACACACACACACACACACAATCTTTAGCTGAGGAAGACCGTCTGAAGATAGAAAGACGGAAATGGGGAAGGCGTCATAGTACTGAAGTGGTGCAAGGAAAGTGTTTTTAAGTGTGTGTGGGAATGGTTATGTGGGAGAGAGAGAGAAAGAGAGAGAGAGATTGGAGACATGCAGGAGGAAGAGAGGAAAGGAATAAAAGAGAGTGTAAGGAGAAAGAGGAATGTGTGTGTATGTGTGTGTGCGTGTGTGTGTGTGTGTGTGTGTGTGTGTGTGTGTGTGTGAGAGAGAGAGAGAGAGAGAGGGGGGGGGAGAGATACAGCCAGACACTTTCCCCTCTCCAGACGACTCAAGTTTACCCTCATCCTTTTGACAGACACCGACCATAACACACACACACACACACACACACACACACACACACACACACACACACACACACACACACGTTGAGAATACATAAGCACTGAGAAAACACACATACACACACACACACACACACACACACACACACACACACACACACACGCATAATCTGAAAGGTGATGGAATTCGTGAAAATCCTGAAGGTAATTTGCTTGAGAGTGCCCTCCACCCAATGACGGCCTGGCGCGAAGAAAACGGATCAGCGGCCTCTCACGGGGGTAGTATAGAAAATGTGCTGCAGGGCGACTGAAATGGCTGGGAGTGGGGAAGAAAGGGGGAGAAGGAGGGGGTGAGGGAGGTAGGGGAAAGAAGGAGGGGATGAGAGGGGTAGGGGAGAAAAGGAAGGAATGAGAGGGAAAGGGAGAGAAGGAGGGGTAAGAGGGGAAGGGAGAGAAGGGGGGAGTGCTTGGGGAAGGAGAGAGAAGAAGGAGGGTGAGAGGGGAAGGGGGGAGGAAGGAAGGTGTGGTGGAGGAGAGAAAGAAGGAAGATAGATTGAGATTGGGAAGGAGAGAGGCGTAGGGTGAGAGCGTGAAAAATTAAGGACTGAAAGATGTGTGGAGGTGGAGAGAAGAGAGTAAGAGACAGGCTAAGCGAGGAGTGTAAAAAGAGAGAGAGAGAGGAAGAGAACGATAGGATGAGTGAGGAAAGGAGGAGAGGGGAGGGGGAAAAAAGAGGGGAAAGTAGTGTAGAAACTGTGCTGTAGTGCCAGTTGAGAATGAAGGGAGGGGAAGGGAGGGGGAAGGAGCTACGTGGGCAGAGGGAGAGGGAGGAAAAAGAGGTGAGGGGGAAAGAAGGGAGGGATATGGAAATGTTTGAGAGGAAAGAAGGTAGAGGAGGATAGAGGGAAGAGAAGGAAGAGACTGAGAGGGAGGGAGGGAATGGGTAGGGAGGATGAAGGGTGAGAGGTGAGGAGAAGTTGAAGAAATAAAGGAGATGAAAAGCCTAAGGAAAGAAGGAGAGAGAAAAAAAAAGGATAGTGTGAGAAGGAGGGAGGAAGGAATATAAGATTAGGAGGAAAGAAGGAAGGAGAGGAGGGAGAGACTCGAGGGAGGGAGGAAGAGGAGGGAGGGAAAGGGGGGGTAGAGGGGAGAGGGATAAGGTAATACAGAAAATGTGCTGCCGGACCTGGTGGAATATCTGTTGAGAGAGAGAGAGAGAGAGAGGGAGGGAGGGAGAGAGAGAGATGATGGGAGGGAAGGATGGGAGAGGTATGAGAGAAAGGGGAAAGAGAAGGAGAAAGGAAGGGAAGAAAAGAGAGAGAAGAGATAGGGTGTGTGTGAGGCAGAGAGACGAAAGAAAAGTGTAAAGAGAGGGAAGGAAAAGAAAGAAAAAGTATGTAAGAAGGAGAAAGGAAAGTGGAAGGGGAGGGGGAGGAAGGAAAGAAGAGAAAGGGAGGGAAGGGTTGGAGTCGGGAAGGGTGTGGGAGGTGGACGAGGGTAAAGGAAGGTAAGGTGAGAAGAATGGGGAGAGGAGGGGGGAGGAAAATTGTGTTAAGAGGGAGGAAGGGTGGAAAGGGAGAAGGTTGGGGAGGAGAGGAGGGGGAGGAGGAGGAGGAAGAGGAAAGGAAAAAGGGGGAAAAAGAGAGCTGAAGGAATGAGAGGGGGAGAAAGGTGGAGAGGAAGAATGGGCATGAGGTAGAGAGGTAAAAGAGGAAAGAAGAGGAGGTGTAGAGAGGAAGAGAGAGAGAGGGGAGGAAAATAAATAACAAAGAAAGAAGGAAGTAGGAGGAAGGAAAGAGGGAAGAGAAGGATGTAGGAGGGAAGAAAGAAGGAAAGGAAGAAAAAATGATGGATATGTGTCAGGAGGAGGGGGAGAGGGAGGAGGAGAGAGGAAGATGGAAGGCGGGGAGGTAGCGGAGGGAGGAGAGGAGAAGGAGAATAGAAGGATGGAGAGAAGGAAAGGTAGGAGGAAGGAAGAGGGAGAGGAATGTGAGATGGAGGGAGGTTGGGGAGAGAGGAAAGATGAAGGGGAGGGATAGGAGGGAGGAGAGGAGTGAGAGGGGAAAGAGAGGGATGGAGGAAAAGAGAATAAAGGAGAGGGGTGAAGTGGGAAGGGGAAGGGGAGAGGTGGAGAGGTGAGGGAAAGACGAGGGGAGGGGGAGGAGGGAGTGTACAGAAGAAAGGGGAGCTGGAGGGATTGGGGGGAGAGAGATGGATGGAGGGGAGAGATGAGAGGGGGAGGGAACTAGAGAGAAGGTGGAGGGCTGACAAGATTTTAAGAGAGAGAGAGAGAGAGAGAGGGGGGGGTTAGAGGAAGGAGTGAATAAGATGCGGGGCTTAGCATGCGAGCGGCCGCCCCCTGAGTGACGCCCCGGCAATATCTGTCACACCCCGCACCCCTCACACCCCCTCACCCCCCTGCTACTCTCATCTCTCTCCCTCCCCGTCTCCCCCTCCCTCACAATCCCCTCCTCACTCCCACCTCTTCCTCTCATTCCTCTCCCTTACTTTACCCGGACTGCTCCCAGCTCTCTCTCTCTCTCTCTCTCTCTCTCTCTCTCTCTCTCTCTCACACACACACACACACACACACACACACACACACACACACACACACACACACACAGGAACATCTCAGTCTGGTCGCTGTATAGTGGAAGAAGCCGGCTATCTCACTCAGTGGTCCGGTCTGTATGAGAGAGAGAGAGAGAGAGAGTAACGTCAGGTGTGGCTATCTCACGCCTCACCTGGGGACATGTACGTGTAGCCTTAGGAGACTCGCTAACACCATCCTTACCTCTCTCTCTCTCTCTCTCTCTCTCTCTCTCTCTGCAGCTTAATTTTCTCCTATCTGTTGTTTATCCTTTTCATACAGACGTTCATTCTATTCAGTTTCACCAGGCGTAAGATTGCCATTTCTGCTTTAAATCCTAAGCTTCTTGACGAGACTAGAATATGGTGCTAGTCACGAAGAAGTGTTATGGATAAGCTGTAGAGCCATAGCAATGTCTAATTCGACCACTGAGGTACGGGAAATAGGCTGCAGAAAGACGAAAAAATATGTGCTAATATTCACCTGTAATTGGACCCTCATTAACACCTGTTCCTTACCTGGGCTGTTTCCTTTCCAATATACTACATGATAATCAACTTTTGTGTGGTATTAATATCTGTTTTGAAGTCGACATAGTTAGCATTATTATTATCTTGTTAATGTTCTTCTATAATTTCTTGTTAATGTCTTGATGCTGTGTTGGTATGTTGGCGAATCGCGTGGGTGATCAGGAGAGACCTTTAACAAAATTTCAACCATCAAACATTCCAGATTTTTTTTTCACCGCCTTCGTTTCCAAGAATAAACAGGAAAACACCATAACCGCATTGTAAGGGGAAGTGGTTTCAGTCTCGCGTTCTCCCAGAGGGGGTCGTACCAATACCCCTTCCATCATCCGCACATCCGGAATATTCAGTTATCCGGCCCCGAGCGTATTCCCTCACCCGATTATCCGGACTGGCCGTATTTTTCTCAGCCCTTCTCTGTGCTGGGACTTCTGGACTACTATGAGCTGTGTTTGGTTTTGTTATTCTGCACTCGAGTTTGAGAGAGAGAGAGAGAGAGAGAGAGAGAGAGAGAGAGAGGGAGGGAGGGAGTGAAAGGAAGGGAAGTGGAGTGAAAGGAAGAAAGGGATAAAAGAAAGGTAGGGAGAGAGAAGTGGAGTGAAAGGTAGAAAGGGATAAAAGAAAGGTAGTGAGAAAAGTAGAGTAAAAGGGAGAAAGGGAGAAAATAGAGTGAGAGAGAGAGAGAAGAGGGGAAAAGGAAAGGAAAAACAGGGGGAGACAAGTACTATAGAGAAAGACTTGGGGAAACGAGGAGGGGGAGGTGGTGAAAGAAAGAAGAGGAAAGTGTGGAGGGAGAGGAACACAGGGAGAGGGTGAAGAAAGGAGGAAGAGGGAGGGTAGTGGAGGGAGAAAGAGTGGTAATGGGCGAGAGAAGAAGAAGAAATGAAATTGGGGGAGAGAATGAATAGGAGGGAGGAAAGGAAAAGAGGAGAGGGAAGAGTGGAAAGGAACTGGGAAGGGGGGGAAAGTAGAAGAAGAGGGGGAAGAGGGAGGGGGAGGAGAGAGGGAATGGGCGAGAGAAGACGCAAGGAAATTGGGGTAGAGAATTGGAGAGGAGAGAGGAGAGGAGAATGAGGAAATTTCTTGATAACAAAGCAGAATCAAAAGGCAGTATGTTTCTCTGGCAGCCTTTGAACGTTTGCTAAAGGTATCCGATATAAATGTTTGGTATATCGGAACGTTTTTACCCCCTCAGTGCGATGGCATTTTTTTTACATTATTTCTGCAGCTCACGAGGATTTTATTCGGCATTGGGGTCTTAGGGCAGGAGTAAAAAATGATCTCTGTTATCCTCACCACTATAATATTTGACTTTGAGTGTGTGTGTGTGTGTGTGTGTGTGTGTGTGTGTGTGTGTGTTAACTAGGCGAAGATCCTTAACCCGTTTTTGTTGTCAGATTTGAGGGTAAATTCGACCCATAACTTTCTCTGGGAATTTCCGTGTCATTGTTTGTATACTGCATGGTGGTCGTTCTTGCTTTTTCCTGCCGGCTTCGGTTGATGGAAGTGGTGGGTGAGGGGGGCCTTCCACCGCCGATATCTTTGTCTTAGGTCCGTATTCTCGTCGGTTAAGGAAGCTCCCTAATACCATCCCGTAAGCGATTTATTGTGCTATTACACCATACCCATTCTGTGTTGCATAAACCCATCAAATATCGCCATGTTCGCATAAACAACGTACAAAAGGATATGAGCCACCCATATCCTAAAATAAATCACTAAGGAAGAGGTGTTACGAGAATACGAGCTTGGGAATCAGGCAACAGATACAGTAGCATTATAAGACCATACAGCAGATGTCTGTTTGCTTTCCCTTCTGTTCATTTACTACTCATTAACTTCATCACAAACACTACAGATGAGGAGGAGTGTGAACAGTAGGAGTACTAACCAGATTTGCTTAAAAAAAAAATAATAATAATAATAACGCTGTCAAGTAATGTGCATAGTAACAAAAATGCACCCAAACACATTTCGTAATAATAATAATAATAATAATAATAATAATAATAATAATCCAAATGGTCACATGAAGGGAATGTTAAAGGAAGCTCTTCTGGACTTCACGTATTATTCTGCTCACCGCTGATAAATCTTGATAGTGAACGATAATATTGATGATGATAATAACGTAAAAGGGAAATGATGATAATGAAAAAGGAGCATACGTGAATGGAGAGCGAAATGGAAGTGGTTTTGGACGTGACGTGTCTGCTTGGGCTAATTGACGCTTGGAGTGGCTGCATCGCTAGTGGAGTGGAGGGCTGGGTGGATGGGTGGAGTGAAGGGTTGAGTGGATAGGAGGGTGAATGGATGGAAGAATGAATTGATGGATAGGAAGATGGTTGGAGGGTGAATGGATGAGTGGTTGAATGAAGGAATGAATTCATGGATAAAGGAATAGATGGATGGATGGAGGAATGAATTGATGGATAGAGGAATGGATGGCTTGATGGATGGATGAAGGGTTGAGCGGTGTAGGGAATGGAAGGATGGGGGATTAGTGTGGAGTGTAGGGTTGAGTGAATGAATGGATGGAGTACTTTAGATGTGGTGGATGAGTTGATGAGTGGATGGATGGAAGACTGGGTGGTTTGGCTGTGTGAAGGGGTTGAGGTTGAGTGGATGAGGATGGAGTCGACTTTTAAAGTGGAAAGAGGTGTGGCTTGGTGGAGTGAAGTGTTAAATAGATGGATTGAAGGGTGGATGATACAGTGGTTTAGGTAGAATAGAGGGTTGAGTAGATGGATGGAAGGGTGGAAGACAAAGTGGATAAGTGGAGTGGAGGGTCGAGTCGGTGGAGTAAACATGGAGTACAGTGGAGAGTTGACCAGAAAAGTGAATAGCTAAGGGGTGTGACTGGTGTAAAATTGAGTACATAAACAGGGGAAAAAGAAACAAAGGCAGATCGTACAAAAAATGTTTCCTTTCCAAGCAGTTACTAAAAATTTTCACGTAATAATTTGCCCGGCGAAGGTAAATCAAGGTAACCAGCTTAGTAGTAGTAGTAGTGCCTTATTTAGGGGAATAGGGAGCGAGTTTAGGGGCGTTTGCATAACCGGGCGGAAGAGTTGCTCAGTTTTATCAGTGCCACTGCGTGTAGGCGTCCCTTTCCATCACTGAATATACTTTTTTTTTCTTTCTCTACAAAGACTAAGAAGACTTTGTGAATGGCTGGATTAGTGGATGGGTGGATGGCTTGATGGATAGAAGGGATGAGTGGGTGGAATAGTATAGATGGGTGGATGGAGTGATGGATGCGTAGATGGAGTGATGGAGAGAAAGGATGAATGAGTGGAGTGGACTGTTTAACTGAGTGGATGGGTGGATAGATAAATGGATGGATGGACGACACCTGAGGCGTCCCATCAGCACCTCTAGATGGAGTAGGTGGATGGATGAAAGAATGAATTGAGGGATGAAGTAAATGACGTAAAATTTAATGGATTTTCGGTTGGTAGAGCTTTTATTATTATTATTATTATTATTATTATTATTATTAAGTATCCTCCCTTTTCAGTATCTCTATCATCTTTCATCATTACCTCCACTGGTTACGCATTTTTACACACAATTCATCGTCTTACTTATTATTTATCATCTTTCTTATGCATTATTTATCATCTTTCTTACGCATTATTTATCACCCATCGTACTCATTATTCATTACATATCTTACGCATTCTTTATAACTTGTCTTACGCATTCCTTATCACATTACGCACTCTTTGTTATTTGTCTTACGCATTTTTTATTACTTGGCTTACGCATTCTTTATCACCTTACGCACTCTTTATCGCCCGTATCACTTTGTATTTTCCGCCATCAGTCAAGGCATTATCTTCCATTTAGCATTTCGTATTAGATTTATTGCACACCACGCCACTCGCTCGACCCGTCCGTCAGTCTGTCAGTCTTGCGTTATTAGGGAGAGAGAGAGAGAGAGAGAGAGAGAGAGAGAGAGAGAGAGAGAGAGAGAGAGAGAGAAAACAATACTGAGACAAACGTACAGTATAGGCAGATAAATTTTCCGAGTGAATTTAAATAGATAGATAAATAGATAGATAGGTAGGAAGACAGACAGATAGATAGACAGATAGACATGTATCCCGTTTTACACTCGTCTGTTTTTACTATTTAATTTTAAGTGGCAGACAGACGATTTTTTCATATAGATAGGTGGACAGATAGATACGTAGAGAGAGAGAGAGAGAAAGAGAGAGAGAGAGAGAGAGAGAGAGAGAGAGAGAGAGAGAGAGAGAGAGGTCCCATTTACACCTGCAATTTTACCCTTCAATTTTTGTGACAGGTAGACGATATTTTTCACCTGTAGGAAGACCTCTCTCTCTCTCTCTCTCTCTCTCTCTCTCTCTCTCTGCCGTAATATTGTTAGTTTTTCTTTTGATTTTTATTAATATTCCAAAAAATTATCAGCAGGGGTTCAGACAACCAGGTATGAATAAAAACTGAACCTATGTTACGTCCTGCTCCAAACATCACCCCAATTACACAAACACACACACACACACACACACACACACACACCATAGCACTCATTAACACTTTCCTCCACTGTTACTCCCACCTTTCAGTTATATCAACTCAATTACCATCTCACCTGTTTCATCAATCACCTTCGCACAGTCCTGTATCAATGTCAACATCCTTCAGGTGCCTCTCATTGCCGTATGACAGGATTATCACGAATTTACCAGCAATAACAATAATTCCAGTTCTCAGTCACCCATCTCCACTCATGATAAATGTTGTTAGTCACTCATTCACCTCTAAAAACAGTAATTCATCTCCAATCAACTCAATCGCCTCCATACTCACCTGTAATGCAATCTTTCCATCATCCAGTTACCTTTAGTATCAATAATATCGATCTTGCAATCACCTCCCGTAACAGTTAAAGTAATCTTCCAATCACCAATTACCCCCAATAACAGTATATCCTCCAATCACCCAATCACCTCCGAGAGCTAGTAAAATAATCTTCCAATCACCACCTACCTCCTATAACATTAATATCCTTCAATCACCTCCAGTAACAGTTAAAATAATCTTCAAATTACCACCTCCCCCTCAGTAACAATAATATCCTCCAATCACCCAATCACCACGGCTAATATCCCCGCCAAAGGAGCATTAAATATTCATCACTCCTGTCTAATATTCAAAACCTCGCTGCCACAGTAAGTTTCAGTCTTAATATCCATCCATTTACTCAGCTGGACTTGGGTATTGAGAGAGAGAGAGAGAGATGAATAAAGGGAAATAGTTTGCGAATAAGTAAGGATAGTCAGATGAATAAGGATGAAGATAAATAAAGGAGACAGCTTGAGTGAGTGAGAGAAGCTGAGGGAGAAAGACAGGAAGAATGAGATAGGGAGAGTTAATGAATAAGAAGGAGAGAGAGAGAGAGAGAGTGAAGGGCTGAGTGACAGGTTGGAAGAGGCATGGAAATTATGTGTGAGGGAAATTACTGTTCGTCCACCTTTATTTCTCGGTGATTATCGTCTATTTGCTACCTATTTCCCGTGGCTCAGTGGCAGAATAAGACAAGACCATACGACGGCTCTACAACCTTCCCATAGCACTTCCTCGTGACCAGCACCTTTTACTAGTGTCATTATCTTTTACCACAGCCTTTCAGATGGTGATGACAAGAGAGTGAGGTCGGAAAGAGTGAGGCTGAGTGTGAGGTGCTAAATCAGAGGTCCATTCAGTCATTTACAGGTCATTCTCAGCTAAATTCAAAGTCTTTCAATTTATGCTCAGTCACTGCCAGACTCTTAAATATTCTCAAACACAGTAAGGAACCCAAACACATTCTCAGATATACTCAAACATTTTCAGACACTCCAAGGTACTCAAGCGTGTTCTCAACCATTAAAAGGAATTCAAATGTGTTCTTAGCCATTTTAAGGAACGGATTTGCACAGTTTCAGGAGTTCAGACACAATCTCGGACATTCTGAGTTCATTATTAGCTGTGTCATGTTTTTCCCAGCCATTTTCAGCCTTTTCCAAATCATTCTCAGCCTTAATTCAGGTCAAGACATATTATCTGGTCGTTATAGTGACTTTAAGCGCTTTCAGTTTAATCTCAGCCCCTTTCCTGTCATCACTGCCGCTTTGAAATGTGTTGTAGCCAAAATCAGGTTATATTCAAGTAATTCACAGCCAAATTCTCGTATTTTTCATCGGTATTCAGGTTATTCTCATTTTATTCTGGTTTGAGGTTCTGATATCCGTTTCTTTTTCTTTCTCTTCTTTTTTTTTTTTTTTTTTTTTTTTTTAAAGGTCGCCACAGCCCTTCCTAGCGTAATTTAGGTGCGTGAGTTATTAGTAAAATCCACAGTAATTACACCCAGGTCACATCCAGTCACACTAAGGCCTGTTTAAGTTGGTTCCAAGTCGTTTTATACTGTATATTTTTAGGCCTTGCGTTGTCAGTCCATGGTCTTATATATTTGTGGTCATTTTTAGGCTTTTTTTTTTTTTTTCAGGTCAACACTATCAGTTTTATTCTCTTTCACAGCCTCATACTGATTCACTCCGTCATTCCCGGTGGTCATTCTCAGCTGGTTTTAAGTATTCCTAGTCATTCTCATTCTTGCTTGGTTATATTCGGCCGTTCTGGTTCTTTTTCAAGGTACTCTTAGCCAGGTCAGTTATTTTTAGATCCTTGCAACCATTCCCAGACATTCCCAGGTCCTTGTAGCCATTCCCAGGTCAGTGTAGCCATTCCCAGCCATTCCCAGGTCAGTGTAGCCATTCCCAGCCATTTCCAGGTCCTTGTAGCCATTTCCAGCCATTCCCAGGTTCTTGTAGCTATTCCCAGCCGTTCTCAGGTCAGTGTAGCCATTTCCAGCCATTCCCAGGTCAGTGTTGCCATTCCCAGGTCAGTGTAGCTATTCCCAGTCATTCCCACCTCCTTGTAGCCATTCCTAGCCCTTTCCAGTCATTCCCAGGTCCTTGTAGCCAATCCCAGCCGTTCCCAGGCCCTTGTAGCCATTCCCACGTCCTTGTAGCCATTCCCAGCCATTCCCAGGCCCTTGTAGCCATTCCCAACCATTCCCAGCTCCTCAGGTCCATTCTCAGCCGCTGTGAGCCATTTTCGGGTGGTTGAGGCGGTAGTGAAGCCTCCTGAAGCTGCTCTAATCCCACTCAGTCCCCCAAACCCCCACACCTATCTCACTATCTCCCACATCTCAGCTCTCTCTCTCTCTCTCTCTCTCTCTCTCTCTCTCCTGTATCTTTGTTAGCGCTTTTTTTCTTTCTCTCTCACTGTCTCGTGCATTTAAGCTATATCCTTCATTTCTTTCTTTCTTTCTTTCTCACTCTATCCCATGTCTTAGCTTATTCTTTCTTTCTCTTCCACTATCTCCTACACCTCATCTCTCTCTCTTTCTTTCCTTCTCACTCTCTCTCACGTATCTTTGCAACCTCTTTTCCTCTCTCTCACTCCTACATCTCACCTCTCTTTTTTCTTTCTCTCTCTCACTATCTCCCACGTCAGAGCTTTCTTTCTGTGTCATTTCCTCACTATCTCCTACGTCTTACCTCTCTTTCTTTTTCTCTCCCTCGCTCACTATCTCTCTCTTTTTGTGTTTGTGTTTGCGTCTTCTGTTCCTTTTCTTTCTGTCCTCCTCCTCCTCCTCCTCTCTCGTCTGTTTGTATGTCACTTTCTCTTCTTGTTTTCATTCTCTGTTTTCCATTTTCTTATACCATTCTCTTTATTTTTTTTAAATCTCACTTTACCTGCCTCAGTGTGTGTGTGTGTGTGTGTGTGTGTGTGTGTGTGTGTGTGTGTGTGTGTGTGTCTATTTCTGTGTCTTTCTGCGAATGTAATCCCAACTTATTTTCCCGAACCCTCTGGCCATTATCTCTCTTACATTATAGCCTAACCTCTCTCTCTCTCTCTCTCTCTCTCTCTCTCTCTCTCACACACACACACACACACACACACACACACACACACACACACACAATAGATAGATAGACTGAGGTATATAGATATTTCCTCAATACCTCTGCATTTCTCCCCGTCACTTTTTCACCATTCTAGTCTGCCATCCTTTTTCCTTTCTTCCCTTCCTGCTCTTCTCTCCGTATTTCGCAGTTCTATATCATCCGCATTCTCGGTATCACATCTATCTCTCAATCTATCTATCTATCCCTGTATCCATCCGTCCATCTATTTATCTATCTCTTTATCTATGTATCTCAAACACTGATTTTTATGGGGAAGGGGGGGGGAGTACGGTCCCTTATTTTCGACAGAGCAGTGAGTAGTTATATAAAAACAATATTATTAACGAAAGTGTATGCAGTAACTTACAAAAATGGTTCAGAGTCGCTTCCATAAAAAGAGGATTTGGTTATTAATATTGAGCAGCCCGATAATGAGAGCATAACTTTAAACATGTGGCAGTTCAGCTGGATATCACGTACTCTGTCTCTACAACTCTTTCTCTCTGTCTAACCATCTGTATCTGTCTATCAAATCAGTCCGTCTTTCTATCTCTCTGTCTGTTCCTCTCTTGCTTTCTCTGTCCGTTTCTCAGTGCCTGTCTGTATATTTCCTTTCTGTAATTTCTCCCTGTGTTTCCTGAGTTTTGATGGTATATTATTTTCTCCTGTCCTCTCTCATCTCCCTTCTGCTCCTTCTGTTTACACTGTTTTGTATTTCTCTCTGCGTTATTCCATTGGCGTTTTCCTGTGTTAATTCGTTTACCTTCTTCCTCTCTGTCACACACTTTATATATCTGTCTAGTCCTCTCGTCATCTATCTGTTTATCTATCTCTCTGTATATCTATCTGTCAGACTGTCTGTCTGTTTTTGTCTGTCTTTGTGTCTGTCTGTCTGTCTACCTACTTTTTCCGTCTCCAAAGTCTGTTCCTGTCTGCCTAACGCTCCCCCCCCTCTCTCTCTCTCTCTCTCTCTCTCTCTCTCTCTCGCGCTCTCTCTCTCTCTCTCTCTCGCAAGATTCATTTTAGCCTCCCGCCATTTTTCACACACAAAATGTATTATTCCATTTTATTCTGCTGTTTTCTGTTCCTATAACATTAATGTCCTCAGATAATTGCCTATTTAGGAGAAATAACACGGCAATTTCTCTAAAAATGTTCCTATTACCGAAGAAATTGCTGTTTTTGTACCACAGTTTAGCATCATTCGGGATTCAGATTAACTTCGGTGTTTAAAATTACCTTCCTTTCTTCCTTCCTTCTTTGACTTTGATATCTTTGAATCTTCATTAGCATTCTTCTAAAGATAAATATAAATAAAAAGGGAGGAGATGGAGAAGCCACCTACACCGGATTTAACCAACTTAATTAAACATGGAGGCGATTTGTTTGTGGCCACCCCATACGGGATTAAGGCGTCTGGCAATAGATAGATAGAATTTAACACTGAGTCACATCCTTGGAGCCAAATTTAACAGTCACATCTTTTATATTTAACCATATCTTAAACTGGACCTAACCCAGACACTCCCCTGACCTAACCACGCGTCGTAATTGCCTTATCAGAAACGTGGTTATCTGGGGCAAAGCTAGTCCGTAGATTTAAAGCAATAGTGACCAGTTTCTCTTCCCTGAGTGGCATCATGTGAGCAATAAACCCCAGACATATATTAACCCCTAGAGAAGTCATTCGGTTAGAACCCCGTAACCCACCAAACAACTCGGCGTCCATTTGGCCACATGAAGGTAGCGCTAAATCAGGTGAGTGGATGGTGCCCCCCTCCACCTAACAGTAAATTTCCTAAGCACTTTCCATTATTTTAGAAAGGGCTCAGTTCGTACGAAAAATAAAATAAAAAAAAAAGGAAAATAAAACTCAAGAAATAAAAAAAAATAAAAACATTCCTCAATATGTTTTTTATTTCCTTTCTCCTTCCCATTTCCCCTTCCACTTCCACCTCTTTATTATTCCACTCTTCCACCTCTTCTGCCACTCCTTCCCGCTGAACATTTCTAGTACACGATATGATTGATCGAATAATGAGGCTAACCATCATCATCATCATCATCTTCATTATCATCATTATCACCACCACCACTATTCCTTGCCCCATTTCCTACCCCTCTTCCCTTACATCATCATCATCATCATCATCACCATATTACCTTTCCCCACATCCTCCTCCTCCTCCTCCTCCTCCTCCACCCTTCCACCCTAAACAATTATGCTACCCAGTGTGATTGATCCACTAATGAGGGTAATTATCAGCCACCAGCCCGGCTCTCCACCCGGGAAATGATGGGTTGTGACCTCGAGGGGAAAAAAATGACGCTAAAAAGTGGCAAAAATTGGTGGAGAAACGAATAAAGAGGAGGATTTGTGTGTGTGTGTGTGTGTGTGTGTGTGTGTGTGTGTGTGTGTGTGTGTGTGTGTGTGTGTTTGTGTGTGTGTGCGCTCTTAAATGGATTTTTTTTTCTTCAAGTGGTTATTTATATACGACTATTCTTGGTACTTCCAGTGATATTTTTTTTGGTAAACTTTAAATGATTTTGGAGATTCTGGAGATTTTGGGGGGAATATTTAGGGATTTTCAGGATATTTTTAAAGGGTATTTAGGATAGAATTATTTAGACAGATTATTATAAGGTTAATTTTTGGGAGCATATACTTTGGGATCTGGAAGTATTTACAAAGGATAATGTAGATTTAGGTACATAATTTTTAGGTTAATTTTGGGGAATATACTTTGGGGTTTCGAAAGTTTGATTGATCCACGATATTTGTTCAGCCTGACGGAGATCGCTTTGACTAGTAACCAAGGAGATTCACACCTGGCTCACTAAGGCGCGTCGATTTTCATGCACCCGCGACTTGGAGTGGGCCAGTTCCGTCATGTGAGAGCAATTAGAGTTTAATGAGGGTAGTTATTAGCCCCCAACCTTGCCCGACCCCCGGAAAATAATAGGTTACTTAGAGCGAAAAGGAGGGAGAAAAAAAATCAGGAAAAAGATTGAAAAAAAATGACTCGTATAATAAAGGAGTGACACAAAAACGGAGAAATATTCCTCTCTCTCTCTCTCTCTCTCTCTCTCTCTCTCTCTCTCTCTCTCTCTCTCTCTCTCTCTCTCTCTCTCTCTCTCTCTCTCTCTCTCTCTCTCTCAACGGATGAATAAATTTACCGGGAAGTACAAGTAATAAAATAAAATGACATTATCGTATTCAAAGGGTTAGGAAAGTTTCACGTAGTAGCAGTAGTAGTAGTAGTGGTGGTGGTGGTGGTAGTAATAGTAGTAGTAGTAGTAGAAGAAGTAGTAGTAAGGGGAGAAAGAGCAGTAGTAGTAGTGGTCGTACCGGCATACTTATTATTATTATTATTATTATTATTATTATTACGTTATGGTATATTCTCGACTCTTAATTTTTTGGACTTATATTTTTTCCCTATCATTTTTTTCTGTTAAGATTTGTGGAAATGGAAGCTTCGTCATCCCATGGTCAAAAAATATATATGTTAACTTTTTCATTTTCATTTTTATTTTTTTTCCAAGTATCGAGGTCACCATCACGAAAAAAATGACGTGTTAGTTTTTTTTAAATATATATATATTTTAAATAGGTCGAGTCGAGATGATTTTTCAGTTGGTGTATTGATGAGTGGATGTGAGATGGATTCGGCGGATGAGAGAGAGGGAGAGAGAGAGAGAGAGAGAGACTTATTTTTTCCAACCTGTCTCTTCTCCCTCCCACCCTACTTCCCTCCCCTTCCCAGAGAGAGAGAGAGAGAATGGCTATGGTGTATTAATCACAAGTACACGGCCCGCAAACGAGACGACCCGGGTTCACCTCTCAGACGAAATACAAGACCTTTGAGCCTGTTAATTTTCTGCCTGTTCGTACCTAGAATTGAAATAGGGACCTGTATGTGTAAGTCGACGGTTGAATTTATGGGAATCATCATCATCATCATCATCATCATCATCATCATCATCATCATCATTCTTTTTTTCCTACCGACAGGGGAAGGGGGACAGGGTTAGGTAGAGAGAGAGAGGAAGGAAAAAGGGAAAAGAATAATATAACAAGAAAAAAGAAAAATAATAATACTGAAAGAACTAAGCAGCACCATAATCAATAAAAATGGGCCGCACACTCATTCACTCACCATTCCAGCCCATGGATCCTCACTTCCCCTCAGAGGCCTAACCATCCACACATACTATGAACTTCACACGGGGGAGGGAATACAACGATTATCAATTTTGAGAAAAGGGGGGCGCCGATCCCTTATCCTGCGTTCTTTCCTGCATAATTCATCGCACCCGCTCGATCCAGTTTCAGTTCCCACCCTTATCAACTTCCACGCCTCTCTCTCTCTCTCTCTCTCTCTCTCTCTCTCTCTCTCTCTCTCTCACACACACACACACACACACACACACACACACACACACACACACACACACACACACACACACACACACACACACACACACACACACATTCATTTGCCGTATCTTTACACCTTATTCTTGGCTACCACGCCTCCTCCCTCCTTCACATTTAATCAAGTGAAGGAAAAGTTGTACATGTTTGGAAGAGAGAAACTGTGTGTGTGTGTGTGTGTGTGTGTGTGTCTGTGTGTGTGTGTGTGTGTGTGTGTGTGTGTGTGAGAGAGAGAGAGAGAGAGAGAGAATACTGAGTGTAAGAGAAAGCGATAACAAGGGGGAAGAAAGGGAGAAGAGAGAACTGTAAAAAAAAATACCTAAGAGAAAAGGATAATAATCCAGAGAGAGAGAGAGAGACTCATTTCCAACCCTCTCTCCCACTATCCACATTATCATACAAACTGATCGGACAGCGCTTAAAAAGTCACATTATCCACTGTATATATTTTTCGGAGGCCCTGGGAGTGGAGAGAGAGAGAGAGAGAGGTGGGGGTAGGGGGAGTTACTGAAGGTGAATGAGAAAGCGAGAGGGAGGGAGAGGGTGGAAGATCGCCAAAAAAGGTGAGACAAGGATAATCAGAGAGAGAGAGAGAGGCGGGGGAGTTACTGAAGGTGTGCAAGAAGCAGCGAGAGAGAGAGAGAGAGAGAGAGAGGGAAAGGGAGGAGGATTGTATAAAAAAAAAAAAAACGAGAGACGAGGATAATCAGTTTGTTTGTGTGTGTGTGTGTGTGTGTGTGTGTGTGTGTGTGTGTGTGTGTGTGAGAGAGAGAGGGGGAGGGTAATTTCCGTAACGAATGATGGTAACAAAATACTGACATTGTTTACTGGAAATTTTGGTAGAGTTAGGGACCTTATTAATTTTTTATAGAAATGGAAACGGATTAATAGACTATATTTATGGTGGTGATTACAGACATTTAGACATTTTTAATAATCGTACTCCTGTTGGCGATTGTGAGAGGGAGAGGAAGACGAGGATGGTGTATATGCATTGGAAAGAACACCATTATAGAGCAGTTATTCCAACTTGAAGATCCCTAACTCCATTCGTTATTTGGATATATGGCTACCATCCAGCGTTGTAAAATGTTTCCTGGGTCATGAGAGGGTTAAATCCTTTGAAATACGTGAGTCTAGCCCCGGACCCCTACGCATCTCAGGGGGTGATAGGGGATTGACTCCTACTCTCCTCTTTTTTTTTTTAACTTTTTTTTTTCTTCTTTTAGACTGGAAAATTAACCCTCCCAGGAATTTCAATAATGGCTTCACTCCATTTTTATTTTTATTATTTTTTTTGGGGCAGGGGGCATCGAAAACAAATGAGAAACTGAGAAAGGCGAGATGGTAAAAAACAGAAGAGAAGGAAAGGTAGGAGAACTGAAAACTTAGACAATACTTTCAAGAAGGCATAGATAACAATAGGTGAACATTGAGAAAAGCGGAAATGGTGAAGAAAGGGAAAAGAAATGAAAAGGAAAAGGAGAGAACACGAAATCAATAGAAAATATACAGAAAGAGGCATACAAAAGAAAGAAAAATGAGACAGTAATAGAGATGAGTGAAAGAAAAAAATAAAAGACAAAAGGAAAGGAAAGGAAATGTTGAAACTAAGAAAAATATTGAAAATCACTGAGGTGTCTCGACAGAGGAACTGAATATGAGATAAATGAATGAATAAGAGATAAGGAACGAGAAGAAATTGAGAATGCAGGAAGAAAACTGATCAGAATAAAATAAAAGCAAAAGAAAATATAAGAAAAAAAAATATCTAGCTGATTTTTAGATATGGAAGCATCTCTAAGGGCGGTCCTGTCCTCTCTCTCACTAACGATTTTCGGAAACGAGGCGTCTCAACCCCTTAGAGTTTATCAGCTTTACTGCAGCCACATTATACCTCATCACTACACCAAACAACACATCACACGTCACATCACACCACACTACACCACACAACATACAATACCACCCTCTCATTCCACATTATACCACACTACACTTTCCTGTCACACCAGACCGCACCACACACCACACCACACCACTCTCTCACACCACATCAAACAATATTACACTCCCACACCTAGGGCACTAATCAAAGGTGCCCTGAAGTTCCCGCATCCAATACTCTTTTTTTTTCTTTCTTTTTTTACCTGATCCGTTAACTCTCTCATGGCCGAATCTCTTTTAGTGTTATTCTAGCTCACGTCACACGATTTTATTAAGCTGACGGGTAGCATAGGAGCCAGAGAGTGTTAATATCGCTACAATTAAGCCACTTCTGATGAGACCACTTCTTTATCCTTTTTACTCTGACTTGGCCTAAAATTGCTCTCTCTCTCTCTCTCTCTCTCTCTCTCTCTCTCTCTCTCTCTCTCTCTCTCTCTCTCTCTCTCTCTCTCCATCTTGAATGCTATGTCGTACCAGTAAATTAAGATTAGAATATGGTGCTAGTCACGAAGAAGTGCTATTAGAAGAATTTAGAACCGTAGCAATGTCTTGTTATGCCTCTGAACTACGCGAAATAACCTGCAAAAGGACGAAAATTTGGGCCAGGTTAACGTGAAATTACTATAGTATTCTTTTCCTGCCAACACCAGAGGATTTAAGTCAGCTGAGGGAGGGTCATGGGAGGATGTTAAAGCCTGGAGTAAGCAGGAATATCACTCCTTGCGAGGTGTAGGGGCACGAGGCTAGGCTGCTGTAGTAATAATAATCATCATCATCATCATCCTTATCCTTCTACTTCATCTTCTTCCTCTTCTGCTTCTCCTTCGTCTTCTTTTCTTCTTCTTTCATCACTATCATCATCATCATCATTATACTCTTTAACCACAATTTCCCACATTAAGTAAATACAAAAGTCCTACCGTAGTTGTGGAAGCCTCAGAGCCCCATATATTGAGCACTACTAAGTTCTTTGGGAATTGAACACCTCGCTTCCGAAAAACCCGAGTGACTGACGGACATCCTAGTTCTAAATCTAAGCTGG
This sequence comes from Coenobita brevimanus, assembly GCF_032717465.1. Classification (NCBI taxonomy): domain Eukaryota; kingdom Metazoa; phylum Arthropoda; class Malacostraca; order Decapoda; family Coenobitidae; genus Coenobita; species Coenobita brevimanus. The sequence continues at coordinate 11,248,075 of NC_136978.1, forward strand.
GTAGGAACCAGAGAAAAAACAAAATAATAATAATAATAATAATAATAATAGTAATAATAATAATAATAATTAATAATAATAATAATCTCAGTCACGCTATATTACGCCGTGAAATGTAGGGCGATGAATATGAATTATGATAAGCTGTACTCCATGTTCTGTTTCAAAAGACTGTATATTGTATTGTCATTCATCACAGCGTATTATCATGAAGCCCCTGTTAATGTTGGTAGGATTGACACTCAGGTTCATTTGACACCAGATTGAATAAAATGGTATGGCTTTGGCTAGAATGGACTACTGAAATCGTCTCATCATTTTTGTTTATTCATCCTACATTCAGACGATTTTATTCAGATTTGGGAGACTTCGATTCGTAGTAGTAGTTGGCTGAAGCTACCCTCATCTTGCAGTCTGCCGTGGTCCTTTCGGGGGATAGGGAGTGAGTTGAGAAATGTTTGCATAGCCGGACAAAAGAACCGCCAGGTAATATCAGTGCCACCACGTGAAGGCGTCCCTCTCTCTCGCACCTGTTCGAACTGTAAGAATTGGAACTGAATATATTGTTCTTATATATAACTGAAAGTGAAACAGACACCACCTTATTGAGCTGAAGCTACGCAAAATTAACAGACAGACGAATTAGATATGCAGATGAGTTTTATGGGGAAATATGGCTCGTTGATTACTTACTAGACGTCTTCATCTCTCTCTCTCTCTCTCTCTCTCTCTCTCTCTCTCTCTCTCTCTCTCTCTCATAACTTCATATCGTGTTGTCAGCTTATGCAAGTTTTACACAATATTTATCCTCCTCCTCATTTTATCTTCGTCTTATTTCCTCCTCCTCCTCCTCCTTCTCCTCCTCCTCCTCCTCCTCCTCCTCCTCCTCCTCCTCCTTTCTTTCCCATCCAATCCACTCTCCCTCTTTCCTCCCACTCCACACCACTCACTCACACCTCAATCTTCTCTGCCCGTCTCTGTTCTCTCTCTTTCTCTCTCTCTCTCTCTCTCTCTCTCTCTCTCTCTCTCTCTCTCTCCAATGTATATAAAAATTCACATTCATTTTCACACCCACTTTTCAACAGTATTTTCCACTCCACACATCTCACTCCTCCCCATACCACTCCACATCACTCCAGTTCAACACTCCCTCTGTGTTTCAAATGCCCACTCCATACTATTCCACATTCCTCCTTTCCCTTTTTTCACACCGCATTCCACACCAAAGCAGCTACCCATTCCAACCAACTCCACAGCTCACCACTCAACTCCACTACCCACTCTGTTTTCCACATCCCATTCCACATCAGTACTCTCAGTCCACACTCCTCCATCCCATTCCACCATCCCTTTTTTCACATTCCACTTCTTTCCACATCAGTTGTCCATACTCCCACTCCACACTGCTCCACTCCACACCCCGTTTCAGTCATACATACTCCCACCCCACCACTCCATACCCCTACTCCACCACTATTCCATTAAACGCCACCGTCGTATCATTCCCCACTTCACATCACACCATTGCAGTTTTCCCACACCCACTCCAGCCCCACTCCACATCTATTTCATCTTCCATGCGTCCTCTCCACCCCTCTCCATCCCATCTATCCTCTTCAGGCACCATTTTTCATATCCACTTCCCTCTCCACCCACTCCACATTCCTCTCCACAATTATTTTCAGTTATCTTTTCATTTGTTCCACCCAGCTCCACACTGTCCACGATTCTTTTGTTTTTTCACAGCATCCACTCTCTTCCACATCTCATTCCACACCCTCAAGCAGTCCACCTTAGACCAACTCCACACTGCTTCATCATCGTAACTGTCTTTTCTGCCCCACTCCACTTCTTTCCACACTCCACTCCACACGGGCAGTCTTCTCACTTCCCACTCCAAAGCCTCACGATCCACCAAGCACCTGTTCCACCCCACTCCACCCAGCTCCATACCTCACTCTACCCTGTCAGTCTTTCGCATCCTACTCCACAGCTCTTTTTCTCCACACCTTTCCAGACTATTCACCACCCAGTTCATACACCACTTCACATCCCCACTCCACATGTCACACCCTCAAACAAACCACTCCACACTGTTTCTCCTTCCTTTATATCTTCAGCACCTCTTCTGTCCACTGCACTCCACAGTCCACTCCACATCGCACTCCAGACAGTCTTTTCACATCCCACTCCACATCCGTACAGGCCTCAATACACCCACTCCACACCACTCCACAGCCAAATATACTCCACACCCTACACTGCTTCACCCACTCCACACCATGCCTTCCACCCCACTACACATCACACCACATTCTACCCCACTCTACACGCACTCCACCCCACTCCACACCACATTCTCTCCCACTCCACCCCACTCCACACCACATTCTCTCCCACTCCACCCCACTCCAGGAGGATGGTGTGTCAGGTGGTCCACTCAAACAAGCCAGACATTGTATCTGGTAATTAAGTTCCTCTCACTCCCCTAACCCCCATGACTCTCTCTCTCTCTCTCTCTCTCTCTCTCTCTCTCCATCCTTCTCAAGAGAGTGTGTGTATGTTTGTGTTTGTATCAGTGTGTGCGTTTGTATGTGTTTGTGTTTGTGTGCGCACGCGTCTGCGTGTTTGCTTGTGTATGCGTGTGCGTGCGTGCACGCATGGGCTATGCAGTCCGATCCTGAAGACTGTCGGTTTTCCTGCGTGCAACAGATGGAACCACGTACTTTCTTGTGTCACCACCTGGGTGGTAAGTGGTGGGAATACCCACCGTCCATTCTGAGTACATGCTGGGGTTTCAGTGAGAATAAAGCAGTTAATCAGATTATTATAGTGGAGTAAGGAAAGAGTGGTTTGGGCTGTGGGCGGGTGGAAAGAGGGTATAGATGGACGAGGTAGAATATGAAATAGTATGAAGCCGAGTGGACGACAGTGAGGAGGATTGCTGGGAAAGAATACCCAAATGATATGGTAAGTGACTCCCGGCTGAATAAAATCGTCTGGCATCAACTAGAAGAAACCACAAAGGAAGACGTGACCTGTACAGAGTGTTAATTATCCTACCTTTTGAAACTTGCTGCATCAAAATCTAACTTACCCTTGAAAGGAAAATATATAAAAGTTCCAATATCCAAGCGTGATAAACTGAACACGCTTGTAGGGATGATGTGACTGCTGCTGTAAAAGCCTTCTGTGTGGGAGAGGTATCACACACACACGGGAAGAGACTGAGGAGAACTGCACGGGAATTAATGGACTCAGGCCCCTATGACTCAGGCTTCTATGACTCTAAGGCTTCTATGACTCAGGCTTCTATGACTCTAAGGCTTCTATGACTCAGGCTTCTATGACTCTAAGGCTTCTATGACTCACACTGCATTGACTCAGGCTTCTATGACTCAGGCTTCTATGACTCTAAGGCTTCTATGACTCACACTGCATTGACTCAGGCTTCTATGATTTAACTTGCTATGACTCAGGCTCCTATGACTGAGTTGGAATAGTATCAGGCTAAGTGAAACAGACTGAAGTGGACTGTGGGGAATTAATAAGCTGAGAGTGGATGGGAGTGGCCATACTGGGGACGAAATGAAGTGGAGGTGGAGTGGGTGGAGTGGAAGATGAAGTGGGGGGGAAGTGGAAGCGGTTGATTTGTGGTTTAGGAAGGCAGTCAAAGCTACAAGTGGTGGGGAAGTACTTAGAGAGAGAGAGAGGCGTTGATTTTGTCCTTTTTAATCTTTCTCTCATATTTTTCTTTAACACTGTCTTGCTTTCATTTCCATCCTTCCTCTTCCTCATGTTTTTCTCCTCCCCCTCATCATCATCATCATCATCATCATCATCATCTCAACATTCCATAACATTATATCAAAGAACACAGCTCATAATTTCTTCCAGTTCTCCCTGTTCTTTCCTGTTCCTGCTAAATGGTGAATGCCTTATAACAAAACCAAAGAACATAGTTACATCTTAAGCTCCATATAGCGAAGTGTACCGTGCAAGAACTAGGAAAAGAAAACGAAGATGTAGTGAAATATTTTGCGTTATTATGAAAGAAGTAGCGATGTACGAAAAACAGGACACACACACACACACACACACACACACACACACACACACACACACACACACACACACACACACACACACACACACACACACACACACACACATCAAAACCCATCCCAAACTTTGACAATTCCGAAGACGGAGAAAGAGAGAGAGAGAGAGAGACAGACAGACAGACAGTGAGAAGTACAAGTAAAGAAAGTCTGAGAAAAGTTTAAATAGGATGATAATGTGGAGAGAGAGAGAGAGAGAGAGAGAGAGAGAGAGAGAGAGAGAGAGAGAGAGAGAGAAACGGGACAGAAATTCCAAAATAAGTGAAAGTGTGAGGAGAAAAGAAAAACAAAGACAATTAAAGAAGGGCATAGAAAATGAGAGAGAAAAGAAACATATAGAAAGTGTTCAAAAATAATGACAGTTTTGGGAGAAGTGGAAGAAAAAAAAAAAAAAAGCAAAAATACATACCAGCGATTAATATGAGAGAGAGAGAGAGAGAGGGAGAGATTTTCTTAGTTGTGCGTGGGATTTGCGTGTTTTTTGCGTGTGAGTGTGTTTGTCGAGAGAGAGAGAGAGAGAGATTCTAAGTTGTGAGATTTGCGTGTTTTGCGTGTGGGTGTGCGTGTCGAGAGAGAGAGAGAGAGAGATTCTAAGTTGTACGTGAGATTTGCGTGTTTTGCGTGTGGGTGTGCTTGTCGAGAGAGAGAGAGAGAGAGAGAGAGAGAGAGAGAGAGAGAGATTTTAAGCTGTACGTGAGATTTCCGTGTTTTTCGTGTGGGTGTGTCGAGAGAGAGAGAGAGATTCTAAGTTGTACGTGAGATTTGCTTGTGTTGCGTGTGGGTGTGCTTGTCGGAGTTGTATACTTTCAGCTTGTATGTGTGTGTGTGTATGTGTGTGTGTGTTTTGATAGTGTTGTTTGCATGTTATAATACTTGGTTTTTTTAGTTTTTTTTTTTTTTACACAACTGGTTGCGTCTGTTTTAATGTTGTACGGTATGCGTGTGCTTGCGAGTTTTTTAGTGCAGTGGTTCTCAACTCGTTTCAGGCCATGGACCACCAGCCCAATTAAAAAAAATATCGTGGACCATTTCATTTTTGAGTAGTGATAAAGCATAGACAACAAACATTTTGGTTAGAAATATATTTCTTACAAACAGAATTTCGAGAAATGATATAAAATAGTAGACAGCTGACATTTTGGTCTGAAATATATTTCTTCCAAACATAATTTCCAGGAAATACATGAATACTTCTCTAACATTTTGCTGTGAAATTTATATCTAACAAACAGAATTTTGAAATTATGTAGGAGTATACAGTACAACTAACATTTTTCTTTGCAACCAGACTTCTGGATTCTCTTCTCACTGACAAGCTTTTCAATGTTAGGAGTGGTACTTGATAATGCACAATGAATAACGCTTTCCAGTGCAAGCCGATTCCTCTGTTTGGCCTTAATGTGCAACAAACATGAAAATCTGCTCTCACACATGGAAGTTGATGCAAATGGCAGAAGACATCTGACTGCATGGGTTGACAGATTTGGGTAAGTACCAATCATACTGGAATAATCAATAGGAATAATACAATAAAATGAATGGCCTACTATTTATTTTGATAAAATTTTTCATACTGCATTTTCAATCAATTTAAAAATATATGCACCAATCTCCAGTTTATTACCAAATATAGTGAACGTTCTGTGGACTACCCAAAAAGTCACCATGGACCACCAGTTGAGAACCACTGTTTTAGTGTTTGCTGTTTATTGTTTACGTATCTTGAGTGCATTTTGCGTTCGTTTGGAAGCTTATTTCGTATGTGTTCGAGTGCTTCTTCCGTTGGTATTGTCGTTTGCGTGTTTTAATGCCGCTTGCTTGTGTTTTATGACGGACTTTGTTATGTGCGTGATGTGTTATGCGCAGGGGTTGTGTTGTGTGCAGGGATTGTCTTATGCGCAGGGATTGTCTTATGCGCAGGGGTTGTGTTATGCGCAGGGAGTCGTGTTATGCGCAGGGGTCGTGTTTTGCGCAGTAGTTGTGTTATGCGCAGGGGTTATGTTGTGCGCGGGGTTTTGTGTGTGCTAGGGGCTGTCTGCGTGAGGTTTGTGTGCTTTTACGTGTTTATAGTTCTTATTGGATGTACTTAACCCTCTGACCGCCTTGGACATCATTACACTTTAGTGGGAGTAAAATAGAGTAGTGGGCTCCTGTCAAAAGCATTATTGGAGACAGGTTTTATTTTTATCTTTATTTCGAGCTTAATGAAATCGGAAGAAAATACATCATTCGTATATCTCTGACAGAATGTTAAGTGCGATTTGCGTGTATCAGAGAGCGGTTTGAGTGCATTTGCGTGCAGTTAATTGAATCTGAAAGCTCTGGGTGGATTCAAGTACTTTGTGGGTTTAAATATGAGTGCGTTAGATGAATTGGGTGGGAGGAGGAGGGTTGCGTGCAGTCAGTAGTTTGCGTGAAATTCCTTGCATTTCCGTGATTTTGTGTTCTGTGTTGATCTTACTTTTTTTCTTTTTTTGCGTGTGTCTTTTTTTGCGTGCACTTTCACCCCTTCAGTGTGATGACGTCATTTATATGTTTATGTTAGTTGCTGGATAAGGGCGCCTTCGTGTGGTGTCACCGATATAAACAGGTCACTCAGCTTCTTGGTTATAAATGCGTCCCTCACCTACTTCCCCAAAAGGAGGATGGTTAGCTGCAGATTATCATTTAAAGCCTCCTCCTTCTCCTCCACCTCCTCCTCCTCCTCCTCCTCCTAACGATCCTTTTATTCAGCTTAGGAGAGGCTATTCAAGTTGGAGGGGTTAGATACAGCCTTCATTAACCCTTTCAATACGAGAGTGCTTTCCATGGTCAAATAAAATCGCCTGAAAATAACGATAGCTATCTGAGAAGGCCGTCATTATAACATAAGAGGTAAGTAATGATTTGTGTGTGTTGTGTGATATTGTGTGCGTCGTTGCTGATACAGGGGTTTATTATTGCTTGCCTTTTATCCGAGTCTTAGTAAGCATTTGAACTGTGTAATGGTGCGAGCTTGTTTGTAAATTATAATGGTAATAATAATGAGGATAATAATAATAATTAATAATAATAAAAATAATAATAATAATGATGATGATGATAACAATTTTCAGTTTCTTTATTCATTGCAGCCATCGGCTGAATATGCACAGGTCCTTTATCTACAGTAGTATCCTAACCTAAGGAGGTTAGTAGGCTGACCCTGACTGCTCCTCAGGAGCACCGACACACCACCGAGCCTTTCAGAGGTTGGAGTGAGTCGCAGGCACAAGTGGACAGAGAGCGCCTAATCTTTACCTCGCCGAGTTTCGAACCTTTGCAGGTGTTCCGCCACAGAGATTTCACCTCCCCATGCAAGGAGCGTGGCCAGAGCAGGGCTCGAACTCGGGCTGCATAAACTGGGATTCAGTACTCAGTTGACCGGCCACTGTGTGTGTGTGTTTAAGTAGTATTTTCCGTGTGCTTCTTGCTATTGGATGCGTGCCAGCATACTTATTTTTGAGCTGTAAATTGCATGCGTTTCGGGTAGATATTACGTGAGATGTGAGTCAAGCTGCTGGCGCTTTCTCAGCTTTGCGATGATTTTCTGATTTTGCATGCAGTTACGCTAAACATGCTTATCTACGTGAATCAGCGTGCGCTTTTACTTATGCGTGCAGTTATATCACTTTTGCGTGCGTTCAGGTCCAGCGGTACGGTGTGGCAAAATTTACGTGTTCCGTCTGAATATAGTCATATCTACTCTTTCAAAATACTTCTCTTTTGCTTTATTGTGATATGAATTGCGTTTGCTTGTCGGAAATTGTGTGTGTGTGTGTGTGTGTGTGTGTGTGTGTGTGTGTGTGTGTGTGTGTGTGTGTGTGTGTGTGTGTGTGTGCTTGCAGTCTGTCTTGCCTATTTCATCATTTTTGTGTACAGTGATTCACTCATTCTTTGCGTGCACCTGTTCAGTAATTTTTGCGTGCACAATCTTAATTTATGCGAGCATCAGTTTATTTCTTGAGTGCATTTGTTTCTGTTTTGCGTGCTTCAGTCTCCTTCTTGCGTGCGTATAACCTGCGTCCCCAGATTCGCGTGCATATTACATTTTTTCGAGCGCTATTCTCTATTTACGTCCACTAGTTCTTTGTTTGCGTGCACCAGTTCACTATTTGCGTGCGTTTATCTTGCGTACCCCCAACCGCAAGCGTATTCTAACTTTTTGCGTGCAGTCTTGGTTCATTTGCGTGCGTTCGCTAACAGTCTGCATGCGGTTACCTATAATTCATTAGATTTGTGCGTGTGTTGTAGCTCATAATATTGCGTGCGCTTACCCACTGAGTATTTGCGTGCACTTACGTACTATAATTTTTGCGTGCGCTATAATTTTCCATGCACTGGAACACTGTATCTCTATTTTTGCGTGCCAAATTTACCTTTTTGCGTGCACTCATGCATTGTTGCCTAATAGTTGCGTGCATCATCAAACCTTCTGCATGCATTTGTCCACTGTTTTTTCTTTGCGTGCGCTTATAAAATCTCTCTCTCTCTCTCTCTCTCTCTCTCTCTCTCTCTCTCTCTCTCTCTCTCTCTCTCTCTGAAATCGCGTGTACTTATAATCTGCTTCTTAATCGTTGCATTTTTGCGTGCGTTTTCTGTGTGCTCTTACCCACCGCATCTTGATATTTGCGTGCGATATCTGTTGGCGTGCACTGATCTCCTTGTCATTAATTTTTGCGTTTGTCTCACGACCTTCACTGACTACGCTCATTTGTCGGCTTTTTGCGTTAGACGGGCTTGTTAGCGTGCGGCAGCCGGTTTTTTGCGTGAGATGGCCTTATTTGCGTGCAGTAATTGGCCATTCTTGCATAGTGACTGACATATATTGTCTTTAGTGGTTGGCTTATTGAGAGGAGTGACCACCTTTTTGCGTGCGGTAACCGGCGTATTGCGTGCGATGACAGGCTTATTGCGTGCGATGACCGGCTTATTGCGTGCAGTGACCATCTTTTTGCGTGTGATGATCGGCTTTTTGCGTGTGATGACCGACTTATTGCGTGCAGTTACCATCTTTTTGCGTGTGGTGACCGGTTTATTGCGTTCAGTGACTGACGTGTTGCATGCAATAACCTGCTTAATGCGTGCAGTGATTGCCTTATTGCGTGCAGTGAACAGCTTTTTGCGTCAGTGACCGACTCTGTGCGTGCAGTTACTGACCATTTGCGTGCGGTAACCAGTGTTTTGCGTGCAGTCACCGGCTGTTTGCATGTATCTCCACCTTCCCTGAAATTGCGTGCAGTGAGTGGCTTTTAGCGTGCGCTTAGCCGGTTTCTCATGCGTTAAATTATTTCCACTGGTTTTAATAAGTGTGAAGGAATTATTATTATTATTATTATTATTATTATTATTACTACTACGACGACGACGACGACGACTGCTACTACTACAACTACTACCAACATGTTTTACTTTTACCAGTTTGATTACGAATATCATTTTCTGTGTTTTCTACTGTTACTATGATTGATTACTATTATTATTATTATATATGCTGTTGCTTTGTTTTAAATCGTTTTTCTTGCTAATAGTAGTATGGTAATGATAATAATGGTAAGCCTGAGATGCTGGTAAGAACAGTAATAATAATAATAATTAATAATAATAATAATAATAATAATAATAATAATAAAGAACAGTAACCATAACAACAACAACAACAACTTTTACATTTTCATTGCATAGGGTGGGTAATACCAAGAATAAAAGATACCATTATTATTATTATTTATTATTATTATTATTATTATTATTATTATTATTATGTATTACTGTTACTATTATTACCACTCTGACCCTTGTAACTCGGCCTTATCCGGATAATCGAGCACTCCGGTAATCCGAAAACTCATAATTCCACCCGCTTATCCGAAACCCCCTGAGTCTCGAGCTGCCTGCTGGAAAAGTCTTAATATTATGAGAGCAGAGGAAAAAAAAAGTCTTGATTTATGAAGTTGATGAAGGTGACTTAGTTTACGATGTGTCTTATTTTACGAACAGTCTCAATATACGAACTTATATTAACGAACTATTTTGATTTATTCACAGTCGATTAACGAACATAGTCATTTTACGAACTTTCTTAATTTGTGAACTTAAATTCCTGTTCATTTTATTTTTCTATATAGTTACGAATTATATCTGTTAACAAAATACTTTACGTAATTTCCAGGAGCTATCAGTAATTACAAGGTGTCACGATGCAGGATTTTATCTTGAATTGCCATCTATCACATTTGCAGACTGTTTCAATGAAGTCGTTGAAAAAAAATCCGTTTACGAGATGAGGGAAATTATGCCTTAACAAACCAAGAGAGAGAGAGAGAGAGAAGGTCAGAGTATATGTAATATTTTTATATAATAAAAACAAAAAATGGTTTTACGCCAGGTATCCCCGAAGGGCTAAGGCGTTGCCCCTGGGTGGAGGACGTTGGACTGGAGCGTGTAGCATTTTATGACCGGATGCCCTTCTTGATGTCTACCAACGACCCTTGGGTGGATTCGATCCTCCGACCCTTCGATCAGAGCGGAGCGCTCTGACCCACTGAGCTACGGCTGCTACAGCATATAAAATATTTTTAGGCCTTGATATTTACCCAGGAGAATAACACTTGAAATTGGTTAGTGTGGAAAGATCAGCGTGATTAACGATTGTAATTACCTCTGTGGTTCCTATGACTCACTCTCGTATATCGCTAGTTGGAATAGTAGACGAGAGTTGGTCTGACCGTGAGAGGGTTAATTTGGGAAAGGTTAAGAGTGTCCTGCTAACGACACTAATCAGTGGGAAGAAAGATCAACCGAGCGATGGTCAGTGAGGGTAAATGTGTGTGTGTGTGTGTGTGTGTGTGTGTGTGTGTGTGTTAGTACCCACATTAACATAAGGGCGACAGACGACGGAATGACACGAGATTTTAGTATTCTAGGCGGGTGGAAGGGTATGGGACTGGAAAAACGAGACATTGGAATTATTATGAAGCTTTGAAATGACATGAGGCTTTTAAATGGCAGGAGAGTAAAATAAGACAGAATGATATAAGGCTTTGAAATGACATAGACTTTGGAATTACAGGAGACTGGAATGGCGGGGGACTGGAAAAATGAGACTGGGAATGACTTGAGACTGGCGTGACAAGACTGGAATGGTGTGAGATATTGGAATGAGATGGAGGACCAGCATCATAAGAGTGAGAGCTGTAAAAATGAAACTGTTTCCCCTTTAGCTAAAAAAAAAAAAAAAAAAAAAAGAGAGAGAAAAGGAAATAGAAAAATTGCAATATATTCATTTTATTTCGCTTATTACCTGTTATTCTTCTCCTGTATTTTATTTGTATCTCTTTTAATATTGACACGCAGAGATAACATAAAGGAGAATATTAAGACACTAAACAGAGAACAAACCAGTCAGAAAAAGATGCTACGAACAGACGGGCACAAATTAACGCACAGAGGAGCATTTGCCTGGATATTGTGGTCAGGTAAAGGGAACAGTCGTCAGAAGGTGAGCTGATATAGAGTACCTGAGAAAGGGGAATGGAATTAAATCGCTTATAATAAGAGCTTGGGTACTTTAGAGATTGTTATTGATTGGGGGAAAATGCCAGTGAGTAATGAGTGATCCTGATTGGCTGAGATATAAGCTGTGGGGGTAATAGTGATGATTCTGATTGCTTTAAAAAGCAGACCATAGGATAATTTTGTGATTCTGATTGCATTAAGAAGAGGGTCATAGGTTAATTTGTGATTCTGATTGGTGAAGAAATAAGGTATGGGGATATTAACGATTCTGATTAGTGATTCTGATTGCGTTAAGAAGAGGGCCGTGGGATAATATGTGATTCTGATAGGCCAAGGAAAAACCATTGGTTATTGGTGCTTCTGATTGGCTGGGAAAATGATCATGGGGGTGATTAGCAGTTCCTGATTGGTTAAAGACGGTATAAAAGGGTGCAGTTAAGAGATCCTAATTGCTTATGAAAAGGTCACGATGTAATTAGTGATTCTGATTGGTTAGGGCACAGAATAATTGATCACTCTATTTATTCTGATTGTTTGGAAGAAATTGAATGATTCTGAATGACTGGTTAATTAATATCCTGAATGGTTGAGAGAAGGGACGTGATTCTAATTGTCTGGGGATAATGAGAGATTCTGATTACACTGATTGGCTGTGTTTAATTGTAGATTCTATTGGCACGAACACACGAGACGATTCTGACTGGCTGGATGCTGACATACTGAGGGTTAGACGGAATTCTGATTCCCTGGAGAGAGAGAGAGAGAGAGAGAGAGAGAGAGAGAGAGAAAGTTATAAATATTCTGATTGGCTGGGAAAATGTCACGAAATAATTAATGGACTATAATAAATTCGGAAAAATTAAAGAATCTGATGGGCTAGAAAAGAGTTGCCTTTTTTTTTTTTTTTTTTTTTTTAACCCGTATTCTCGTCGGGTAAGGAGGCTCCGTAACACCTCTTCCTTGGCGATTTATTTTCCAACCTATTTATAAATATCCTGTTTTCTTTTTCTTTTTTTTTTGGCTTATATCTTCGTAATGGCAACATCGATTGCACAAATAACACACAAGAATATAATAACAGAGTACATTCAGAAATAATAGAAATTGCCAACGGATTCTAGAGGTTAAAGATTCAGATTGGCTTGGGGGAGGCAATCCGAGTCTACCTCTTCAGTACAATGACGTCTTTTATTTTATTTCTGCTGCCTTTGCGATTTTATTCAGCTTAGGGAACTCCTCTCGTGCTGAAGGGGTTAAAAAATCTATGAACTTCTTACGGTGACGTCTTAATTCCATCCCTGCGACTTCAGACGATTTTCTTCAGCTTAAGGGAGGCTTGCGGAGCTGGAGGGGATACATAAAGCCTTGAGGCGTTGGATAAAGCCCTCGTTAACCCCTTCGCTACAAACCGTCTGCCCAGAGCTGAGCAAAATCGTCTGGTGGTAGTAAGAATATAATACAGGATACGTAATTGCACTGAAGAGCTTAAGAATTCTGTCTATCTATAACCAGACGCCATAGTACGTAAGGGGTGGCCGTTTGACTCTGAGTTAGTGTTTTTACTGGGAGGGGCACTAACCCTCCACCAACCTACTTACTGACACATGGGAACACGTATGTGTTCGTTGTATGTTACCACCCACCGTTGTTAATGGTTTCCCGGCTTACAGGAAACCGTTTGGCTTCTCACCCAATGTAAAGCCACCTGAATATGAAATTCGAATCATAAAAAGTAACAGCAAAGATGGAGAAATAAGAAGAGAGTAGAGCAGACACAGAAAAGGATGATAAAGGTGAAGGAAGAAGTAGGCAGCACTACACCAGGTGAGTGGATGATGGTCGCCAAATTCTGACTGGCACAAAAAAAACAAAGACACTTGTTCTGATTTTCTTATCGGTGAGGAAGACGCCGCGGGGGCTCCTTAAGACTTCTGATCGGCCGCAGAAGAGATCATAGAGGATTGTTAGAGCGACTGGCTGATAAGGAAGTGGAGACTGGTTTAGATGCTGACTGCCTGGCAAGGATCATAGATGGTTGTTATAGTTACTCTGATTGGTTGATGAGGAAGTGGTTGTGGGGAGATCACTAAGGATTCTGAATGGCTGTTAAGGATAGGTGGTTGTTATGCCTGTTCTGATTGGCTGGCAAGGAAGTGATTAGGGATGATTATTAACGATTCTGATTGGTTGAGAAAGGACGATAGTTGATAAGGAAGTGGGGGCTCATTAGGAATTCTGATTGGCTGGAAAGGAAGTGATTAGGGAGGGTTATTAAGGTTTCTGATTGGCTGGAGAGAGAGTCATTGAGGGAGGGTATAATTTTCTGATTGGTTGTTAAGGAAGTGATTACGGGACGTCATTATCCCTCTCATGGTGGGGATAACTCTAGCAATTTATTCTGGCCAACACCAAGCGTAGTTATTCAGTTGAGTGTGGGTTATAGGAACTACTGTATTAGTGTTAGTGGTTCTGATTGCCTGGGAAAGGGGCTAGAGAGGGTTACAAATATTCTGATTGGCTATAAGGAAGCATAGGAGCTCATTAACCCCTTGAAATAGATTAGTAGTAGTAGTAGTATTAGTACTACAACTACTACTACTACTGCTACTACTACTACTACTACTACTACTACTACTACTACTACTACTACTACTACTATTACCACTGCCACTTCTAATACTACCACTGCAACTACTGTCACTACCACTACTACTACTACTACTACTACCATTACCATTACCACTATTACCACTACAACCACTACTTCCACTACATCTGCTACTACTACAGCAACTACTATTTATCCATATACATTTTGGCATCATTCTTACTACTTACAGACTATTTTGGAGAAGTTGCTCTTACATGAAGGAATTATTAACGTCTCGAAAACTGAATTAAAAAAAAAATCGTGTCAAGACAGCAAGAATAAAACGCGTCCTGAGGCGGAAGAGGTCAAGGAGTCTAATTGGCTGTTAGAAGACGGAAGGCGCTTGTTACAGATGCTCTTATTAGCCAGGGAAACAAGGTCACGGAGGAGCATTGACCCCTGGACTGCGATGACGTTCTTTTGACGTTTCTGTTTTTTTTTTTTTTTTTTTTTTTTTTTAAGGATAGTCCGGTGGTAGTGGTGGTAGTGGTAGTGGTTGTAGTAGTAGTAGTAGTGGTAGTGGTAGTAGTAATAGTATTAACTGTTCTTGTTGTAGTTGCAGTAGTAGTAGTAGTTAGAGGAGGAGGAAGAGGAGGAGGAGGAGGCGGCTACATGTAACCCAGTAACTCGAAGTCTGTCCACAAGACTACATAAAAGTCTGGTGATACACACACACACACACACACACACACACACACACACACACACAAAGACATCCTGGGTAGAAATGGTTAAGGAATTGAAGAGTTGGGCTAATTTTCATATATTCTCACTCATTCCAGATTACTTAATGCGACTGAGGGAGGCTGTCCAGTACTGATGGGATTAACCTCTTCAGTACAAGGACGTATTTTTATGTATTTATTTCTTTATTTATCATTATTACCATCAGGAATTTTTTTTTTTTTTACTTAGGAAGGATCTCTAGTAAGGAAAGGGTCACTAAAATCTACATAAAGCCTTTCTAGCCTGGCAAGTCTTAGAAAGTCTTTGAAGAATCACTTGGTTGTAGGTAGAGTAAGATGGAGAATACCTGTAGGTCATCGTACTGAAGGGATTAAAGACAGCCTCTATAACTCACTCTCTCTTTTTTTTTTTTACGATAGAGATGATACTGTTTAATTGATACTTAAGCCAGATGATTGATTGGGGAAAATGGCCTGATTCTAATTCGACAGGATGTGTAAGGCTTCTGATTGGCTGAGAACGAGGTCACAGCGGGATAATGAAGCGCTTTAACTGATTGGGAAAAGTTATTGAGGCTTCTGATTGGTGATGATTGTAAACGCAGACTGATTAGGGGGACATGAGGAGCAAGTGAAGATTCTGATTGGCTGAAGAGAAACTAGAGAGGACACTGATTGGCTCTGAAGAAAATAGATGCTGAAGAACTCTAATTGGGGTTATTAAGGATGTTGATTGGTTAGGGAAAGGGTCAAGGAGATGATTAGTGTCAGGGAAATGATAACTAGGATTCTGATTGAAGTAATTAAATATTCTGATAAGAGGAAAACTGAAGATGCTAATAAGGATTCTGAATGGGGTGATTAGGGACTCTGATTGGTGAGAGGAAAAGGGTGAGGTCATGATAATTAGGAAGATGGAGTGATTAGGGCTTATGATAGGGTAGTAACTAGGATTTTGACTGGAGTAATTAAGGAGTCTGATTGGTTTGGGAAAAGGTCAGGGAGATGGTGACGAGAGACGTAGATGGTGACAAGAGACGTAGATGGTGACGAGAGACGTAGATGGTGACAAGAGACGTAGGGAGATCATGCATTTTCCTACCTTAGCCCTCCACGCTAATCACATCTTAATTATGACAGGTAATTAAAGGTAAGTTTATGGTTCAGTGAAAAGACATGGGAAAATTCTGTACCTTCATTAGTTTTCAAAATAATAATAATAATAATAATAAAACTAACATGACTTAATCATCAGTATGTATTGGTTCAGTGCAAGAAAACATGGAAAAATTCTGCACTTTCCTCCCCTTCTTCCTCGCCCCAAAAGATATATTACGTATGCCATGCCTTGGAACGTAGCTATGTGAGTCAGTGCAGTAGAAATGGAGAGGTTGTACAAGTTCTCGCAAAGACATATTAGTTGCGACAGAGATTTGGTCGGAAATGCAAGAGACATGAGAGGCATTTACACTCTCTTTTTTTCCTTGTCCTCGAAAGGCGGTTCTTAGTTATGACGGGGAATGGAGTGTAAGACTGTGTGTGTGTGTGTGTGTGTGTGTGTGTGTGTGTGTGTGTTTTCGGAGCAAGACTTGGGAAGATCCTCCGTTCCTTGTTCATCTCACTAATACACATCTTAGTTGCGTCAGGAAGATAACCGTATGTTTGTATTTCAGAGCAAGAGACACGAGGAGGCTTTGCACTCGCCATTTTCATTGCCTCCCCTTTGCCCATCCAAGTTACAAGAGGAATAAGTTGTAAGTTTTGTTTGCCATCCTTTCCTTGTCATTCTTTTGTAAAACACATATATAATTGTATCGACTCGGAAGTGATACGATCAGGGATATTCAGAAAAAATGGATAGATAACCATTTCAGTCCGACGGTGTCATAATCCCGTAGTTTATTCTTACCAGACGATTTTATTCAGCCTGGGAGAGCATTATAAGAGTTAAGGATTTAATGGAGGCTGGATCTAACCCCTCCAGTTCGTCACAGGAACTGAACAAAATCGTCCGGAGAAACCAAGACTAAAGCGAAGAAGACGTCGGGCTGAAGAGGTTAAGTTCATTGTTCTACTCACCAAATAGAAGAACAGAGATGAACACGATTGCCCTGGCCGTCCTCATGTTATCCGTCTTAAGGTGCTTCACTGTCTTCTCGCCGCTCACTGCCATCCTTAAAAGAGTTGCGTCCGTCTGTCCTTAAAAATACGTACTTAAAAATGAGATACTTAAAGTTCTACACAGCTACGTATTGGAAGCTTCGTGAGTGATATGTGTTGATGTGGGTTTGGGACCAGAGGGACCACGAGAGTAAAAAATGGTTTGCTGTTCTTTTGTCTCCCCCTTTTCTTCACTTTTGGGGAGCTTATTTTTCGACTTTTTGAGTTTTTCGGGGTGGGTGTTTCTGGTTGCGTGGCTTGCGTGCGTTGAGTTCCCTTACGTCCGCACGCGCAGATTCGCACGCCTGAGTGAGTGAGGATTCGCAGAGTTGCTGGCGGGTTCCTTAAGGGTTGAGGTCTGCGTAACCGTGAGACTGTAAGCTTGACTATACTTTGATGTGTTGAGTTGCACCTTAGGATATGTGAGTAACTGCGAATATTCTTGGTTCTAGTTGCTTAAAAGTAGTGTCTCTAAGTTCCGCTAAAGCCTTAAGTAATAGAAGTAATGGTAGTGGTAGTAGAAGCAGATACAGTGGGTCTTTTAGAGAAGGGGTTGGGTAGAAGCTAAAAAGTCCCCCTCTATGCAGACTACAGCTAATTTTGAAAGTGGGTAATCTATTAAATTTGAGCAAATGTTCAGGTTCTCTTTCATTGCGAACACTCCCAGGTCCTGCCAAGGGTGACACAGCCAGCGAGGAGAGGTCACATAGGGGTCACATGGGGGTCACATAGCCGGGGGAAGGAGGTCACATCGCTAGCGGAATGACAGCCACGCCGAGGCCAGCTGGGGCGACGAAAACTCCCTATACGTGTTGCCCAGAGCGCGGTCTGAGGCGCACTGGAGGGCTCCCTGCCTGGACGTGGTTTATATATGCCAACGCACCCCTCCGCCCGGCCCTGCCCTGCCCTGCCCTGCCCTTCCCTGCCCTGTCCTGCATATCCTAACTCAATCCTGTCCTCCACTCCCCAAATCTATCTTGTCCTTCGAGGCCTTGTTCTGTATCCCCCCATTTCTGTCCTGTCCTGCTCTGTCCCTCCCTGTCCCGCTCTGCTTTGTCCCGTCTTTTTTCGTTACACTCTGCCTTACAATTTTGTTTCCTGCCCTGCCCTGACCTGCCCTGCCCTGCCCTGCCCTGCCCTGCCCTGTCCTGTCCTGCCCTACTCTTTTCTGCGTATCCTAGCTTAATCCTGTGTTACACTCACCAAATCTGTTTTGTCCTCCAAGGCGTTATTTTGTTTCTCCCATTCTTACCTGAGCTTACCCTATCTTACTCTGTCCTGCCCTGCCCTGCCCTGTCCTACTGTGCCCTGCCATGCCTTGTCCTGCCCTGCATATCCAAACTCAGTCCCATCTTGCAGTTCCCAATTCTGGCTTTTCTTCCATGACCTTGCTTTGTGTCTCCCATCCTCACCTGTATTTGTCCTGCCCTGCCCTGCCCTGCCCTGCCATTCTGTCTTTATGTCCTGTCCTCCTTTAGGCCCTCTTTGCTTTGTCTTGTCCTGCCCTGTGCAATCCTGCCATGCTTTTCTATGTCTTGTAAATCCATCTTGTTATTCAGTGCCCCGTTTTGCATCTCTCATTCCTATTCTCTCCTGCTATATTTTTGTCCTGCCTTATCTGCTCTATCCTCCCCTCCCCTCCTGTTCTGTTTTGCCCTGTCCTGCCGCCACCTGTCCTGCATAACCTATCAGTCCTGGCATGTCCTTCTTAAATCTACCTAGTCTCTTCAGGGCCACTTTTTTCTTTTCTTTAACGTTTCCTTTTTTTTTTTTCCCTACTTCCCTTGGCCATATCTCTCTCGTGTCTAATGCATAATTGTTTTGCACATTTCTCACTTGCCTTTTCCTGCCCTGCCCTGCCCTGCCCTACCGTTTTCTGCCTTGTCCTCCCCTCCTCTGCCCTGCCCTGCCCGGCTTTTCTTGTCACCGCCCTGCTCTTCCTAATCTTGTCCTGGCTAAATATATCCTGTTTGACCCTCCCTGCCCCACTCTGTGTGTGTGTGTGTGTGTGTGTGTGTGTGTGTGTGTGTGTCACTGTACCTTTGACTTGTTCTGTCCTTCCCATTCTGTTAAGTTATTCACGCTGACACGCACACATTCTGTGTGTGTGTGTGTGTGTGTGTGTGTGTGTGTGTGTGTGTGTGTGTGTGTGTGTGTGTAATCAGGCCTTGAAGAAAGCAAGTAGCCCTAGGATACATAAGCACACTCTTCACGTATCAAGTATAACACATTTTGGTATCGTAGTACGAGTACTGTGAATTTTTGAAACTGTTGATTTTTGCCCACGTATGGAACACAAATTTATTTTTCCATGAAACCTTATCCTTCCATTACGCAACAGCCTTGTAAGACTCATTAAAAATTTGCTGTTCAGTTTTGGGAGCCATATCTGAGTAAATATTTGGCACAGTAAAGCAGTGTTGGTGTGCAACTGCTTACAAATACCTCTGTACTTAGTGACAAACCAAATGTATTCCTATACTGCAAGAAGCCATGTATTACCTTGGGTGTTTACCATTTAGCCAACATACTGACGTCTGTTGGTCTAATGAGTTAATGCGCTTCAAACGGATATTGCCATGAAGGACTCAGTTTCAAAGGCTGGTGAAGGTTTATTGCTCTTATAATACCAGAGTCGATTGCCCGATCGTCCTCGCCTTGAATTCTGACTAAGTTCTTGATGGCGCAATATATATATATATATATATATATATATATATATATATATATATATATATATATATATATATATATATATAATATATATCAGCCAGAGTCATTCCACTTCAGGACAAAGGCTTCTCCCATTTTTTTCCACTCCAACCGGATGTTCTCGTTCTTCATCTCCTGTTTTTACTTAGTGGGTACAAACGTGTCAGTTAAACGCAACCTTCATCTTCTTTATATTTATATTCAAGGCCGTTCAGACTCTCTCTCTTCAGGTCTCTTATCACTTTGTGTAGTTCCTCCCCTGTTCCACTGAAGAGGACTGTGTCGCCTTCAAATCTAAGATTGTTCAGTCGCTCATCATTTCTGTTAATTTCTTTGTCATCCCAGTCCGAATTTCTGAAAACGTCCTCTAAGCATGTCGTGAACAGTTTGAGTACAATTGTGTCTTCCTGTCAACACCTTTCTTTACCGGTATTTTCTAGCTGTCCGTACTGTGTGTTCTGATGGCCTTGTTATCTCTGTAAACATCTTCCAGTACTTTAACATAAGTTTCGTCTACACCTTGTGCTCTCATTTTTCTTATCACTGCAGCTATGTCAGCTGAATCAAATACTTTCTCATAATCAGCAGATACCATGCACAAAGGTTTCTGATTCGGAAGTTTTCTTGAGCACCTGTTTAATAACCTCGATATGGTCTTTTGTCGAGTAACCACTTCGAAAGCCTGCCTGTTCTCTCGGCTGGTTTGTTTCTAAGGAAGGCCTAATTCGATTTGTTAGAATTTTTGTGAAAAGTTTGTTCACAACAGGTAGAAGTCTGATTGGATGATAGCTCTGTGGGTCTTTGATGTCATTTTTTTTTTTTTTTGTGAAGCAGAATAATAGACGCATTTTTCAAAGACCTGGGTACAGTTTTGACTTCTAAACATTTCGTAAATAGTTTTGCTAGTTCATTTAACTAAGTCACTTTCATCCTTAATAAGGTTAACAGTGATACCATCATCTGTTGCATTACCCGTATTCATTGTTCTCAAAGCGTTTTTACTTCCTTTAATGTAACGCGGGGGATGACCGTGTCTAATGTTCCTCTAGCCTTAGCTGGCTCTTCGACCGCGGTACTGTTGCTGTAAAGTTTTACACAAAATTCTTCTGCTATATTGACCACTTCCTTTCTGTCGTTCCTTACCTCTCCATGAGAGTCTCTGAGATAAACATTTGGTTTCTTACTTCACCAAGCCTCCACTTGGTTGCCTTCAGGTTTCTTCCATTCCTTAAGGTTTCTTCAGTTCTGTTTATTCCATTTTTTTTTTTTTTTTAAATCTTCACTTTTCTTCTTCTTGGTGTATATATATAATTCACTTATTGGACTATCTCTTGGTGGCCACAGAGTCGTGTACTAAAACACAGGGGGCAAAGCATCAGTTAGGACATCACAGCATAAATATTTCCTGTACCCAGGGTAGTCCATTCCTGACTAGAACACACAGTCACGTCTCACACCCTTTCACATCTGCCCAAACTCCTTCTCTCTAACTCTGTCACCTGTAACTATAATTTAAACTTTGATCGGACTAAAGTTACAGGTGATGGAGTGTGGAAGTATGGGCAGGTGTGGAGAGGTATAAGTCGTGATCTGGTGTAATTCTAATTTGTAATGGACTATAATGGTGTGGTAGATGACTGGAACATGCTTTCGAGAAGTATACATATAATGGTGTGGTAGATGACTGGAACATGCTTTCGAGAAGTATACAACCGACTGCTTACCTGTGTCACTTGAGCCAAAGGGATGGGTTAAGAAAAGGATAGGACAGGATGAAATGGTGGTGGGTAATCGGGCAAAGAGGGAGGAAATGCACCCTGAAAAGTCGGACATGGTACACTGGCCGACATTGGCGTGTGAATTTTTAAATTGCCATTCTGCATCTGCGCCTCACCCTCCTCCTCAGTTTTATCATCATCATCATCATCATCTTTGTCACCACGATCATCAGCCTCATTATTACCAGCATCATCATCGTCGTCGTCGTTGTTTTCGTCACCACCATCATCAGCCTCATCATTACCAGCATCATCATCGTCGTCGTCGTTGTTTTCGTCACCACTGCCATCATCATCATCATCATCGGCATCAGCAACATCAGCAGCAGCAGCAGTACTATTACCACCATTACCATCACAACCATCATCATCATTATCTCCTACTCTTGTTTTTTCCTATCTTTCCTTCCCCCTTCCCATCACGTACTGTGTCCTCTGCCGGTCCATATTACTCATCATCTCTCTTCTTCTTCTCCTGTCTCCTCATCGATCTCCTCTCCTTCTCCTTCTCTTCCGTTCTCTTCTTTTCTCTCTTGTCCTCTCATCCTTTCTCTTTTCTTCTTCGTGCCTATTCTTCCTGTTCTCTTTCTCCTTCTATCCATTTCCTCTCCCTTTTTTTTTTTTTTTTTACGTTTTCTTTACTTCATTCTCTGCAGTCACCTACCTCTCTTCTTCCTATTCTCCTTCTTCACGTCTTCTTTTCTCTCTTTCCTCTCTTCTTCCTCTCTGACATTCAGTATTACCCGCAAACTCTTATATCTGTGATCCTCCTTCTCCTCCTCCTCCTCCTAAAAAGCTGCCTACCTATTAAGCGCCAGGCAAGGCTGCCGCACCACCCCTAAACATCCACTCTGCGCATTGTACATCCACACTGTGCAGTCCCCTTTTGTCTAAGACACCCGTCTTATATATTTTTCAATCTCCCCAATGCAAAGAAAGCAATATAAGCACAGATAACCCTGAGTTAATGGTCACTATTACTTTCGACATGTGATGTGCTGTGGATCACTGAGGGTCCTTGTTAGTCAAGTGACCACCATCGGGATTTTTTTTAATGTACCAGGGGTCACTGCATCAGGAGGAAACTTGTGTACTTGTCCCACATGGGAGAATTCCTTGTTTCAGTGGAGTGAACGGAGCTAGGGCCTGATTGACTGCTGCCTACCTTAAAAGCGCCAGGCAAGGCTGCCGCACCTCCTCTAAACACTGTGCAGTGTGTAATTTCCACATTATGTCCACAGACTTCCCATTAACTCAGTGTACCGGTTTACAATGTCATGCCGTAACTGTGCAGTGTGTAATTTCCACATTATGTCCACAGACTTCCCATTAACTCAGTGTACCGGTTTACAATGTCATGCCGTAACTACCGTATTACTTTATTTGATTACTTTCTCTTTCAGGTTACTCAATCGGGTAGCTTATAGACAAAGTATTATAGAATGTGACTTCCTTTCCAATATTTCCTATGAAATTTCCATGTCAGTTTTTCCATGCTACATGGTGGTTTTTCTCACTTTTTCCTGGAGGGTTTGGTGGTGGGGGGAGCCTTCTTGCTTTACTATCCTTATCCTTCAGCATGTAGAGTTACAGTAGATCGTGTAGTCATAGTTTTCTTTGTAACAAGCAGCCTCGAAAGGACCATAAGGCCTGTTGCTGTTTGCTTTCCTATGTAATCCTCCTCCTCCTCCTCCTCCTCCTTCTTCTCTCCTTTCCTGCCCATTTCTCATTTTCCTCCTTTCTTATTCCCACCCTTTCCCTCTCCCTCTTCTTTTCTCCTCGTCTCTGTCTTCTGTGTGTGTGTGTGTGTTTTTTTTCCGCATCACCCTTCTCTCTCCCATTTCTTCCTCCTTTCCTCTCTCTTCCTTCTCTTCCTCCTCCTCGTACTCACCTCTGCCTTTGTCTTTTCTCACCATCCTCCTCCTCTTCTCCAACTCCTTCTTCTCTTTTCCTCGTCTCACCCCTTACATCTCACTCTTATCTTTCTCTACTCCTCACCTCTCTGTTCTTCCCTCTTCTCTACCTAGACCATCTCTTCCTTCACCCCCTGTCTCTCTCCCTCCTTTTCTTCTCTTCCCTCACCACCTCTCCTCTGTCTTTTCTTTATTTTCTCCCCCCGCCCCCCTTTCTGCCCCCTGTCGCCTTTATTTTCTGTTCTTTTTTCTTCCTCTCTCCCTCTCCTTCTCTCTTTTCCTCCCTTTCTGTTCTCACCTTCCTCCTTTCTCTCTTCTGCCTCCTGTCCCCCTCTATCTTCCCCCCCCCACCCTCTCTCCCCTGTCTCTTCTCTCTCTCTCTCTTCTCCTACCGTCTCCTGCCCACCTCCACTCAGTATTACCACCAAACTTGAGTTCCATTGTTCCTCGGCAAACTTGGTAACTTTGTGCTGCTGGGGCGTACCTTAAGTCGCACACACACACACACACACACACACACACACACACACACACACACACACACACACACACACACACACACACACACACACACACACACACACACACACACACACACACACACACACACACACACACACACACACATCTCTTTGCCGCCCTTGTCCTCTCTTCTCTCTTCCCTTCGATGGATTTGCTTCTAAGCTGAAAAACAAATCCTACAACGAATGTCTAGAGGATATGACTGCTTAGGTTAATTTAGCATAGATTACGTGAGGATCCAAAGAGTAATCCAAAAAAATGAAAGGTCTTGAAAATATGATAACTTATAATGGTTCCCAGATGACCAGTCGAAATTGCACTAAGTTTGGCCATAAAATTGTTTGCCAACCTTAATATAAATGCAATAAATAATTTGTTCTTTTTTTGTAACATATTTCCTTGCAGTGTAATAATTTAAAAATCGCTTGGATAAGTATGTGGCTTCTAATCACCAGTTAAACACACTCATTGCTGAATATTACTAGTCTGACATAGTGTTTTTCCCCCACAGAGATCATGGAAAGCACACCCGCAGTACAGCATTGTAATGTAAGTACCTAATAATGACTTCATATGACCTTCCTTTATTGGGATTCCACCATAATCTTGTCAAAGTTAACGTGTCTGTTACATCAGGAGTGAGGTAAAAAGTTTGACCCATCCCTCCACCCCCCTCCCCAAAAAAGGACATTTAAAGTTGACCTGTCTTTCTGAAATTTTGCATGTAGGGAGTAGAGACCAGAACCACACAGTTCGAGCCAAATAGAGTCGATTTGTACTAGAGACTTCAAAATGTTCACTTTGGGATTGAAGAAATACACTAACGATCAGTATGTCGCAAATTTGGCCCGTCTGTGCGAATTCGAGCCCTTTGAGGAATATTAAACGATGCAAATGACAGAAAATAAAATAATGGGTTTGGTTCTTCAAGTCAGGTACTTTGGGAACCGCGCAGATTTCCACATTTTATCAGGGCAGACGACTTTATCTTGCAGGTCAACCCAGTGAAAAAAAAAAGTGATTTCATTTTGGCCATTATTACGAAATATTATATGACAGTTTCATCTGGATATTTCGTACTTTGTTTTATTTATTTATTTATTTACTTATTTTGTCGAATTGGATTCCAGGGATTAGCGGATGAGAGGAGTGTTCTTGCTTTACTATCCTTGTCTTTGACTCACGAAACATATATCTTTATCATGAACTACTGTACTTTGGTATGACTAAAAGGAAACTCTCTCTCTCTCTCTCTGTCTCTCTCTCTCTCTCTGTCTGTCTGTCTGTCTGTCTCTCTCTCTCTCTCTCTCTCTCTCTCTCTCTCTCTCTCTCTCTCTCTCACACACACACACACACACACACACACACACACACACACACACACACACACACACACACACACACACACACACTTTAGCGTGAATTTCTGTTAACCCCTTTGTTCTCTCTTCTCCCAGACTTCTCACGTATATCCACACACGATCACTCTTTCCAATCCACCTCTCCTCTCCTCTTCCCTCCTCTCTTCTCCTCATCTCTTCTCCTTTGCCGACATTTTCTGAAGCTTACATTTCCCATACAGTCCTCTCTCTGTCTCTGTCTCTGTCTCTCTCTCCCTCTCTCTCTCTCTCTCTCTCTCTCTCTCTCTCTCTCTCTCTCTCTCTCTCTCGCCTGTCACTCACCGCAGTGTCCGGATCTTATCTCTCATCCCGTTCGTCACACTGCTTTGGCATAATGTCATTGTGTGTGTGTGTGTGTGTGTGTGTGTGTGTGTGTGTGTGTGTGTGTGTGTGTGTGTGTGTGTGTGTGTGTGTGTGTGTGTGTGTGTGTGTGTGTGTAAAAGAAAGGTTAATAAAGGAGTGTGAAAAGCAAAGAGAGAGAGAAAAAAAAAACTTACATAAACAGACAGGCAGACAGAAGGACAGAGAGAGAGAGAGACAGCTGGGGAGTAGTAAAAGATGTTGATACTATCTTAAGTGTTCCCGCTTGAGAGAGAGAGAGAGAGAGAGAGAGCATATATTTAACTGTCTGTCATATCTCACTCTGTCGTTATAATGCTCTCTCTCTCTCTCTCTCTCTCTCTCTCTCTCTCTCTCTCCACAGCATTATCCTCATCAACGCTTTCCTATGCTCCTGATATGCTCTTATCAGATTTAGTACAATGGCCCAGTTCCTTCTTTCATAGTAGAGAGAAAGAGAGAGAGAGAGAGAGAGAGAGTCTTAATGTGCCATAATAAAACGCTGCACAATACCCTAGTTAGCCCTTTCCCACAAGAGGTCTGGTGATTCTAAAAATAAAATACAAACGCCGTCTTCCTTAAAGAGAGAGAGAGAGAGAGAGAGAGAGAGAGAGAGAGCGAGAGGCAGTTCTTCAGAAAATTCCCTATGTACATGCGTCACAGTTTTTTTTTTTTTTTAATGCTCCCACAATGCTCCATGTATATTTTTCACTTCATTATATCTCCCTTTTTTAATATAATCATCTAGTGACAACAAAAGTAAAATATAAAACTCTTAATCATACTGAAGGGATCAAATGCTCGACTATGCCCAACGTCAGTGCTCCCTAATGCTCCTTTACTCCCCTTCACTGCAAAAGGTATTCCATTTCCTGAATAAAATCGTCTGATGGAAGTAAAAATATGTCATGATACTAAGTGGTTGAACGCTCCACAATGCTCCCCTGTATGCTCCTCAAAACGCATCTCATCGCTCCTCACTGCTCCTCTAAACGCTCCACAACGCTCCCCTAAACGCTCACTACAGTATATACCAGAAAAAAAAGCGAGAAGAAAACACGCCATAATCCCCAAATTTTAAGTGCACCTCAATGCTCACAATATATAAAGTGTTCCATGTAGACGCCCCACTTTTTTTTCTTTTTTCAAACGCTTGGTAAGGTTACACTTAAAAAAAAAAAAAAAAAAAGGCTCCACTTTAGAGCTTTAAATTGTACTCCACTTATAGAGCTTTAAAAATTAATCCACTTATAGAGCTTTAAATTCTACTACACTTATAGAGCTTTAAATTCTACTCCACTTATAGAGCTTTAAATTCTACTCCACTTGTAGAGCTTTAAAAATTACTCCACTTACAGAGCTTTAAATTTTGCTATTCCACTTACAGAGCTTTAAATTTTACTCCACTAATAGAGCTTTAAATTTTACTCCACTTATAGAGCTTTAAACTTTACTCCACTTAGAGAGCTTTAAAGTTTACTCCACTTAGAGAGCTTTAAAATTTACTCCACTTATAGAGCTTTACTTTTTACTCCACTTATAGAGCTTTAAATCTTACTCCACTTATAGAGCTTTAAATATTACTCCACTTATAGAGCTTTAAATATTACTCCACTTATAGAGCTTTAAATATTACTCCACTTATAGACATCAATAAAGCTCCATGGAAACACTTTAAATTTCAGTCAGATGATCCCAAATGCTCCTCAACGCTCCACTTAAACGCTCCAAAATTCTCTCAGTCGTTCAGCAAGACGCCACTTAAAAATGCTCCACTTAAATCCCTTAACTTTCTCTCAGGCGATCCAGATAATATGCCCACAATGCTCCATACTGTACATGTTCCTTATGCTCCTTGAATTATGCCAATGCTCCTTTACGACGCTCCGATGTTCTTACTGTGGTGTTGGCTGTGGTTTGTGGGAGAGAGAGAGAGAGAGAGAGAGAGGCACAAAGGCGGAGAAAAGGGAAGGTAAATAGACAGGTCGTTAGATAGACACACAGACGTATGCACAGATAGATAGATAGATAGATAGATAGATAGATTCATACATACTGCATATTTAGAGATAGATAGATAGGTAGGTAGATAGACAGACAGACAAACAGACAAGCACAAACAGAATGTATGGGTACGATGTGTGTTTACTGTATTCCTTTGAGGTTTGTGTGTGTGTGTGTGTGTGTGTGTGTGTGTGTGTGTGTGTTTATATGTATGTTTATGTGTAGGCTATGTGTGTGTATGTACTTGTGTGTGTGTGTGTGTGTGTGTGTGTGTGTGTGTGTGTGTGTGTGTGTGTGTGTGTGTCTGTCTGTCTGTGCGTATTATTCCATCCCCGGATCATCAACAATGCAGTTTTATCTATCTTCACCCATCTGTTCTTTTATCTATCTGCTCCATCTATCAGTCAAACGTCTGCCCCAAGCTCTTTACAAATGCATAACTCAATTCTTCTCGTGCCATTCTTTGGTGTCTCTTTCTCTTGATCTTTTGATGGGATACAATCTCTCTCTCTCTCTCTCTCTCTCTCTCTCTCTCTCTCTCTCTCTCTCTCTCTCTCTCTCTCTCTCTCTCCGCTGAATAAAATCGTCTGGAGGCAGCAAAAATACAATACCTCACTAGCTACATTTGCCTTCTAGGGTCTGGCACTACGTATGGCTGAATGAAATCGTCTGAGGTTAGCTGCAGTAAAGTGGATAAATTTTTTATATTGCAAGATTAATCCGTTCAATCTTATAAACCATCATCTTAATCCACCATCAGGCTAATAATCAACCAATAAAGGGTCTCTGAAGTGTAAGGGCTAATAAATATATCGATCTTCTCCAGTCAGTAAAGTATATTTCTTTAGCTGAAAAAAATCGTCTTGTAGCTTGAACTGAACGGAAATTACGCCATGGGACTGAAGGGATTAATGGGGACTGTGTCTAGCTCTCTTTACCATGGGAGGTCACACTAAGTCTTCGTTGAGTCGCCTGGCAGAAGCAAAAATATCAGTCCCTTGAATCAGACGTCCTTTCCTTTTCTTAGTTTTTTCCTTACTATCTCTATACGATTTTGTGAACTGTGGTAAAAACATTGGATGGGGTTAGAAACTGTTTACATTACACACTTCACAACTTGAGATCTCTCCCTAAGTTTGATTAAAAGCCAGAGTAAACGTGCAAAAGTAAAGTTGTCATATTGGAGGTGTTTATGTAGATTTTTTCCACTGTAGCCTCTAAATTAAATAAAATCGTATGACAGTGGCAGAGTAAAGGAAGGACATCATTGCAGAGAGTCGATTTAATGTGCGGAGTTGACACACACACACACACACACACACACACACACACACACACACACACACACACACACACACCGTCTTAATAGGGTGGAATCAAATGTTTTTCGGCTCATCAACTCTCTTCCTTTCTGTGACGTACTTCAGTCTCTCTCGGCCTCTTTCTCTTTCTCTCTGTATGTAATATATACCAAATATAGATAGATAGATGGGTAGGTAGGTAGGTAGATAAATAGATAGGTAGAAATATAGATAGATAGATAGATAGATATAATGCATAGAAGGAACCAAAGTCAGAAGCCAGCAAGAGTGCCCCCTCCAAAATGAGTAAATAAATAAATAAACAAATAACAGAGAGCCAATTCAAGATCGGTATATCTCGAGATTTCTGGGCACATTGCGTTTAAGAGACTGGAGGTCAGAGGAAGAAGGAAATACAGACAGAGGAATACAGATCCAAAGTTAACCTGTTGTACAAATGAAGGACTAGGAATATCGGTTAACTTTTGCATGAGGAAGTTGGACAGAAAAAGGGTGAGAGTTTGCAACAAGTTGGGTGCTACTCTCCCGCCATGATGGAGGGGGAGATGCAAGCAGGCAGTACAGAAGAGTATTAACCATCGAAGTAGTGACAGATAAGAGATAAAGATGCAACAGTGCGGCGAAGCGTCATAGGTTGAAGGAAGTTTGTAAGAGTAGGGCAGTTAATGAGACGAAAAGCCTTTGACTCCACCCTGTTGAGAAGAGCTAGATGTGGGGAGTTCCCCCACACGTGAGAGTTGTGGTCTACACAGGGGAGGGGGGAAATGTATAGTGTCAACAATTGTTCTGGGATAAAGAAAGCATCGAGTCGACTTTGCACACATAATCTGTTGGAAGCAGATTTTTGCAAGGGATGTAATATGATCTTTCCAAGATATATCCCGAGAGAATGATACTTCATGCATGTTCAGAGATGATGCTGGGTTGAGTCAGAGATTGTTAAACAATAAAGGATATTCCTGTGGAAAATTTTGGCGGGTCGAAAGATGTAGGAAATTAGTTTTTAATGCATTAAAAACAACAATGTTACTTTTACCTCCATGAGAGACATGATCCAAATCATAAATTAGGTGTGCCATATCCTGATCCCTTGTTTGTTGAAGTAACTGCTGAGATGAACACTGAGTAGTAGATGGAAAGGTTAAGGGTGGAGTCAGCAGTGTATGAGTGGATAGGGTTAGATGTACAGCTTAGGTCAATATGAATTAGCAGGAAGAGAACTGATGATAAGACAGAACCCAGAGAAACACCGCTATTAGCTCTGGGAGAAGATCAGTGGCCGTCTACAGCAGCAGGTACAGAACGACCAAAAAGGAAGCTAGAGATGAAGGCATAAATAGAAGGATAGCGACTGTAAGAGGGCAGCTTGGAAATTGAAGGTTTATACTAGACTCGGTCGAAAGTATTTGAGATGTCAAGTGCAATGGTAAAGTTTTCCCCAAAGGTCCGAAAGGAGGATGACCAAGAACCTGAAAGGAAGATAAGAAGATCGTCAGTGGAACGTCCATGTCGGAAACCATATTGGCAGTCGGAAAGGTTATGAAAGGAAAGGAGCTTCATTTTTCAAAGAATAGATGCAAAAACTTGAGAAATACTATATGTTAAATCAGTTGGACGATAGTTAGAGGCATGGAAAACAGCCACCCTTCTTTGGAACAGGCTTAGTGAGAGCAAACTTCCAACAAGAAGGAAAGGTACGAATACAAGTCGACAGAAAAAGGAGAGAGAGTTTACGAAGGATGTAAGCACAAAAGCACAGTTTCTGAGAAAAAAAAAAAAAAACTGGAAGGACCCTATCAGACTAGTTAGTATTGAGGCCAGTGATGGCAGGAAGTACATCAACTGAAGAAGTTTTAATGTCAGTCATGAGGAAGTCAGAGGGGGGGAAGAGACGGAGGAACAACACCGGAATCGTCTAAGGTGGAATTGGACGAGAAAGCTTAGCAAAGTGTGTGTGTGTGTGTGTGTGTGTGTGTGTGTGTGTGTGTGTGTGTGTGTGTGTGTGTGTGTGTGTGTGTGTGTGTGTGTGTGTGTAATCGCAATTGTACTTGCTTTTCTTTTTCCTTGAGAGGGCAACTTATCTTTCAGACTCTGCCTTTCGTCCGTATTCACTCAGCCTTCCGTCAGGTGACTTTATTTAGTTTGACGGAGACCACTCCTACTGAGAGTTCATCAGTATCTCAGCATTGTCATTGATATTATTATTATTATTATTATTATTATTATTATTGTGGTAGGTGGGGGCGCTCACCATCCACTCACTCAGTGTAGTGCTGCTCTCGGGTGTCTACCCTTTCCTCTCCTCCATCCTTCTTTCTTTTCATCCACTTGTCTTTCTTTCCTTCATTCTTTCCTTGTCCTTCTGCCTGCGGGAGACTTTACACTCCCTCTTCTGTCTTTCTTTCCTTCATTCTTTCCTCATCCTTCTGCCTGTGGGTGACTCTACATTGAGTGACAAGCCAAATGGTTTCCTGTACACCAGGAAACCATTTACTACGCTGGGTGGTAACCATATAACCAAATTTTGGCGCCTGGTGGTTTAGTGGGTAATTATTGCGCACCAATCGGATTGAGCCGGTGAAGGTTTATATCCAAGGGGTGGGTGGGGTTGATTGCTCATGTAATGCCACTCAGGGATGAGTGAGGCGGGTCACTCATCTTAAATGTCGGGACCAATTGCCTAGGCCCGGGCTCCTACGCTCCCCATGGGGCAATGTGGGATTGGAGGGTGGATCAATGGAATATTTTATTATTATTATTATTATTATTATTATTATTATTATTATAAAAGGAGAGAAGAACTGAGAACGAGGAAGAGATAAAACGCGAGAGTTTGTTTGTATGGGAGGACAGTGGTGTGTGTGTGTGTGTGTGTGTGTGTGTGTGTGTGTGTGTGTGTTTCTTGGAAAGAGGGGGTCGATGGCTATTTGGAACAGAAATAAGAGAGACTGACTAGGAGATTCCATGAGTGAGGCGGCTGGCAGAAGAAGAGGGAGACCAAGAACGTGATGGAGGGGTAAGGTGTGAGTATGAATGTATATCTGGGAGGGTCGTGGTGTGTGTCGTGGGAACAGGGGTCGTTACTGAGTAGGGAACGACACACCGGGAGGTTTTTTCAGTCGCCGCTCCTCACTGGATGCGGCGTCAGGCAGTAGATAGATAGATAGACAAGTAGGTAGATGGATAGGTAGATACACAGGTAGACAGAATAGACAGATAAATAGATGAATAGACTGATAGATATATAGATCAATGGATGGAGAAATAGACGGACAGGCAGATGGACAGATAGATAGATAGATAGATAGATAGATAAAGACCTTGGAGTAGAAAAGCTTAAAATCATTCTGGAGTAGACGGCAAAGTCTGAAAAGTCCCATTTAAAGTACTTACCAAGTCTCATTTTGGGCGGCACCAGCGAGGGAAGGGGACGAATGGGGAGGGGAGGGGAAGGGAGGGGAAGGGGAGAATAGAAGCAGGGAGGGAGGGAGAGGAAGGGAAAGAGGAAGGTAGAGGCAGAGAGGAAAGGGAGTGAGAGAGAGAAAGGGGAAGGAGAAGGTAGTGGAAGAATGGGGAGGGGAGGTGCAGGAAAGGGATGGAAGAAGGAGGTAGACTGGGTGGGAAGGGATAGAGGGAGAGGCTGGAAGAGAAAGAGGAAGGTAAGAGACAGAAAGGGAAGGGGGAGAAGGGGAGGAAAGGAGAACTAGTGGCAGAGAGGGGAGGAGGAAAGAGAGAGGAAGGGAAGGGAAGGGAAAGGTAGAGGCAGAGAAGGGAGGAGGAAAGGGGGAGGATGGAAGGGGAAGAAGAGAGTAGAGGTAGAGAGGGGAGGGGGAGAGGGGGAATGAGATTGGGGATGAGGAGGGAGAAAATATGAAGGAAGGGGAACGGGACGGGAGAGGAAAGGCAGGGGAGAGGGAGGAGAGGAAGAAGATTGGGCAAGGAGGGGGAGTGGAGAGGACAGAGGGAGGGGAGAGTGGGAGAAGAAGGGAGAACGAAACTGGAGAGGGAGGGGAGGAAAGAAATAGGAAAGAGAGCATATGGGGAGGATGGATGTATTGATGGTACTGAAGAAGCAGGGAAGGAAGATGAAGAAGAGAGAATGGGTGTTAAGTATGAAAGAGAGAGAGAGGTGGGAGGAGATGGGAAGGGACGAAGGGGAGTGGACCGAGATTTGGGAGGGAGCGAGGGAGAGGAGGAGGAAGACAGAGGTGGATAAGAGAAGGGAGGGACCTTGAGAAGAAAATGGTAATGAGGAAGGAGAGGAAATATGGATAGAACAAGGGGAGAGAAAAATAAAAAGACAAAGGATGCAGATTAGAAGAGAGATTTTGGGAGATCAGAAACAGGCAGGGGAAGGAAACAGGGGGAGAAAGATAAGGGAAAGGGAGGAGCAAAGAAGGAGCTAGGGAAGGGAGAAGTGGGGAGGATAAGAGAGTGGAGGGTGGGAGAAGATGAGGGAAGGAGTGGAAGGGGAGAAGTGAAGAGAGGAAAAGAGAAAGAGTAGAGGTAAGGGAGGGGGTAGTGGGGAAAGGAAAGGAACAGGTAGCTGGGGAGGGGAGGGGTAGGAAGCGTAGGATGGAAGGGAGAAGGAAACAAAGAGTGGGGGTAGGGGAGAGGAGAGGGAAAATTAGGTTGGGGTGGTTAGAAGGTGGAAGATTGGATGGAAAATGGGAAGTGGCTGAGGGATGGATGGAGAGGAGGTAGGGTGGAGGGTAAAGAAGCAGGTACGCACTGTAGGTAGGTAGGTAGGTAGGTAAATAAGTAAGTATAACAAGGGGTGGGTATAGGGACAGGTAGGTAGGCAGATAGGTAGTGGGTGTGTAGGTAGGTAATGGTAGATATGTAGGTAGGTAAGGGTAGATATGTAGGTAAGCAGACGAATATGTAGGTAGGTAGGTAGGTTAGATATGTAAGTAAGCAGACGAATATGTAGGTAGGTAGGTAGGTTGGTAGGAAAGAAGAGGGTAGAAAGTTGCGGAAAAGGGATAGGTATTGAGATTTGAAAAATGACATGGAAAAGGGAATGGTAGGAGGAAGGAAAGCAGGAAGAAAGGGAAGGGAAGGGAATAAAGATGGGGAGGGGGTTGAGTGGTTAGACTTGAGAGAGAGAGAGGGGGGGGAAGGGGGAGGAGACTGAGGGGGGTGAGGGGGGGAGAGAGAAAGTAGAGGGGGAGTATGAAAACGGGAGAGGTCGGAGGGAGAGGGGGTAAGAGGGAGATAGGGAGAGGGAGAGGAGGGGTAGGGGAGAGGGAAAGGGAAGGAGAGGGGTATGTAATTTATGGGGCGTGAACACAATCCCTCTCATCCATCCCCCTCCCCACTTCTTGCCTAGCTTCAATGTAAATAACGCTACACCCTGTGATGGATTTTAACACTCCTTCATTTCTTTCTTGTGAGGAGGGCGGCTGTGAGGTTTTTTTCTTGATTTCCTTCCTTCCTTCACATTTTCCTTTCTCTCCTTCCTTCACATCCTTCTTTCTTCCTTTTGTTTCCTTTTCAGGTGGCTTTACATTGAGTGACAAGCCTAATGGTTTCCCGTAAGACAGGAAACTATTTACAACGCTGGGTGGTAACCGTATAACCAACCCATGCGTGTTCCCTACTTGTCAGCAGGTGGGTTGGCGGAGGGTTAGTGCCCCTCCCCTTAGTGCCCCACCCCATAAAACAAGTAATTAAAAGTCAAACGGCCACCCCTAACAGGATTTTGGCGTCTGGCTGTAGATAGATAAATTGTATGAATCCACCTGTTCATGTGCAGAAAATCGGAATATAGATGTAACTTTTTTATTGTTAGTAGTATCATCAAATAACACTTAAAACATCAGTCATTTCATACTAATAATAAAGCATGAACGAATCGACATGCCACCCTGTAAGTGCAGATAATATTGGTAATATAATGCTGTAGTAATGGCTGCATAATAGTTATGCTGTAAGGCCGGGAAATATTATATGATTCTTACCATTCCCTGACAATTATTAGCTGTGGGAAAACCTTTTGGAACTGTTGGGTATGATTATGCAAAAAGAAAGAAGAAATATTTCTTAGGTTGAAGAAAATCGTGTTGGAGCAGCAAGAGTCAGGACTGAAGGGGTTCACGAGAGATCTCCCCGAATGACATTAAAATAAAATGTACCCTCTCAGTCCGGTGACATTTTGTATTTTATTCTTGCAGTCTCCAGACGATTTCATTCAACTTTGGATTAGAGCCTAGTATGAAGGCTATATCTAACTCTCTTCGGTTCGAAAAATCTCTAAGCTGAATATAAACGTCTACAGCCAGCAAGAATGAAGCGGAAAAGTACGTCATCCCATTGAAGGGGTGTATGTGCCACTGCAATCCGGTGTCGTATTTCTTAACTTTGTGTTTGCTGCCATCAGACGATCTTACGGAGCTTTGCAGAAACTTTTTTGGACTCCATATGGTAAGTGATAGTATTCTATAACCCTTTGCTGCAAGAAATCTCCCTCAGACCGACTAAAATCATTGTACTGAATATGGATAAATTCAAAACATTATCAGAAACTGGCAGTATAGGAGCACAGCGTTGTGTAGAGGCGATTGTCCACCCCCACTGCTCCATACCATTCCATTTAGTTTTGTTTAACTTACTTATAGTTATGTTTATTTATTTGTTCTCACTGCAAAGGATGGTAACCTGCGAGTACTATTTTCTGTAAGGGGAAGCTCAGCATTCAGGCACTAGTGATTCAGCAGATAAAATCATCTGGCGTTAAATAGAATACAGTAGTACATTAAATATAGTTATTCTCACCTTGACTCACGTACTTATGGCACACACTTGGATGAGCAGTAATATATGCCAATAGGTGGATTTGAGTACTCGAAATTCCCCGACTGTCAGAAGGTTAATGGTGACGCTATTAACTCTCAAGTCTTGTATGAATCTGTTTGACACCCGGTCCTCTCATCGTTCCTTCCTTCATCTCCCCTTTCGCTAATTCCATTTTGTCAGTCTCCTTCCTTCCGCTTTTCCTTTTTCCTTTCCTTGCATCCAGCATAACTCATTTTGCTGACTCCTTTCTTCTTGCGTCTGTCAACTTCCACATTTGAATCTTCCTCCTTCTGTCCTCATTCTCTCATTGCTTCCACTTTCCCTTCTATCTCCGCTTTCTCATTCTTTTTCATACTCCTCCTTCCATCTTGATCAGCTTCCATCCGTCCTTCTTTTAATCTATTAAATTTTCATTCCTCTACTCTCTCCTCCAGTTATCCTTTCACTGCCATTCTTCCCGCCATCTTTCTGTCATTGTTTCTTTCCTTTCTTCGTTAATTCCGTTTTCACAGTTCTTGCCTCCCCTTTTCTGCCACCTCTCCTTCCTTTACCTTTTCACTTTTCACGCTGCGTATTCCTTCATGTAATTATATCTTCATCCCTCAACCCTTCAATCTATTTTTTTTTTTTTTTTTTTTGACTGCTTTTCCTTCTTTTACAGGTTCTTCCGTCATTTCCTCTTCTGTTGTAACCTTCATCCTTCCTTCCTTCGTTCTTCCTTCCTTCTTTCTTCCTTCCGTCTTTCACTTCCCATCCCTCTTTCATTTCTTCTTTCACCTCTTTCCTTCGGTTCTTCGCTTCGCCGTATATTTAGTCTTTGTCCATTTCTCCACTTATTCTCGCTTTAATTTGCGATGAGGACGTCGAAAGATTAAGGAAATAGTATAATGTTCATTTACGGTTACATACCCAGTGAAATTGCTGTCTTTAGATGTATGTACCAAATAATTTCAATATCTAACTATCTAATTTAAGGAGGTAGTTAATTATTTGTTGTGTTAATTCATTTACAAAGGGAGTTGTTTTTTCATGCAAGGAAGAGGGAACCAAAGGCCAGAATACAGCAAGATTGTTCCCTCCAAGAAAAAAACAAACAAACAAAAATAAGATAACAGAGCCAAACTCAAGGTCAGTTAATTCATTTCATCATTGACATTTTTTTATATTTCCATCTACTGACGATTTTATTTACTTGATGACCGGCATTCAGTGCTGGAGGGGTTAGGTATAGACTTAAGGCTTTCCAGACGAGATGCATTTTCTGGGTTGCATAAAACTTTTTGGGAGCGTCAACAGTAAGCTAAAAACGACTCATAATTCAGGTGTTTTTCATTTTTTTCCATTTTGTCAGCACTCAGGCTCTCATGAATCCCTCGAGGGATAAATCGTCTGACGGTCGCTGGAATAGAACAGTATGAATATTCTGATTCTGCCTCCCCTCCGGAAGATTCACTGGCAACCGAGTAAATTCGTCTGTCGATACATGGAATAACCGTTTGAATTGACCGCACCATGAGAGGGTTAAGTGCAATAAACACAAACAAACAGCAGCTGTATTAAATTTCAAACATTATTTACTCTAAGCTGAATAAAATCGTCTGGCATTGATTGGAGTAACAAAGACTCGTTATACCCTTTTGTACGTTATGTATGCAGAGTATGGCGATATTAGAAGGTTTTTTGTAACGCAGAAGGATAGTAAGGTGTATAAATAAATCGCGTAGGAAAAGATGTTAGGGAACTTCCTGATCCGACGAGAATACAGGCTATAGAGTACTAGTATTGTCCCGACCGTGAGAGGGTTAATGGTGACGGTATTAGCCCGCAGACTCCTATGACTCGCTTCCTTTTCCTATTTTCGGTTCTTCCATCAAAGCTCCTCTTCCTTACTCTTTATATATATATATATATATATATATATATATATATATATATATATATATATATATATATATATATATATATATATATACTGTATATATATCGCATATTTCTGTATTCATATCAATCCTTCCGTCCCTTATTTTTCTTTATTTATAGGTTATCAGTTTTTCTTTTTCATTCTTCTCATAGTTGTTTCTGTCATTCCTTCTTTTCTGCTTCTAGACGTTCTTCCATCCATCCTTTCTCCCTTCCTTGCTTCCTTCCTTCACTGATTACGTCTTTCACCTCCTCCTCCTTTCTCTTCGTCCTTCTCTCCTTCCGTGACAGTATTTGGTAATGTTCATCTTTCATCTCTTACTCATTCCTTCCATACTTTGCGAAAAGACATGAAAATAGCAAGGTATTTATGACGCTATTCAGTTACGACTGAGTGACCGTGAAGTTACCAGTCAGTAAATTAAAATAGTAGCCCTCCATTTATCACAGTAACTGCTTTCTTTACCACCAATTATTTTTATCTGAATTCAACCATAGTTGGAAGTTAACCCTCAGGTTAATCCATGTAGTTGGAGTGCTCACTTTTGTTTTCTTTATTCTTTTTTTTTTTCGTTAGTTTTGCAGTCTTTGAACAGTTTTATTGACCTTAGGACGAACAGTCAGAACTGGAGGAGTTAACTATTCTGTAGATAAATAAAGCCTTTCAAACCAAAATTTTTCTGGGAGCATCAACAGTAAGGTAAACTTGACGTCACAAAGATTCGAGAGGTTCTTGGAATATTTTCCCGTGTAGCATGCAGACTAGCGATCCACACCCGCTTCAGTGTTGTGACAGTTCTCTTAATTCTTGCTGCCACCAGACCATCTTACAGAGCTTTGGAGAAACTTCGATGAAATGGAAGTTTTTTTTTTTTTTTTTTTTTTTTTATGTGTCCGACTCTGGGCATAGGCTTCACAGCCTGCTATCAAGGCCCAGCAGTCCTCCTACATACCATACACCTCTACATGTCACCACTTCGGCGCTAACACCCACCGTCCATATTGAATACATGCTAGGGCTGTCTCATACAGGACTGGTGTATTGGTATTAGCGGGGGTATTTTTACGACATGTCGGCGGGTCTTCTGGTAGATCAGTAAAGCCTGATGTTAATGAAATTCAAATCCTTAAACTGTTCCCTGCCCCAGCCGGGATTTGAACCAGGGTCCGTTAGGACCGCACGCCACCTCTCTACCGGTTGAGCCACCGCCTCCCCCTCAAGAATTCTCCCCAAGTTGGTTGAAATAGTCTGGATGCAACAGGAATAAAATAAATATATCCTATTGAATGTGGGGTTAAGCTGTCCCTATTTAGCGCCATGTGTACGCGACTGCCCACTTCCATAACTTCCCAAGGTTCTGTGATGTTTACTTATATGTACAGTAGTTTAGCAGTGTTTATACTCAGTCTTGATGTCAAGGCTGGTAAACGCAATTCGCACAGTAAATGAAACTGTGTGTGTGTCAGTCATCTCCGGTTCCTATGACTTGCTCTCAGTTAAATAAAATCGTCTGACGCAAGTAACCCTGAACATGAGGAGGTTCATCCATTCACTCCTTCTGTTACGCTAATGTTGTTTTTTATCCATTTGCATCCGGTTATTATTATTATTATTTATTACTGTAACCAGACAATTTTTGCTCAGTTAGGAGAGTATCGTAGTAGTAAAGAGGCCAATGAAGGCTATTATCAATCTCATTCAGTTCGGAAAGGCTCATCTAATCTGAAAAAGAAAAAAATCTTCTGAAAAGTATCCTAAGAGAGAGAGAGTGAGAGAGAGAGAGCAATATTTTCTAAAGCCTACAAATTTCCTCTTACCCATCGCTCTTGAATCTCTTTTTCCCTCCTTTGTCCTCCGTCCTTGTTCATCCAGCAGTACAATTAGGGACCTGGATAGAATATTGAATAGTGTAGGTTGTACTGTAAGGGAAAACTGGAATGCCAAAAACTGATTGTCTTAATGATCCTTGTGTGGTAGGTAAGCACTTATCCAAATCCTTCTTGTCCACACAGATTTCGGGATTCAAACTTTGAGCGCAGCTGGCTTTTGACAAAAGAAGGGAAGAAAGACGATATTTCATTATTTTAGTTTATTATTATACTTATTCTTCATCTTCTTAACATGTCCGACTTAAGGCATGTACATTGTCATGGTATAGACTACCAACCCACGCCAGAAGTTGTTACTCAACGGAAAGTCATTGATTCGTTTGAGTGAAGGTATATATGACTCTTTTCAAATAAAGATAGATAGATAGACAGACAGATAAATATGTATATACATGCATGGCTGGATGTTTGCACCATGTATGTACAGTACCGGGTATTTCTTACTCTGGGAAGAAAGATTCTTAGAAAAAAAAAAAAAAATCTTCATTGCCAGAAAAAGTGGTTAAAAAAAAAGTTCATGCCATTATTGATCACTCATCTGTCAGCCCGTGAACCACCCTACCTAGCGGCCGAAAATCATATTACACCGCTCTCAACACCCGCTTTTGACCGAGCCGCGTGATTAATAGTGCGCTTCCTCCCCCTCCTTTGTCTCCTCCTCTGTTTACCTCTGGGGTGGACTCGCTAGAAGATATGGGGCCAACTCCGGCCATTTTGGTTCAACAGCCGTGCATTTCCGAGGTCTGTAGATCCTCATAAAGGTTATTGACAGAAGGTGAAGTCAGAATTGTCTTACTTTGTCTTCTGCGTATCCCTAATGTGTCATTTTGACTCGTACACAAAGAGAAAGCTCAGCTGTGAGGGTGGTCTTGTATCCAAAATGCCGGAACTGTCCCTTTTTTGGTTTTGTTTCCCCGGGGCTCTGACGTCACTAGCATCTTTCTGGCTGGCTAACGCGTACCGTGAATGAGTCATATTTTTAGATAATCATATGGTTGTGGGAGAGTTTGTAGACTAATATAATGGACGGTATACTGTATGCTGAAATAAATATAAAGTATGTATATTATTATTATTATTATTATGGCTAATACGAGGCGAATTAATTCATTTGAGAGAAAAGTGTCGCAATCAAAGATGTAAGGAATATGGAAGACTATGAATTGATTGAACAATGATTTTGATAGCGATATATATATATATATATATATATATATATATATATATGTGTGTGTGTGTGTGTGTGTGTGTGTGTGTATATATATATATATATATATGGAACCTCTGTGGTATAGTGGTAGAGTGTGCGTTTCGTACACGGGTGAGCCAGGGTTCGCGCCCCGCCAGGGTAATAAACTGTGGGAGTGTTCACCGGCCACGTACTGCATTGGCGGACACAAGGGGTGCTGTGATTGAACCAGTGTCGCTTACTATAAAGTATGCTTGCACCCAGTCGGCTTGCGCGGGCCGATTACACTTGGTTCACAGACTATGTACACATATCGAAAACCACTCCAACACTACAAGC
This sequence comes from Coenobita brevimanus, assembly GCF_032717465.1. NCBI lineage: Eukaryota > Metazoa > Arthropoda > Malacostraca > Decapoda > Coenobitidae > Coenobita > Coenobita brevimanus. Next base: position 11,289,354 of record NC_136978.1, read on the forward strand.
ACTTCTCACCCTACATACAATCTCTACCAGCCAGCCTAAGCCACTTGGTAGAGATACATTGGCTGTATCGTCCCCATTCGGTCGGGATAGGCCGGTCCTGTAGTGGATACTCAAACGGCTGCTGCTGTTGATTATATATATATATGTGTGTGTGTGTGTGTGGTGTGTTCCAGGGAATTTGTGTAATCAGTGATTTCATGAAATCCCTATGGAACTCGTGAAATGAGTTTAAAATAGGATGGGTTAATTAGTTATGTTAATTTAGGTTGCAGTTAGGTTAGGCTGAAATAATCTAGGTTAAGTTTAGGCTAGGTTAGTTAAGTTAGGTTAATTTAGATGAATGCTAAGTTGTTAAGCGTTCTTCTAATCCTAACCTAACCTAACCTAGCCTAACCTAATCTAAACTTAACCTACATCCCAGCCTAATCTACCGCACCCTAAAGTAGCCTAACCTTAGTTAACCCATCTTAATTTAAACACATTTCACGAATTCCCTAGGGATTTAAGGAAGTCACTGATTACACAAATTCCCAACACACACACACACACACACACACACACACACACACATATATATATATATATATATATATATATATATATATATATATATATATATATATATATATATATATATATATATATATATATATTTAAATAACAGAACGGAGGAAGGAAAAACAAATGGAGAAAAAAATAATCCATACACCAGATTACTGGTGTCCTCTGTTCATAAAATATCTGTAAGAATTAGACTTGAACAGTTGTAGGTTGAAATTTGGAGGAAAACAACTCTGGGGAAGCGAGTTCCAGAGAGATGCAGTTCGGGGAATGAAAGAATTCTGATAGGCAGAAGTTCTGCAATGTGGTTGAGTGACATTCCAGTCATGAGCGCTACCAGATGCCCGTGTAGCACAAGGGAAGGCATGGAGAGGTGGCACCATGGACGCAACTTCGTCTGAGCATTTGCCAAAAAAATATCTGTAAAATAATGCAAGGGAGGCAACATTCCTTCTTACTTGCAGGGGAGGTACTTTATATGTAATGGCAGGGTTGTTAATGATTCTAACAGCTTTATTCTGAATTTTGTCTAGTTGTCTTAATGCAACCTCTCCACAACCATTCCACAAGGGTGAGCAATATTCAAGCTGAGAGCGCACATGACTCTTATAAATTATAGCTAACTGCTCATCGGCGAAGAAGTTACGGACTCTGTACAATAATCCAAGTTTCTTTGAGGCGGTTTTAGCAAGTGATCTGACATGAGAGGTCCAGCTGAGGGCACTGTTAAGTGAGACACCAAGAATTTCAATACTTTTGGAGATGGGAATATTAGTAGCACTGAAGGTAATGTACGAATCTGGCAATATCTGTCTATTAGTAAACTGTATATATTTAGTTTTACTAGCATTAAAAGAGACAAGGTTGTTTTGTCCCCATTCACTGATTGTAGATAGATCTTGATTTATGGAGATGGCTGTATTGAGTTGAGAGGTAGAGATATTAGACTTTGTAAATGGATGTCTGAGTGTGAATGAACTATGTAGTGTTGAGTCATCTGCATATGAGTGAATGGGATTGTGAGTGACAGATAAAAGATCATTAATATGAACCAGAAATAGGGTTGGCGCCAGAACTGATCCCTGTGGCACGCCGGCGTTAATTGAGTGGAAATTCGAATATACATCATCTACTTTAACTCTTATTTTCCTGTCACTAAGATAAGAAGAAATCAAAGGAACAAAAGACATTAGTCCATAGCAAGGGAGTTTGGACAGCAGGGAACGGTGCCATACTCTGTCGAAAGCTTTAGAGATATCAAGAGCTACTGCATGAGTTTCTCCAAAAAGATCAATTGATTGATGGATGGTATGAGTTAAGAGATTGAGTATGTCAATGGTGGATCTTTCGTGACGAAAACCATATTGTCTATCACTAATTAAGTTGTTGGATTCAAGATGTTTAACAATATGCTTATTAATTAAAGTTTCAAATACCTTACCAAGAGAAGATGTGATAGCTATTGGTCTGTAATTGGAGGGGTCAGACGAACTTCCTTTCTTCGGAACTGGGTGGATATTGGCTTCTTTCCATGAATTTGGGAATAAAGAAGTACGTATGCATAGTCTGAATAATTTAGCTAGGACAGAGGCAAGTTCAGGGGAACACTTTTTCAAAACAATTGGCGGAATTCCATCTGGACCTGGAGCTTTGTTGGTAGGTAAATTGTCTAGGATGGATTTTACGAATCTTATATATATATATATATATATATATATATATATATATATATATATATATATATATATATGTATAGTATAAACGTCATTTATTTATTTTTTTTCATGACCATCGTTTTGAATGCACGTTTTAGGATTCACACACACACACACACACACACACACACACACACACGAGAGCACATATATATTCATGTCTGACATGGCAACTCTCTCTCTCTCTCTCTCTCTCTCTCTCTCTCTCTCTCTCAGTGGAAATCAGTATAACGTTAGTATGATGTTATATTTTTTGTCTTTTTTGAAAATGCATGTGATATTGTTCCAGCATAAAATTTTACTCTTGCAGTTAATCTTTCATGCACTAGTTTCTCAGAAGCTGGTGGTGGTTAAAACAGAATATTCGCCCCGACACCGAGAGGTTAGGTTCGATTTTCGGCAGCAGTAGACTTGTTCAGAATGTTGTAACATCTTGCTTACTTCTAGAATTGAAGTGGGGACATGGGTTGTTAATCCGACGGTGACGTATGGCAGTATAGGCGAATGCCACACCCACACCCACACACACACACACATTTGCCACTCATACCAATTCAATATACCGCCACTAAAGGGAGCCCAACGTCATAACCAGCGTTTACTCAGTCTTCTCATATATATATATTTCCTTGAAGGTAAGTAAAGTATTTGTCATTCACCCGTTTATAAGTTTTAGTTATGAAAAGCTATCATTCATAATCCCGTGAGTGTTGAGTGCGTAGTCATCGGTCCGAAAGTCTTGATAGTGTTACGTGCACTATAGTCGGTCCGAAATTAAGAGGCCCCTGATTTGATTCCCGGTAGGATTGGGTCGTTGGGCGAGGTCTCAATCCCGCCTTTCCGCACCCAGAAGTGATATACCTGATTAGTGAAATAGGCAGTTGCCTGTATCATGGGCAAATGTTTGAGGGCCTGTCGTTCCTGCGTATTCTCCCGTTGCTTACTAAACCTCTTCAGACAGGTGAAGTCATTTTGTTGTATTGTATCCAGACTGTTTCATTCAACTTTGGGAAGAATCTCTATTATCGAAAGTGTACGTGAAAACTCTTACTCATCCACTTGAAGTCCCTCCTAAACTGAACAATTGCGCTTGAAGGAAGTATAATTATAAACGCACGTCGTCAGGTTAAAGGGCTTAAATCTGTCATAATCCCGGCATCTCTGAAATCCGTCACGATCATCATCATCATCATCCGGACATCTCTGAAACCCGTCACGATCAATTATCCTACTCACAACGATGACTTTATATTCTGTTGTAATCTCCAATCAATTCTCCGCAACTGAAGGGCCATTATTCAACCAGTAATACCGACATGCAGCCAGTCACACCACCATCCTCAACCAACTCCCCCTTATCCTGAATTTATTAATAACTATCAGCATATTATAATACTTTAGGAGAAACGTCATCATTCGTTTGGTGGTGTGGTGAAAGACGTTTGTGGTGGTTGTGGTTCTCTCTCTCACTCTCTCTCTCTCTCTCTCTCTCTCTCTCTCTCTCTCTCTCTCGTATCAGTTCAGGGTGCCACAAGCGGCAGAAAGTATACGAGCGTAACTTGAAAACAGTGTCTCCTCAGTCATTTTGCTTAAGTATTTTACACTAACTACGATTCAGTATTCTTCATAAATGTTTAGTCATAATTTTTGCCTTAGCCGTTATAACTACTGAAATTACCTATATATTGCATAGTGTAGTAGAGGATGGCGGTGGAATAATCAGTAGCATATCCGGCTTTTAAGCGAGAGGTCCCGGGCGATGTGTCTTTACCTGCAGGTACGCACCCAGAACTGAAGTGGGGTCAGGTTTGTTAGTCCGACGGTCTTGGGGATTATTTGGCTGCTGAAGTTTCCCCCATGAATTTCTTAACCCATTCAGACCGGTGACTCATTTATACTAGAACCTGGCGATTTGTATTCGACTTACGGAAGAACCTTTGTCTGAGTTGATGAAAGATATAACCAGTTCAGTTCGAAAAATCTCTCCACAGCTGAATGAAATCGTCTGAAGATAAGAATGACATCTAAACTACGCCAGTGAACAGGAGGAAATGAATCTGTTGTCATCATCATCATCATCATCAAATCGAAATCTGTCACCATCTAAACTACTCAACACAATAATATTTCATTTTCTATTCTTGCTGTCTCCAAGCGATTCTTTTCAGATTTTGTTACACACAGGAGGAAGGGGAGAGGAAGAGACTGGGAGGGGAGGGGAGAAAGGGACAAGGATACACAGTGGAAAAGGAGAGAGTGATCAGCTAATTCGCCCTCAGATATCACGATTTTTTTTTTTTTTTTTTTTTGTACATTGACGGATTGTACAAGATAAATCCACAGTCATCATCCCAACATAGGCAGTCAGAAAATCGTCACCAATGCCTCTCACCCATTTCAGCTACCAAGGTCATTAGTCAACCAGTCATACCAGCACAACCAGTACAGCTAAGATCCTCTCACTCACACACACACACACACACACACACACACACACACACACACACACATTTGACAATCATACCAATCAACCAGCCACCACGTAAACGAGCCTGACTAGACCGAACATCGTACCAGGGGGAAAAAAAAAAAAAAGAAGTAAAAAACATCATTTGCACAAAATTTTTAAGTCCCTGTTGTTCTATTTATTTTCCTTTTCAGTGGTGCTAGTAAGAAAATTGTCGTTCACTTAGGCTCCCAGAGGATAGCGGTGGTGCCAGGTAAAGAATACCCTCCCTTCACCTGACAGATCCCGAGCAAGCTTTCTACTCCTAGTTGTCCTGAGTGGAAACAGGGATCTTGCTAGTTAATCCGACGGTTGCGTGTAGTAGTCTTGGGGAGTAGTAGAGTGCGTGCGTCTTCTTCCATAAAGTACTTATCTCCTGACTACTGCAGACGCACCATTTATTCTTATTAGTAGCTACCTTACGATTTCTACGCAATCAAGGAAATAAAGTTGATAGGAGCTGAGGAAGGCTATGTATAACGCGTCTACTTTGTGAGAATTTGAGAATTTTTTCCCTGAGCAGATTATTAATATGTAATTAGCAGGAATAAAATTTTAGTTACGCCGTCGAACTAAACGAATAAAGCCTGTCATCACCACGACCAGCACCACCGTCATCATCATCATCATCATCATTATTATCATTCCTAATCTCCAAATTAAGTAACCAACAACCTGTTCAACTCACTGACGTCCTTTTATTTTCTTTTGTTGCTGTCTCTGAGCGATTCTTTTCAATATTAGAGATAATATGGGAGGAAACGAGAGAGGGAAGGGACTAATGAGAGATGGAGGGGGGGTAAGATGGAAAAGAAAGGAATACAGAATGGAAGAGGAGAGAGAGATGGAAAAGAAAGGAATACAGAATGGAAGAGGAGAGAGAGATGGAAAAGAAAGGAATACAGAATGGAAGAGGAGAGAGAGATGGAAAAGAAAGGAATACAGAATGGAAGAGGAGAGAGAGAGAGAGAGAGAGGGAGAGAGAAGCTTGAATTGAAGGGAAGAGATTTACCCTTCATTTCAGTACTAAACGTTCTGCCAAAGATAAAATCACACACACACATTCAGCACTCATTAATTATAAACTATCACTTCGTAAACTAACCACATTAAAACGCTAGCTTTACCTCAGTCACTTTGTATATAAAAGTTCGCATAAAGAAGTGATTATGGGTTTGGCATGAGGTTAGTAATTTTTTTTATATATTTTGGCGGGGCTGTCATGTAATGTATATATTCTTAATCATATTTTTGCGGGAGATGGTATTTTTTTTTTTCTTTTGGGCCATTCAGTTTATATAATCTTTAACTGAATAGTTCATGTAGTTAGTCTCTGAACGGTTGCCGATGGTGTACGCACAAGCTTAATCGGCCCGCAGTCGAAAAGACCCGAGTTTAATTCCCGGCAGGATCAAACTTCGGCCCATTCTGTACCCACTCCGATAGCACCCAGATGTGAAACAGGGACAGCTTAGTTAATTCGATAGTTGCGTAGCGAAGTCGTTGATAATGTCCAAGTGCATTCCATATTATCCGCGAGTATTTCCTCATATGTGTAATCTCTTCAGTCTATCAACCCATCTTTTATTCCTACTAGTAGCCCACCATACGATTTATGTGCAACCTAGGGAAGAACTTTTGTTAGTGAAAGAGCTGATGAAGGGCAAATGACTGAACACTTGGTTATCATCATCATCATCATCATCATCACCGTCATCATCACCATCATCATCAGTTTCCCGACACCTCCAAATTCCGTCACCAACAGCCTATTCTGCAGTATGGCGTTCCTCTGTCGTATTCTTGCTGTTTCCAAGCGACTTTTTTTTTTTTTTTAACATTCTCAGACTTTTATTCAAGTAGAAGGTTGCTGCCAGTATCGTCTACCAACACTCCTTGACGTGATTACATTTAGTACAGAGATCGTAAAAATAACAGACCGGAAAAGATACCCGCATTACTTATTTGCATGATAGCGTGGTGATAGAGTGGCGGCGGTTGTGATAGCTCTTTCTCTCTCTCTCTCTCTCTCTCTCTCTCTCTCTCTCTCTCTCTCTCTCATACACACACACATACATGTAGAACTCATATAGTATCAGCTAATATGCCACTTCTTGAAAGAGCCACATTAAAAAGCTGTCTTTTCCACAGTCATTCGTACATAACAATTCCCCACAATTAGGTGTCATGTTTCTTCGAAGTGTTATATTTTTCTTTCGAGTCGTACAAGGTATATTTATTATCTTTAACTGAATATCTCTTCCGCCTAGTCTCTTAGTGGTTGGCGTTGGTATAATCACAAGCATAATCGGCCCGCAATCGATAGGGCCCGGGTTTGATTCTCTACCCCCGCCGGCTTGCATCCAGAAATGAAATAGGGACCTAATTAGTTAATTCGACAGTTGTGTGGCGAAGTCTTTGGTAATGTCTAAGTGCTTTCCTTGTCATCAACCAGTATTCCCCCATGATATACGTAATTCCTTCTTACTAGGCGATTTATATGAAACGTAGGGAAGAAATAGTAAAAGAGCCTATGAAGGTCAACTGTAGCCCTTCCTTTTTTCTTTAATGCCAAATTAAATTGAAGGTAGCAGGAATAATATTAAAATCACGGCATCGGACTGAAGGGGTAAATCCGCCATCATCACCGGGGTATCTCTGAAATCCATCACCAACTTTTAGCCACTTCAGAACGGTGACTTTTTTTATTTTCTATTCCTGACGTCTTCGAAATATGTTTTTGGTAAAGATATCCAGTGGAGGAAAGGGAGAGAGGGAGGGGAAGAGACTGGAAGAGAAAGACAGGGAAAGCAAGGAGGAGGAAGAGGAATACAGAATGGAAATGGGGAGAGAGAGAGAGAGATTAAATTTATAGGATTAGAGTTAGCCTTCATTAGCCTCTTCACTGCTAGAGGTCAATACAGAACTGAAAAAAAAAAATCGTCTAGTAATAATCTGCTGGCCTAATCTAGCTAACACCAGACGATTTTACTCAGCTTAGGATGAGTCATAGGAGCCTGAGTTGAAATATACAAAAAAAAGCGTCATTGTAATAAAAGGGTTGACATTTTATTTTGCTAACCCTGCTGTTCTTTATTAATATTTATCACAAAACCAATCTTCGCTACTAACTACATTCTCTACTAATACTCTCTCCCAGTAGTCCTTATCAACCATACCATCTTTCTCTGACATCTGAGCAGGATACTGATGATGATGATGATGATGACTACAATTATCCCTTATCATCCACTATCATTACCATCTATTTATGTTTATTGATTGATTTTATTTTTGAGGAGTGGGGGGGGCACTTTGGTGATAGTTCCCCCAGCCTGTGCTTTTCCTGTTCCTAAATTGGGGTTTATTGCTCACATGCCGCTCGGGGACGAACGACTGATCTCCCTTGCATTAATTGGACTAAGTTGCCTAGACCCGGTTGCTAGGGTCCTGAAGGGTTAACATAGGAAATGATGAAATAGATAACAGTAACCACCGCCAACACAGCATACACACAAACACTCATGGGTAGATTTTTCACCCTGTCACACCTACATCCAGCCAGTACTGCCAACATCCTCTGCCAACACTCCCCATCTTCAACACATTAATTACCAACATCGTACAACAGAGCAGAAAAAAAAAAAATAGCTGCCGACATTAATCATCATTTGTTTGATGGTGTGGTAAGTGTGGCTGGTGTTTCTCTCTCTCTCTCTCTCTCTCTCTCTCTCTCTCTCTTTCTCTCTTTCTCTCACTCTCTCTCTCTCTCTCTCTCTCTCTCTCTCTCTCTCTTTCTCTCTTTCTCTCACTCTCTCTCTCTCTCTCTCTCTCTCTCTCTCTCTCTCTCTCCCGCTGCATCAACAACTATACAACTCGTCCCTCTCGCATTTTCCCCCAACTAACAAGTCAACGTGTTCGTATTCGGCGCTCGTACGCATTAAAAACAAAATCGAAAAATAAAATAAAATAAATTGATGAAGCCGAAAAATATCACCTGCCGGGCCTCAACTTTCACACCGAACCGGCCTGACTCTGAGCCGAACCCGTAATTGCATTTGATATTAAGCAGTTTGGGGCCGAATGTAACAATTGTCGAGATGGTAACGTTATTGTTGTTGTCAATTGCCGATGGACTGGGCTGTGTGTGGTTTAATAAAATGGCCGAGTGTTGTGGGGTGCGAAAGAGAGAGACAGACAGACAGACAGAGACAGACACAGACAGGTAGGCAGAATTATAACACAGACACAGACGAACATACATACACATATACTGAGAGGAATACAGAGGCAAAACTGAAGACACAGACAGACAGGTAGGCAGAATTATTAGACAGACAGACAGACACAGACAAACATACATACACATACCGACAGAAATGCAGAAACAAAACAGAAAGCAAGACAGACAGAAGGTTGAGTAATAGAGAGAAAAAGAGAAGCTGAGAGTGGGGAGGGGGGCTCTTGATACACAGATGGTACAGTTCAATCTAGGGGAGAGAGAGAGAGAGAGAAAGGCAGTTCCTCTTGTGAATAAATTGTCTGGCATTAAATAAAATACAATAGACATCATTGTACTGAGAGTTAATGAAGACTGGCTAATTTTTCCAGTTAGAGAAGGATTGAATAAAGATGTATAAGAGCGTAATGCGTTATTCAGTATACAATAACCCACGGTGTTAAATAACATAAAACTAATAAAGGAAATTACCAGGTACAGAAATACAAGACAAGGATAACACAAACGATGGTCCATGTCCCACCCTCCAGACCCAGAGGATAAAACGAAGATTGAATATTACATACAAAATAAAAAGTAAAGGACAAGGATAGCACAAGCTCATTCCCCCACCTCTCACACCATCTAGCAATTTACTGTGCAGGAAATCCGTGAGAACCAGAACGAAAATTCCTGATAGAAATTTCGTAGAGCGGTAGAAATTAGTACCAAAAATAAAGTTTCGAAATATTCAGCCATAAGTTCTATCTATCTATTGCCAGACGCTTTAATCCCGAAAGGGGTGGCCACAAACAAATCGCCTCCATGTCGCCCTGTCCCCCTTAAGTTAATGATAAGTATTTATGCTAATGCTGCATTTTTTGTATACAGTACGTTTTTAGGTGGATATAAAGCACCACACACACACACAAACACACACACACACACACACACACACACACACACACACACACACAGAGGCAATGTGTGGTTTGTTTATAGTTAGTAGTGGGCGCTGTTTTTTGTGTGTGTGTGTGTGTGTGTGTGTGTGTGTGTGTGTGTGTGTGTGTGATGTGGCTGGTAATTTGGTCTGTCAATAAGAGAGAAAAAGGGAGTGTTGCGGGAGAGAGAGAGTGAGAGAGAAGGAGAGAGAGAATGTGTGTGTGTGTGTGTGTGTGTGTGTGTGTTAGATTAGGGATTATGGGGAATATTTAGAAAGATGGGTATTGGATAGGTAGATAGTTAAATGAGAGAGAGAGAGAGAGAGAGAGAGAGAGAGAGACACTGGTAGGCGATGGTGGGGACTGTAAGTGGCAGACAGGTAGACAGATAGATGGAGAGATAGATAAACGGGATTAGAATATAATAATAGATGTACTGCTAGTTTCATAAATAGACCATAAACATACAGTTGCCTGATAGATAGACAGCTAGATAGATGGATAGATAGATAGACAGATACACATGGTCGAATAGCTAGATAGATAGATAGAAAGATAGGCAGTTATAACCAAGACAAACAGCGAAACAGACACGCGTGTGTACATAGATAGTTAGATAGGTAGGTAGATATAGAGGCATAGATATAAACAAGATAGATCACACACACACACACACACACACACACACACACACACAGGACAGACATACGCGGCAAGATAAATCACCAGGAGATAGTCAGCGGGGCAAACTGGTCATATTGAAGAGCCGGGTGTCCTAAATTCGCGAGTTCGAATCCCGGTGCATGAAGGGGGGGATTAATACAGGGATTTTGCCTGTGTTATTAAATCCAGTACTTTTACATAATACCACCAGCAGGCGACTAACACTCTCAGGCTCCTGTAACTCACACTGAATGGAATACTAGAGTTGGTCTGACCGTGAGAGGGTTAGTGTTGACGGCACTGACCTCTTGAATCTGATAATTACGTTGTTTTTTCTTACTAGCACCAGACGATTTTATTCAGCTTAGGAACAGATTTGGGGGGGTTAGAGGGGTTAGATTATACCCTTCATTACCCTCCTCCCTCTCGTAGTGAAAGGATTAACCAGTTCCTTGGCGTCGTGCATGAGAGGGACGCCTTCACGTGGTGGCACCGAGATGACCGCACGACACCCCAGCCTGGCTATATAAACATCCCTTAGTTTCCTCTCTCTTCCCTGAAAAAACGATGATAGACTACAGGAAAAGGGCAGAGTTTCAGCCTGCAGTCCACTGGGTTCACGTTAGGATGAACCTGGGGCAGAAATATCAGCGGTATAGTGACGTACTTTATTTATTTATTTATTTATTTTTATTGTTGCTACTATCAGACGATGTGGTTCGATTTAGGACAGAGGGTCTTGTAGTGAAGGGGTTAGTGATGGCTGTGTCTGACCCCTGTAAATGAATAAAGTGAATAAATAAAATATAGTAAATAAAATGAATAGTGAATAAAATTAATATAAATAAATAAATAAATAAATAAATAAAGTGAATAACATGAATAAAGTGAACAAAATAAAGTGAATAAATAAAAGTCGTCTGGGGTTAAGAGGAAATAATGTGTCATCGGAGTGAAGGGCTTAATTTGTGCTGTAGTGCGTTTAATAGTCCCATCCCATAATAATCCCATCCCATAAAAATCCTATCCCATAATAATCCCATCCCATAAAAATCCCACACCATAATAATCCCACACCATAATAATCCCACACCATAATAATCCCACACCATAATAATCCCATACCATAAAAATCCCATCCCATAATAATCCCATCCCATAATAATCCCATACCATAATAATCCCATCCCATAATAATCCCACACCATAATAATCCCACACCATAATAATCCCACACCATAATAATCCCATACCATAATAATCCCATACCATAATAATCCCATACCATAATAATCCCATACCATAATAATCCCACACCATAATAATCCCAAACCATAATAATCCCACACCATAATAATCCCACACCATAATAATCCCTTACCAATAATAATCCCATACCTTAATAATCCCACACCATAATAATCCCATACCATAATAATCCAATAACATAAATCCCCCATATTATAGCCTGGTGGTGCAATGGTTAGGATGCCCCGGTCGGAGTGACGGTCGTGCAATAGGTTCGGTTCTCTAAGAGGTGCCTGATCTCTCTCTCTCTCTCTCTCTCTCTCTCTCACACACACATACACACACACACACACACACACACACACACACACACACACACACACACACACACACACACACACACACACACTCTCTCTCTCTCTCTCTCTCTCTCTCTCTTTTTTGGGGGGGCTCATCTATATATAATGCCATCAAGGGAGGTAGCCCGGTCACCTACCCTTAAATATACTGTAATACGGTAGCCTAGCCCCGGCCCCCTACGTCTGTAAGAGTTGACATGGGACTGACGCTTCCCTTCTGCTGTTGCCAATACGCTAGTGTGTGTGTGTGTGTGTGTGTGTGTGTGAATTTCCGCGGTTAATAGTAAGGCATAAAAATTGTACCCAAGTGGTGGCATGAGTTGTATATGAATAGCTTCATTTGTTTGCCAATACACCGCACTATTTAAGACTTACGGGACTTAGACAGACAGACAGACAAAGGGATACGGAGATTAATTAAGACAAATAAACAGACAAAAAAAAAGGGGGGGGAGGAAATGGAGAAACAATACTGAGAGAGAGAGAGAGAGAGAGAGAAGGGGGGGGGGGATCATACAGACAGAGGTAATCTATCGCCGTCAGAGAACACGTAAAATTTTGACGTCAGTCCAGTTCAAAGTGGAAAAATAAAAATCACGAAAAAGCCTACGAAAAATGAAGAGGAGACCGAGAACGAGGTGGAGGGATGCAGGTAATTTCAGCCCGATGACGCCATTTATTTCTTTTCCACTCTAAGCTGAATAAAATCGTCTGACCTAAATTGTAATTAAAAAAAAAAAAAAAATGATGGTGACAGAACTAACGCTGAAAACAATCATCCGTCCTTGCTTGGATTAATGTGCTAGAGTTGACCTTACTGTGTGAGTGTTAATCTAGTTTTGGAGTCATGATTAGGTGGCATATGACTGGGCTTGCTGTTGATAATTCTCCCACTTTTGTACTGTCTCATTCGTTGATTTTGGATCGAACCTCACCCCGTCTCTGTGTGGAAAAGAGGTCGAGATGAAGGAATGATTATAGAGAAGACAAGGAATATTATCAAAATTTCTGGTGAGAGATGAGCAAGGTTGTTATAGGAGTGTGGCAGAGGATGTGTGGTTGCTTTAGGAATGGTAGGGGATACATGGGTTGTTTTAGGAGTGGTAGGGGATGTGTGGGTTGTTTTAGGAGTGGTAGGGGATGTGTGAGTTGTTTTAGGGGTGATAGGGGATGTGTGATTGTTTTAGGAGTGGTAGGGGATGTGTGGGCAGTTTTAGGAGTGGTAGGGGATGTATGGATTGTTTTAGGAGTGGTAGGGGATGTGTGGGTTATTTGAGGAGTGGTAGCGGATGTGTGTGTTGTTTTAGGGGTGATAGGGGATGTGTGGTTGTTTTAGGAGTGGTAGGGGATGTGTGGGTTGTTTTGGAGTGGTAGGGGATGTGTGGGTTGTTTTAGGAGTGGTAGGGGATATGTGTGGTTGTTTTAGGAGTGGTAGGGGATGTGTGGTTGTTTTAGGAGTGGTAGGGGATGTGTGGATTGTTTTAGGAGTGGTAGGGGATGAATGGATTGTTTTAGGAGTGGTAGGGGATGTGTGGTTTGTTTTAGGTGTGGCAGGGGATGTGTGGGTTGTTTTAAGAGTGGTAGGAGATGTGTGGCTGAGATATTTGCCGTTAAATAGTGGAAGAAGGATGTGAGAAGGATGGTAAGGTATTTATGACATTTATGAATTTGCAAAAGGCGTATTACAAGGTGCATGGCTAGGGATCGTGGAAGGTTTTACGTATGTATGATGTGGACAGAGTGATGAATTGTGTACAAAGTTGTGATGGTAGCGAAGCATGTTTATAAATATCAGTGCTGGAGTGAGATAAGGGGTGTGAGATGATCCAGTGGCAGAATCATAGTACTGTAGTAGTAGTAGTAGTAGTAGTAGTAGTAGTAGTCGGAGTCGGAGTCATAATAGTAGGAGTAGGAGGTTGCAACCCCAGGCTCAACTGTACGTGAACCTGGTGAATTGCAGACCGAAGTTAATCGTCTCATACAGTTCACTTTTCACCTTTTGGGTCTATTCAGGGTAAATATGAATGGACTTACAGAGGGGTTAAAGATGGTGCTGGAGAGACAGGGGTGAGGATGGTAAGTGGTGAAAGTGGAATATCTCAAACCCGATGTATACAGGTGATGTTCTGCAGCTTACCGAAAATGTATATAAGCTTTGCAGGCATGTGCATTGTTTTGTCAATGTCTGTGATCGGATGAGGTTTGAAATTAAATATAGAGAGGAGTTCATTTGTTTTTCCATCCTCTGGTTATTGAAAGAGGTGAGTCATTGCAACGTGCAGGTAAGGGGAGAGAAACACTCAAGTGATGAATAATTAAAGTACCTCGGAGCCCCAGTATAAATGAGAGATATCGCACAAAGCAAGTGGAGAACAGAATGACTCTGGGAAGAAAATTGGCTCTTGCTGTGAAGTCCTTGAGAAGATCCTGAGGTCTGAGTTTGGTGTGTGTAAGAGGATTATATGAAGGTGTGTCAGTGCCCATAATAACATACTGTGGATGTGGTATTTGTTATGGCAAGAGTAAGCGCAGTGAAGATGAGATTACTGAGGATTATGTGTGGAGTGAGTAGAGAAGACGGATTTCAAACAAGATGATTCGCGATAGATGTGGAATAAAGAAGTCTGTTAATAATAGGATAGAGGGAGAATACGCTTAGATGGAAGGGGCATATGGAGAGAATGGATGAAGCTGAGAAGTAGGATTGAAGCTCCTTTGTTACTGGTTAAAGAATCCCCTCCCGTAACCCGACAACACAGAGCCACTAACTGATCTGAAAAGAGTTAAGAATTCTCGTCAGATTAGGAGAAAACGCTCTTTAATTCTGCCTGTTACTCTTATACTTTATTCTTGTTTATGGATTCTACCTCACCCCATCATTAGGATGTAGGAGGGTAAGGTTAATAGTGATGATGATGATAACGATGATAATAATGATGATGATGATAATGATGATTCTGCAGTACTTGAACCCGTGTCTGAAGTCTCCTGTAATGAGGAACATGCGAGGAATCAAAGGATTTAGGGCGAATTCTTTTCTCCAGTTTGCTCCAGTGACGAATATTTTAGGTGGTTCATGGTATATCCAGCTGGTTTAATTCAGTTTAGAGATTTTCGAACTGGAAGGGTTAGATATAGCCAT
Source organism: Coenobita brevimanus (assembly GCF_032717465.1). Classification (NCBI taxonomy): domain Eukaryota; kingdom Metazoa; phylum Arthropoda; class Malacostraca; order Decapoda; family Coenobitidae; genus Coenobita; species Coenobita brevimanus. Next base: position 11,304,708 of record NC_136978.1, read on the forward strand.
CATTAAACCCATTTCTATGAGGGAGCCGTCTGAAACTGAATAGAATCATTTGGTACAAACGAGAGTAAGTTAAAATATGCATCATCGGACTGAAGGGGTTAAAACGCACTGAGCCCTGCGCTACAAAACAGAGTCCAGCTTTGATATCGAGGAAGAAGAAAGATATGTACATCCTTTCCCTCTGAAGAACTCGTGTTTAATTTTAAAAAGAGCCAGTTTTTTTTTGGAGGGAGAGACGCGAGAGTAGGCGGAGAGTAGGCAGAGAAGAGGGGTGGGGGGTAGAAGAAGGAGAAAAATAAAAACATCTCGAAAAGTGAGACAAAAGTTCTTCAAGAAAACAAAGAGGTCGCGAATCCCTATGGAGGCTTCGCGACCCGACCAAGAGACATCAGACAAAGGAGGAAGTTAGGGAGCCAGTGGGAGGGCGCGACACAGGCCCCGGGCAAGGCGGTGGCCAATCAGAGCGCCGGGGACAAAACGAGGACGCGAAACCCGACCAATGAGCGAACGACCTCCAGTTTTGTTGTGGTCTCTGGGGTTGATCATGGCGAGTGGCTCTTGTCTTTGTGTTCTTTATTAAGCCGTATTCTTGTTGGCATAAGGACACTTAGTAGCACCTCCTCCTTAGTGATTTGCTTTGCATGTTTGCACCTGATACTGATCTCTATGTTATATCTCTTTTATTGAGGCAACCCAACTATGTATTTAGTATGGACGGTGGGTATTAGCGCCCATCATTGGCAAAAGAGTGAACTTGGTCATATAATAATTATTAAGGATAGAATTAGAAAGATGTTATAACTTGTGGATCACAGCTATTAACGTCTTTATGAGAAAAAAAAAAATGGCCGTTTACGGAAGAAGAAGAAAAAAACCTCGGAGACGAGACTAAAGATGAAGACACAGACAGAATGATAGACCCCGTATAAAGTGAATTTCGAAATAAAATGATTTGTACCAAAATTAATCGATGACGGTTTGGAAGCATTTAGCATTGTGCTACTCTGGCGAAACCCTCGTATAAGTGCCACAGCAGCAACAGTCTCCATGAAAATTCCAAAAGAAGGATGAACAGGGGTCGGAAGAGAATGTGAGCAGATTACCAGTGGAGTGTCCTTGACGGAATCCCCATTGGCGGTCAGAAGGGTTATGAGAAGAAAAATGACTTAAAATTTACTTATTCAAAGTAGACTAATATATATATATATATATATATATATATATTTATATATATATATATATATATATATAAAATGGAGCCTCTGTGGTACAGTGGTAGAGTGTGCGTCTCGTACACGGGTGGACCAGGGTTCGCGCCCCGCCAGGGTAATAAACTTTACCCGGCCACGTACTGCATTGGCGGACACAAGGGGTGCTCTGGTTGAACCAGTATCGCTTACTGTAAAGTATGCTTGCACCCAGTCGGCTTGCGCGGGCCGATTACGCTTGGTTCACAAACTAAACACACATCCAAAGCCACTCCAACACTACAATTACACTTACAAGCACGTCTCACCCTACATACAATCTCTACTAGACAGCCTAAGCCACTTGGTAGATACATTGGCTGTATCGTCCCGACTTCGGTCGGGATAGGCCGGTCCTGCAGTGGATACTCAAACGGCTGATGATATATATATATATATATCAAGAAGTCAGGCACTAGTTACAAGGATCGGAACAGTCACCTCAGAACCACCCCTAGAATAATGCAGAATACAAAAAGATTGAAGCCATTAAAAAAAAAAAAAAAAAAAAAAAAAAAAAAAATATGTGTCCGACTCTGGGCAAAGGCTTCAGGGCCTATATCACGGGGGCAGTAGCATATCCCAAGGCCCAGTAGTCCTCCTACACCTCCACATGTCACCACTTCGGCGCTAACACCCACCGTCCATATTGAATACATGCTAGGGCTGTCTCATACAGGACTGGTGTATTGGTATTAGCGGGGGTATTTTTGCGACATGTCGGCGGGTCATCTGGTATATCAGGAAAGTCTGCTTTTAATGAAATTCAAATCCTGAAACTGTTCCCTGCCCCAGCCGGGATTCGAACCTGGGTCCATCAGGACTGCAGGCCGCCTCTCTAGCGATTCAGCCTCCGCCTCCCCCTGTTGACTTGCACGAGGGTCATTAATCAAGTGAGCAATCAG
>NC_136978.1:11314359-11414359 GCF_032717465.1 Coenobita brevimanus
GATTTGATTTGATTTGGTTAGGTTAGGTTAGGTCAGGCTTGAGTTAAAAAATAGTTTGCATCAGAGGAGATAACACTTTCACACACAGACACACACACACACACACACACACACACACACACACACACACACACACACACACACACACACACACACACACACACACACACGCAACGCCCCACCCACACCCCTGACACACACAACCCCCCCACCCACACACGCAACTCCCCAATCCCCACGCACACAGCATCCTGACTCCAATATAGCGTAGGTGAGAGGCAGGTAAGGTTAGGCTAAAATTGCTACCTGTATCGAAAAGTTATTAGTGAGCAGAGCCTTTGATGGTCGCGATATTAAGAGCAGAGTGATTTTTGAGAGTTCCCCAATTGGATGTTTAATAATTATGTTTACAGGGTGGTTGGGTAGTTAGCTTCTCTATTACCTCGACTCTCTCTACACTCTCAGGCTCCTATGGCTCACACTCTCACCTGTATGATGTTTAGTGTGAGCTGGAGTGAAGTAGTAGCGTTGTTTAGGTCATGAGAGGCTGAAGAGATAAATTGCACCTTTGAGTTACCCGTTAATAGTCTGATTAATTTTCTCGTTTTCTTCTCGTATTTTCTTGTGTTTCTCTCACTCTCTCTCTCTCTCTCTCTCTCTCTCTCCTCGTCTTCTGTCCTTACCTTCTTTTTTTCTTGCTGTTTTCTTCCTTTTCTATTTTCCTCGTTTCCTCTTCTCTCTCTTTTCCTCTTTTCCTGTCCGTCCCATTCTCTTTTCTGGTACCTTTCTCTTCTTGTCTTCATCCTCTCTTTTTCCTCCTTTCTTTCGCCTCTCTTCTTCCTCCTCTCCATCCCACGCTCTCTCTTCTTCCCCCACACACTCTCTCCCCTCCCTTCCTTCCTCCCATTCTCCCTAACTCCCTCCTGCTACTTCAAACATTTCACTCCCTTTCTCCCCTCTCTCTTACGTTCCCCTCCCTCCACCTATCACGAGAGAGAGAGAGAGAGAGAGAGAGAGAGAGACTGGGGTGGGGGGGGAAACATGATAATACTTTTCTCTATCCACCTGGGCTGTTAATGACTTCTGTACTTAAGGAGATGCACACAGGTAAGACGCACACACACACACACACACACACACACACACACACACACACACACTCACAGTAATTACTCAGACATACACACACACAACGCAAACTTACACACACACACATGCACACACAGTAATTATTTGAGCATAAGTACACACACGAACATACCCACACTCATTTTCTCTCTTACACTTTCAATCACAGTAATTGTTCTTATATACTGTCTGTCTGTCTGTCTGTCTATAACCAGACGCCCTAATCCCGCAAGGGGTGGCCACAAACAAATCGCTTCCATGTCGCCCTGTCTCCCGCCATTTCACTGTCCCTTCCTCTCCTCTCCTCCACCTTACTCACACACAATCTCCTCGTTAGTCTCTCGCACTCCATCCTCTCCACGTGGCCAGACCACCTTAGTGTATTTCTCCTAACGCTGTTGTGTTATATCCACATCCACACCACAACGCTCCTTCAGTTCCTCGTTGGACCGTCTGTCTCTCCATGTAACTCCTCATGCTCCTCTCAAATAACTCATTTCCACTGCTCTCACTCTTCACTAGTGTCCTTCCATTAAGTTCCAAGCTTCACGTCCATATGTTAGAGTTGGTGTCACAATACTGTCATGCATCGACTTTTTTTTTACTTCCATGCTCAATTCCCTATTTCTTATCATTGCTTTCAAAGAACCAGTAATTATTCTTTCAGTCTTTTTGTGATGGTAAATCTCTCTCTCTCTCTCTCTCTCTCTCTCTCTCTCTCTCTCTCTCTCTCTCTCTCTCTCTCTCTCTCTCACACACACACACACACACACACACACACACACACACACACACACACACACACACACACACACACACACACACACACACACACACACACACACACACACACACACACACACACACACACACACACACACACTCGGGCCACTCATTACCGGGGCAGTTAGGCTAATGTTTTTATTTCTTTGTGTCTGTCTGCCAAGTTGAGTTGCTTCGACGGACGTGTTAGGCATCTGTGAGGGGGAGGAGGGGAGGGGAGGGAGGAAAGAGGGGAGAGGGAGGGAGAAAGGAGGGGGAAGATGGGAGAGGGAGGGGGAATAAGGGGAGAGGAGGAAAGAAAGAGGGAGGAGGAGGAGAAGCGGTAGAGAGGGGAGTAAGAAGAGAGGAGGAGAGAGGGAGGGAGGAAGCGGAAGAGAGGGGGGGGACGGGAAAGGGAATAAGCAAAAGTGGAGAAGGGAAGGAGGTGATGGAGAGAGGGAGGGGAGAAACAGGAGATAGGAACAATAGGGACACAACTAGTAGAGGAAAAAGAAGAAAAGTTGAGAAAGGGAGGAGGAGGAAGAGGAGGAGGAGGAGGAGGAGAGGGAGAAGATTGAAAGACTTGTAAGAAGAAAGATGTAGGTGGAGATGGAGGGGAGGGTGATGGAAGAAGAGAGGGAGGGTGGAGGAGTGGGAGGGAGGGAGGAGAGATGGCATGAAGGAGGGGAGGGAGCGTAAGTAGAGAGGGGGGAGGGAAGAGAGAGAAGGCAAAAAGGTATGGGGGAGAAAACTAAGGAGGAAAGAGTGAGGGGAGAGGAGGGGAGAGGGAGAGGGAAGGGGAAAAGGAGCGGAAGCGAGGGAGGAAGAGGGGAAAAAATATGAAGAAGAAGGGGAAGAGGAAATAGGGAACGAAGGAATAAGAGAGGTAGGGAAGACTGAGAGGGGAGAGAAAAAGGGGAGGCAAAGGATGATAGTGGAGAGAAAAGAGGCGTAAAAATAGAGGAGAGAGAGAGAGAGAGAGAGAGAGAGAGAGAGAGAAGTATATGTAGGAAGCGGAGGTTTGGAAAAGAGAGGAAAGGAGGGGTAGTGGAGGGGGAAAGAGAAAAGTGGTAGGGAGAGAGGGAGGAGTAGGCAAGCAGCAGGAAGGGGGAGGGTGAAGGGTGGAAAAGAGGGATAGATGAGGGAGGGGGGAGGGAAGAAGAGAGGCGATAGTAGGTAAAGGAAGAGAGTGGAAGGGAGAAATATGATACAAAGTTGTGTAAGAGAGGAACAGAAGAGAAGGCAGACAAACAGACCTTCAGAACTGACGGAATCAAGTTGTCAGGGAGAGACAGACAGACAGACACACACAACAGGCTTAGATAGACAGAAAGGACGACGAGAACAGACAGACAGACAGGCAAACACAGACACAGATAGACAGAAGAACAGGCTAGCGGACAGACAGGCAGACGGACAGAGAAACTTGAATTTAGAGGCCGACAGACATACATACAGACAGGTAGAAAGGTAGATAGACGGACAAAAATCTACCTGCATGAAAACTTATAAAGGTAGACAGGCATGAAAACCTAGAGCGAGACACACACACACACACACACACACACACACACACACACACACACACACACACACACACACACACACACACACACACACACACACACACACGGACAGGCAAACAAACAGGGTGACAAAAAGTAAGGTACTATACATAAAAATAAAAATAAAAAATCCTAAATAAGATGAGGAAGGGCGTAAACTTTTGACTACTACCTGGGGAGATAAAAAAAAAATGGGGAGAAATAGGGGTGGAAAAAATAGGGGGAGAGAGTGAAAGTATTGGAAAAGTATTAGCAATGATGGAGGGAGGGGTGAGAGAGAGAGAGGGGGGGGAGTCAAGTAAGGGGAGGGGAGGAGGAAAGGGGTTGGGAGGGGAAACGGGAGAGGGGGGGGGGTCCGGAAGGGAATAGGTGATGGAAAAGAGAGAGAGAGAGAGAGAGAGAGAGAGAAGGGTAGTATAGAGTGGGGAGTAGTAAAGAATAGAGGAAGGGGAGTTGGATTGGATAGGGGAGAAGAAGGAAGGGGAGTAGAGAGGGGAAGGGAAGAGGAAAGGAAAAGGTTGGATATGGAAGATGAGGTGGGAAAAGAGAAAAGAAGAATGAAGGGAAGGGATAAAGAGATAGGAACAGGGAATAGAGAGGAGGAAGGTAGAATGTTGGAAGAACAAGGAGAGTAGAGAGGGAAAGAGGAGGACTGGGAGAAGGATAGGAAGAAAGGTTGGGGGCATACTGGCACTTCTTCCTTACTAATTTATTTCAAGCTGCTAGAGAGGAATATCATGTGGTGGCACCTGATCCCTAGGTAAACAAACGCCCTTCAGTACTCCACCATCCCCTGAAAGAAAAATGGTGGACGGCAGAAAGGAAGCAGGCTGAGAGGTGGAGGAAATGAGCCTTTGATACACTAACAAAATCAGTTTCTTTTACTCCAGTCAGAAATAAAACAAGTTAGAAACCACAGTCTCATCCCGTGACTGTTTACATAATTACTGTGATAGACGCTGTAGGAATCAGGTGGGAAAGTATTGATTAGGATGGAGCCTTCAGAATGTGATGGGGTAAGGCTAAATATATAGTTATACTCTTTTTACCCTAACCTGGCCTAAAATTACCGTCTATCCTTCTTGATTGCTGAGTTATAACAGACGATTAAACACTAGAATAAGTTGCCAGTCACGAAGAAGTGCTACGTATACGATGTAGAGCCGCACTCTTGTCTTTTTCTACCACTGAGCTACGTGAAAAAAGCTGCAGAAGGACGATAATCTTTGCCAAGTCAGAGTATAAAGATTATAGAAGGTAGTTGAATAAAAGGAGGGGAATTGGTGACAGAACAGACCCCTGGCGAACACCACTATTGATATCTTTAAAGAACAATGGCCGTCTACACCAGCATTTACGGAAAGACCAGAAAATGAACCAAATATGGAAACACAGATACGTAGAAATTGTAAGGGGACAGTTTGTAACCTGAAGAATTGTTCCAGACTCGAAGGCATTTTAGGATTGTCAGTTGCAGTGGCGATCGCTTCACCAAATTCCCAGTCAGCCTATTGAAGTTAACGAAGAGAAAGTGATGGAGATGATTGAAGTTGGTGGTGAGGATTGTGAATGAACGTGACTGAAGGGAAATGAATGAAGACAGTGAGGATGAGTGAATTAGGTGAAGTGAGGATAGTGAATGAGCGTGACAGAAGGCAAATGAATGAAGACAGTGAGGATGAGTGAATTAGGTGAAGCTAGGATAGTGAATGAACGTGTCAGAGGACAAATGAAAGAAGATAATGAATGAAGGTGAATGATGACAAAATTTAGCGATAGACATCAAGTAGATAAATGAGGGAAAGTTAGTGGAAAGAAATGAAGTAGGTGAACGAAGAGAGATGGAGGAAGATGAAAACCAGTGAAGGAGGTGAAGTATGTAAATGAAGGAAAGTGAAGGAAGGAAGGAAGGAGGGAAGGAGAGAGCCAGGCCACATCTGGTCGGCGCGGTACCCCAAGCTCTAAACTTCCCCAGAACAACATCAGTATAATGAGCAGGGGGGTAGGGGAGATTAGGGGGGGGTGGAGGGAGGGAAGGAGGGAGGAAAGGATGATGGCAGGAAGGATGGAGGGGATGGGGAGGGAGAGAAAGATGGAGGGAAAAGAGGAAGTAGGGGGGGAGACCTTGATGGGAGGGAGGGAAGGAAGAGAGGAAAGGGTGATGAGAAGGTTAGAAAGATGGAAGGAAAAAAGAAGGGGGAGGCTTGGGGGATGGGGGAATGGAAGAAAAGTATGTAGGAAGGAAGGAAGGAAAGGATGATGACAAGAAGGTTGGAGGGACTGGAAGGATGGAAGGAAAGATGGAGGAGTGGAATGTATACAAGAAAAATTAGGAAGGGTGGGGGGAAGAAAGGAAGAAGGGGAAGAGAAAAGAAAGGAAGTGACAGAGAAGGAAGGATGGAAGGAAGGAGAGAACGAATAAGAAAGGGAGCGAGGGGGAGGAGTAGAGAAAAGGAGAATGAGAGTAAACAGGAAAGAACGAAGAGAGGAAGGAAGTGACTGAAAGGAAGAAGACTGAAAGAGAGGAGCGAATCAATGAAGGAAGAGGTGTGTGGAGGGGGAAGGACAAAGGAGACAGGAAAATAGGAAGGAAGGAAGGAACAAGGGAGGAGAAGGATGCAGGGAGAATAAATAGGTGCCAAAGATAGCAAACACCAACATACTTATTACCCCATTGCAAGGTGTTTGGCTTCGCATAGACTGATATTGTGGTATCTATTGTATGAGATCAGGAGAAGGGTGGGAAACTCAGACATATTTATGATTGATTCCTTATTGTAACTTAGATTTTATTTTTGCAAGAAAGACAATAGATATGGGAAGATTTTGTAAGTTTGTTTCCTTGATCGTCCTACAGATAAAAACATAAACAGCATATTTAAATACTTAGTTAAATACTTGTAAATGTATAAACCAGCAGGTTTCATTATTGTTATTATTATTATTATTATTATTATTATATTGTTGTTGTTGTTCTTGTTGTTGTTCTTGTTATTATTTTAGTGACAAATCCGTTGCGACAGCTAACTGCATGTGTGTGTGTGTGTGTGTGTGTGTGTGTGTGTGTGTGTGTGTGTGTGTGTGTGAATGTTGGGGTTAGTGAAATCTACACGTAACCCCTTCAGTTCAAAAAGCCTATTTCTAAGCTGAGCAAAATCGTCTGGTAACAGCAAGAGTAAAGTAAAAATAAAGTCCTGGGTTTTGACACCTTAGAGTTTATTCCCACTCTCACCAGACGATTTTATTCAGCTAATCCCTGAAATAAAGCCACGTATTTTCCTGTTTTATTTTTTGCTGCCTCCAGACGATTTTATTTAGCTTAGGGGTATTTTTTTCGGACAGGATGGGGGTTTGTCTTGAGTGCTAGAGCTGAATATGGGGAAAAAAAAAATCACTGAAAAAAGTTGTTTGGTGGGAGGAAGAAACATAACAAAAAATACGTCATCGAAGTGAAGTGCATGAGGGGACTTGTTTCTCTCTCTCTCTCTCTCTCTCTCTCTCTCTCTCTCTCTCAAGATAGATAGTCAAACAGCCTTCATTACTCACTTTTATGGGGTTGTTTGGGGCCTTCACGCGGTGGCACTGATATAACCGGGCGGTGGAAGGGAGAGCTCAGCCCGTAGTCGATCGGGTTCACATTGAGAAGAGGTTGGACCAAAATAAATAAATAAATAAAATAAAAAAATATAAATAATAATAATAATAATAATAATAATAATAATAATAATGGTCTTAAATAAAACTGACAGGTAAAAATAGAGTCGTGGAAGCAATAATAAGATAAGATAAAGGACCTGTTCACCCCTTCAGGCCGAGGACGTTGTTGTTTTTATTCCTGCTGCTTCAAGACGATTTTTTGCCACTTGAAAATGGTCCCTCGTGCTGAAAGGGTTAAGGAAGGCAGTGTCTAACCCCTCCATTTCGAAAAGTTTCCCCTTAGCTGAAGAAAATGGTCTGGAGGTAGCAAGACTAAGATGATGAATGAGTTATCTGAGTGAGGTGGTGAAGGAAGGAAGGTAGGAGGAAGTGAAGGAAGCACGAAGAGAAGAATGGAAGGAAGGAAGGAAAGAAAGGAGGGAAGGCAAGAAGGAAGGAAGGATGAAAGAAGGAGAGAAGGCAGGAAGGAAAAAAGGATGAAAGGAAGGAGAGGAGGGGAAAAATGATGGAGAGGAGGAGGGGATGAAGAGGTGAAGGATGGAAGGGAGGGAGGAGGGAAGTCAGTGTAAGATGACGTAGCCGTGGGGTGTAATTCCATAGAGAAGGTTATTTGGTTGAGTCGTCGATGAGAGAGTCGCTAGGAGAGAGTAATGGTGAGGCGTGTAAGATAATCAGTGTAGGCCTTCTTTTGTTCCGTTATTCTCTTCGTATATTAAGTGGGATGATGAAATAGGCAGACTTGGGTCGACGGAGTTTATTGTGAGACGGTTACTTGAATAAAAGTTAAGAGGTTGGCGTGAACCGTATAGCCTACTCCCTATCGCTCTCTCCTTGTGTAGTCTTGTACTTTCCTGCCCTACTCTGTCTCACTCTGTCATCTCTTACCTTCTCACCTTCCTGCATGTGATATCGGACTTATATCTCCCTCTGGCTTCCGGCTAAAGTGTGTGGGCGTACGTTTGTGCGTGTTTATGTCTGTCACGTTTCCGACACATGATTAGAGGTGGTTGACATTCTTGCTTAGTCTTGGGTAAGGGGATGTGTTCTCTAAGTCTTCCTGGAGAACTCAGACATAACTACCTGTTTTGCATATTGTTACCTGTGTCTATATCGCTGCAAACCGTAGTTACATATAGTATTGTGTTATAATGCCTACGTAAGTAAGTATGAAAGGAGAAAGGAAGGCAGGATATGAAGGAAAGAAGGAAGGAATAGAAAACTTCAGTATTATGAGGGAAGGGGGTGGGACGGTGATGAAGACGATCGAGCGGGAAGACAAAAGAAGAAGAATGGAGGAAGAGAAGGAATGGAGGAAAGAAGAGGAGATGAAAAGAAGGAATGGGGAAGGAGGAGGATGGAATGGAGGGAGACAGAAATGAAGGAAAATGGGGAGAGAAGGAAAAGTAAAAATTGATGGAGGGAGGGAGAGAGGGAAGGGAGAGAAAAGGGAAGGAAGAAAAGATGGGAAGAAGGAAAGAGAGATGCGTGAGGAAAAGAGGGGGGAATAATTAGAAAGGCAGAAAGAACGGGAGAAATGAAAAAAAATAAGAGAATGAAGGAGGGAAAGAAGGAAGGAGAGAAATGCGACTTTGTGTGAAGAAGGAAGGAAAGAATAGGCAAGTAAAAAAAAAAATTAAAGAGGGAATGAAGGAAGGCCGGCAGGAAGAGTTGAGAAAGTAGGGGAAAGAAAGATGGAAGGAAGGAAGGAAGGAAGGAAGGGAAGAGTGAATGAAGTCTGAAAATCAATAAAGTGACGAAGCAGAAGATATTAAGCGGGAACGAAAAAAAAGGGAGAGAGAGAGAGAGAGAGAGTTAAAATACATCAGTGTTAATAAATAAATATATAAATAAATGTGTGAAAGCAAAGGAAAAGATAAGTAACTTCCAATCAGTGCTGAAACAGAGAGAGAGAGAGAGAGAGAAAGAGAGAGGGAGAGGGAGGGAGGTAGGGAGACTTAAGTAATGACAATGGAATGGAGGGGAGAGAAAGAGGGGAAGGGAATAAAGAAAAAATGGAAAAAGGTGGTGTGAGAGAGGCGGGGATGGGAAATTGAGAGAGAGAGAGAGAGAGAGAGAGAGAATAAAAATAAGTTTGTGATAAAAGCATGTACATGTATAATTATATGTTTTAAAAAATGGATGCTGATATAGGAGTTGAACAGTGCCAATTCCATACCTTTTTTTACAGTACGGTGGAAGAATATTTTGCCCCATAATTTGGACGTTAAAAATATCATCATACTGGGACATACTTGGAAAAAAAAGAAAAAAGAAAGAAAGTGTACTGATAGGGTAACACTTCTTATTGCCTCATCCCTGCCTGGTCTCCTTACTAACACCATCTGATTCCTATGCATTTTGGTGCTTCTCTTTCCCTTTACGCATATTATCAAGTTTATTTTCATACTTGTTCACAGATATTTCTTGTATTCCTTTGTTTCGGGGAGTTAAGATGCTTGTGTATGTTAAGGCGAACGAGCGTATCAACATCCCTACATAGAGTTTACAAATTCACTGATACATCTTCTCATTTCTATTGTATCTCTTGTTCTGTATTCCTTTTAGCACATTTGAGCAAGTAAACATGGCCATTATCTTCTCCGTATAAGGCTTCTACATTTTCCCTTCCATATATGTACATTAATAACATAGCAGACTTTATACCTTATATTTTTAGAGTTAGGTAGGTGCGAATATTCTGTCCAGCCAGAATCCTACCCGCTGAAGAATACAACCTATGTACGAGAACACCAAGGTAGTCGGTGATGCCTTGTGTTGGTGATTTTAAGAAAGAAGATGGAGAGACGGGTAATCTAATCCTTTTCTGCTGGTGATGTCTGTACTATATTTTGCCACACTAGGGGTGGTTTGGGGTATGGAGAAGCAGAAGACCAAGACCAAGCCTATATATATTAAAATTAATGTGTTTGAGAGTTAAGAAGATACTAAATACTATTCTGAGGTTAATTGGCTTGAAACACCGTCAGAAAAAAATCAATAAAATAAAGCCTACCGAACAGAGAGGCAGAGGAACAGATAACCAGCCACATGTGCGTAAAAAAAATGGAAATATGATTAAGATTTACGTTCTCCTCCAGCCATATATCACTGCCCATAACAAGTTGCAGCCTGGCATCATTCACGCCCTTCATGTCCGGGATAGCAGCTGCAAACGCCACATTCCAATCAGAAACAGTAGTAACAATAGTAACAAGAGTAACAATAGGTCAGTAATAATAATAATAATAATAATAATAATAATAATAATAAACCTGAACATTAATGATATAATAAAAATAATAAAGTCGCAAAACACATGTAATAACAACAGTAACGCAAACATCTGTTCATGTACAATATCTGAAAGTTTAATGGTTGTACGTAAAGTTGAGAAAATAGTACATTCTCTCTCTCTCTCTCTCTCTCTCTCTCTCTCTCTCTCTCTCTCATTCATTAATGTGGAGATATTGGAAAGAACCGCTATGGACGATGGAGAAATTGAGGGAGGGATTGGAGAGGGGGAAGGAGGGTGGGAGGGAGGGAAAATGCGTGGGAGGAAGGGAGGGAGGAAAGGAATATAAAAATAAATCTTTTCACACACACACACACACACACACACACACACACACACACACACACGCACGCACGCACGCACGCACGCGCGCACGCGCACACACACACACACACACACACACACACACACACACACACACACACACACACACACACACACACACACACACACACACACGCACATACACGAGCGGCACTGATACATTATACATCAACACATACTGTACATACATGCAGAGAAAGAGGTAGATAAGTAGGTAGGTAGGGAGAGAGAGAGAGAGACGATGTGTAACACAAGAGAGAGCGGGGAGTAGAGAGAAATGAAGTAAGGAAGGAAGGAGGAAGGGAAGAAAGGAAGGAGGGAGAGGGAGGGAGGGAGGGAGGAGGGAGGAGGGAGGAAGATATGGAGGAAAGAGCCTGTGGTGGAAAAAAAACATTATTTTTAGTGATGGTCTTCGCTTGATCACTTTCACCCCCTCCCCCCTTCCCCTCCCCATCCCTCTTCCCTCCCCTCCCCTCCCCAACCTTCTTTCTTTGGGCGAATCAAAAACTTAAGAAACAAACCCTTGAAACAGGTGGCTTTTTATTTTTTCTTTCCTCCTTCAGGTGAATACCCTTATAGCGCAAGGTATATAGAAGTCTCATTTACTCCCCAGTTAGAAAAGTCTGTCCTAAGCTGAGAAAATGTCCTGGTGGTGTAATGTAAAAAATATCCTCAGACAGAAGGGGTTAATGAAGACTGTATATAAACTCTCAGGTGATAAAGTTACTTGGAGATAGAATGAAAGAAGGCTGCGATATCGGTAAGGCAGGTAGGAAGGAAAGAAGGAAAGATGGAAGGGAGGGAAGGAAGAGAGAAGGGAGGAAGGACAGAGAGGAGAGGAGAGAGGAGGGGAGAGATCAGTAGAAAGGGAATCGAAGGAAGGAAGGAAAGAAGGAGGGAGGGAGAGAAGGGGTAGGAGAAACAATGTGACGGAGGGAAGGAGGAAGTGTAGGTAGGGCATAAGGATGGAGTGAGGGAAAGAATGAAGAGAAGGAATGAGGGGGAGGAGGGAGGAAGAAAAGGAAGTGGGTTGGATGGAGAGAGAGAGAGAGAGAGAGAGAGAGAGAGAGAGAGAGAGAGAGAGGCGGAGGGAAGGAGGGGCATTATCTGGGAGGAGAAATATTAATCTTGCTTTTGTCTTGTTTAAGCAATCACTTACTGTGTGTGTGTGTGTGTGTGTGTGTGTGTGTGTGTGTGTGTGTGTGTGTGTGGGCAGGCATCATGTTCAGTGTATATACTTAGATACTGTTTGGGCGTACAGCTTCATACAGACTCAAAAATCACACACACACACACACACACACACACACACACACACACACACACACACACACACACACACACACACACATGCAGGCCATAAGAAGAAATATATATATCGTCACCAGGTAGCAGCGGTACTCCTCTTAAGCATTCACTGTCGGACTGTGTGTGTGTGTGTGTGTGTGTGTGTGTGTGTGTGTGAAGGTGTTGTGTTACCTGTGTGTATGTGTGTGTCAGAGAGTGTGTATGTTAAGGTTGAGCCGACTGTATGCGGACAATGCCACTATCCATCTTCTATGTTCACCATGCGTGGGTGCGTCCATAGGGTATACGTATCAAGAGCCAAACACGCCAACCACCGAGCCACCACGGGGAAGATTTTGCGAGAATGGTAACCTGAGTGCCGTCCTTCACCTACCGGCTCGTAGTCACCAAGCCAATAGGTCCAAACTTGATTTACTTTTGGAATAGTTCTTTAGATTTGACGAGGGGGATTAAAGAGAAATATTTTTCGGTCTTCGATATGTCCATTCAGACTATAAATGCATTACAGCAGCAGTAGCAAAGACAACTACTGCTACTACTAATACGGGTACTAGTACTGCTACTACTACTATTACTACTTCTACTACTACTACTATTATTATTATTATTATTATTATTATTATTATTATTATTATTATTATTATTTTATTATTACTACTACTACTACTACTACCACTACTACTACTACTACTATTACAACTACTACCACTACTACTATTACTACTACTAGCAGCAGCAGCAGTAATAGTAATGGTAGCAGTAGTAGTGTGGTAGTAATGGTAGTGGTAGTGACATTCCCTCAGCACCCCTTCCTGGCCCTGAGGGGGTCAAAACAAAGAAGTGGTTTTGGTCCATAATGGCTATACACCCCCCCCCAGTGTACCGGGGTGGGGGTGGGGGAGGGGAAGAGGAGGTGAGGGGAGATGGGGAAACGAGAAGGGAGAGGGGAGGGAAAATGAGGAAAGAAGATGGGGAGCAGACTGTAGCATAATGGACATGGGGGGAGGGGAGGGGAGGGGAGGAGAGGGGAGAGGAGAGGAGGGAAGAGAAGGGAGGAGAGGCGAGGAGAGGAGAGGAGAGGAGATGGGAGGGGAGGGGAGGGGAGGGAAGGGGAGGGGAGAGGAGGGAAAATGAGTGGAGGGATATGAAGTGAAGAGAGAGGAGGGGAGGAGAGGGGAAAGGAAGTGAGGTGAGGGGAAGGAGAGCTGAGTTCTGGATAATGGAGGGGAAGGAAGGGGAGGGGAGGGGGGAGGAGGGGAGGGGAGAAGGATATTGTGCCTCGGGGTACAACTTTCTCTCTCCTCCGATCTCTCCCCTCACCCCATCACAGTTTTACTCCCCGTCACTGTATCCCTCCTTCATCTCCCAATCTTACCCCTTTCCTTTCTTCTCCTGCATTCTCCACTCCCTCTCCACCCTCCTCTCCTCCCGCACACTCCACTCCGTCTTCACCCTCCTCTCCTTCTCCTCTCTCCTCTCTTCCCTCTCCCCTCCACTTCTGTTTCCCATTCTCACTCTTCCCCTCGCCTTTACTGTTTCCTCCGCTCCCCCCCCCCCGTCTCTCTCTCTCTCTCTAACAACCTCACCCCGAGAATGTCTTTTTTTTTTTATTTCATTTCGACAAAGGCCACACGATTCACCTTACCCTAACAAAGACAACTTTTTTCCTTTAGTTCCTCCCGTCTTTTTTGGCCGCTTCCCATTTTCTTTCACTTTTTTTTTTTTTGTCCTTTTATTTGTGTCTATTATATAATCTTCCTTTCACTTCTTGCCTTCCTCCCTTACATACTCCCTCCCTTCCACCCTTCCTCCCTCCTTCCTACATCTCCTTCCTTCCCTCCCTCCCTCCCTCCCTCCCTCCCTCATTCCAGTATTCTTCTTTTCTTTCCCTCTTACCTCGTCTTCCCTCCTTCCTCCTCCTACGTTTTACCATTTTCTACCTTCGTATAAATGGATGAGATTGAGGTGGAGGGGAGGAAGGGGAAGACCGGGAATGAGGTGGAGAGGAATAAATAATAAGGATGCAAGGGAGGGAGGGTAACGTTACTGAGTAGGGGCAAGAAACTACTGCATGGAGGTATGTAGATAGATAGAAATAGACAGACAGATAGATGAAGTCGTAGAAAGATAGTCATAGAAAGATAGACAGGCAGAAAGATAGCCAGTTAAATGAAGACAGATGACTGATTGATAGATGGATTGATTAACTGATTATTTAATAGGCAGGTAGGTAGATATACAGACAGATAGGAAGTTACAGACACAGAGAGAATGATAGATAGATGGATAAATAGATAGACAGATAAATAGAATATACAAACCTAGGTAGTGACGAAGTGGCCCCTCATAAATGTGTTTGTTGTTGTTGTTGTTGTTGTTGTTGTTGATGATGATGATGATGATGATGATGATGATGATGATGATGTTACTAGTGTTGCCCCACGTTCATCTAGCCGTGAACTCTGTAGACTGCAGGAAACAGACCACTTCAGGCGGGTGCTCCCAGTGAAGGCATAGTAGACAGTTTGTGAGTTGTACTGTGAGAGTGAGTTGCATGAGGTGATTGTGATGTGGTGTGGTGTGGTGTGGTGTGGTGTGGTGTGGTGTGAGAGGATACATTACAGTAACAGCTAAGTGGATTATTGTGAGTTGTAGTTTGTGCTTGTAGTGGAGTTGTGGCGATATTGTAGTCTGGCTCTGTGCACGCCTATGTCTGTTGGAAGGGCATTTGCCGTGGGATGAAAGTCTGGTGAGGATACATGAAGAAGGGTGATTGGCATTGGGTTTCTGATGACTTTGGTGGGTGGGTGTTTATGTGTATGTTTGTGAGGTGTAGTGGTGGCAGGAGGAGGAGGAGGAGGAAAAGGGCAAGGATAAGGACAAGGACAAGGACAAGGACGAGGACCAGGAGGGATGTTTGTAAGCTTTTGACTACTAGAATTTCTCTCATGTAAATATAATCGCCTGGTGTTAGCCCAATAAAATTCCTGCTGAAGGTGCTCCTATAGCAAACAAATAATTACGGTACTGGAGACCGTTTTTCTTTTTTATTAATATATTTACTTGAGTCTTTCATTGATAGAATTTCATTTGACAAAACGAAAATTTCCGGAGTTAGCCTGAATAACATACCGCAGGGAAGGTTAAAGCATTGTGTGTGATATTGGGAAGATCATCATCATTATTATTATTATTATTATTATTATTATTATTATTATTATTACTACTACTACTACTACAACGACTACAACTACTACTACTACTACTACTACTACTACGAGTATTATATTATTATTGTTATTATTTTTTCTCTACTTCGAATGTGTACGTGTTGAGGTGACAAACTCCCATAATAAAGCATCGTATATTCCAAAGAAAAAAAAAAAAGTTTACACGATTCCTCTGGTCTACTTCTTTCCACTTTTCTTTTCCCTTTTCCTCCTCTCCTTCTCCCGTTTTCCTCCCGTTAATTACTTGTTTCCTCGCCTTTCCTCGCCTCTTTCCTTTAATTTTCTTTCACTCATTTCCTTTTTCCTCTTCTTCCTCTAATAATTATTTTTTCCTGAATTTTTAGTGTGATTGTTTTCCTGCAGCCCTACATTCCTCTCTCTCTCTCTCTCTCTCCTTTCTTTATCATCTGTTTCTTACATGCTTTCTTACATTCCATCCCCATCCCTTCCCCTTTCCCCTCCCCGTCTCTCCATTTCCTCTCATTTTCAATTATTCATTACATTTTCCCTTTTTACTTGTCTTCTTCGTCCCTTTCCCCTCCTCATTTCCTTCCCCTTTCCATCCCCTTCCTCATTCCCCTTAGTACAGTTTCCAATCCCGTTACTTCTTTTCCCTAACGCTATCCTCCCTCCTTTTCCCCCTTGCCTTCCCCTTCCTGTACCCTTCCCTTCCCTTTCTTCTTTACCATTGCTTTCTCCTTCCTCGTCCCCTTCCCTTCCCTTCCTGTCATTTTTCTGTCTCATGTCTTTTCAGTAAATTTATCCTCTCTTACGTACTGTACACATAATTATTGTCTCTCTTTCCCTATCCTACCCAATCCTTCTCATTTCGCCATTTTTCCCCATTTCCCCATCCCTACCTGCATTCCCCTTCCTGTAGGCATTGTGAGTCTTCCCTCCCTGTTCACCCTCTTCCCATCTTCTCCCACCCTTTCCTCTCCCCCTTTCGTTTATTTACTGCAACTTCCATTCTATATTTTCTTCTTTTATTCCTCATTGCTCATCCACTCCTGTGCTCCCTCATCCTCTTCACCATCCTTCCCCATTCCCCCTGCCATTCGTTATTCCTCTTTGCTCATTCTCTCCCATTCCCCCCATTCCCCATTCCTCCCCAATTGTAATCCCCAACCCGTTAGCGCTGTGACCATTTCTTTCACCTTTTGTTACCTGTGTTTCCCTTTATTTTTTTTCCCCTTCTCTCCTCTACCTTTTCCATTTCTACCTGTCCTCAACATCCCCTCCCCATTCCCCATCCCACCTACCCATTCCCCATTCCCCAGGTGCAATCCCCAACCTGTAAGTAGTGTGAATCTTGTGACCTGCGGAGACGGGAAACTTATTAACACTCCAGCTCCGACCAATATCCCGCGGGGGGACCAAAACGGGGACATCCCACACCTGCACATACGGTCGAAACTCCCATCATTTAGCCCCGGAACTCGCGACCTTAAGACTAGCCGGGCATAAGGGTCAATTTAGGCCCAAAGTTAATATCGGGAGCGTGGGGACATGATAGTGGTATACCTGAAGGGGAAACAAGGTCGACATTCGCTAGGGTTTATTATGGGATTGTCGGTCTTATTGGGAGGTGGGACTGGGGGCGGACTTGGCTCAGGACTGGACCTTCCACCCCGACGCCTGGTGATGACGGCCCGAGTGAGGGGAAACGAGGGGAAAATACGGTCAGGGGCGTGGAAGGTGACGCAGCACAGGGGTCAGGTGAGGTGCGGTCAGGTGAGGTCAGAGGAGGTGAGATGAGGTACGGTGAAGTCATGCCAGGCGAGATGAGGTTAGGTCAGATGGGGTCAGGTCAGGTGTGGTCAGGCCAGGCGAGATGAAAGCAGGTGAGTTAAGTCATATCAGGTCAGGTAGTCAGGTGAGGGTGAGGTCAGGTAAGGTTAGATCAGCGAAGGTCAGATGAGGCTAGGTCAGGTGAGATAAAGTAAGGAGAGGACAGGCCAGGCGAGGTCAGGTCGAGTAAGGCGAGGTCAGTCCAGGTGAGATCAGATGAGATAGGGTCGGGTCAGGTCAGGTTAGGTGAAACAGGTCAGGTCAGGTCAGGCTGGATCAGGTCAGATCGTCGGGTTGGGTCGTCAGATCAGATGAGTTTAGGTTAGGTCAGATCAGATAGGGTTAGGTCAGGTGGGTCAGTCGGGTTGAGTCAGGACAAGTCAGGTGAGGTCAGGTCAAGTGAAATAAGGTCAGGGAGATGGGGTCAGGTGAAGTGAAGTAAGGTCAGTTCAGCGTAGATGATGTCAGATCAGGAGAGGTCAGTTCATTCAAGCCAGGTCAGGTTAGGAGAGGTCAGTTCAGTCAAGCCAGGTCAGGTCAGGAGAGGGAAGATCAGGTCAAGTGAGTCCAGTTGAGGTCAGGTAAGGGAATGTGAGCTAAAGTCATTAGGGGTGAAAAAAGGTGAAGTCTGGTGAGGTAAACGAAGGTCAGGTCAGGTCAGGTGATGCATTAAATAAGGATCAAAACCAGTCGCTACAGTAATTAAATCTCTGAACCAGGTAATTACTATTGACAATCAGTTTGTTTTTTTATATCTTCACTGTAATATTCTAGTCTGGGTGTAAACTGCTTGCTGGCTGAAGAGAATGTCAGGTCAGGTCAGGTCTGACAAGGTGTCCCACGGGTCAGCTCAACTCCTATATTCATTGACCTGCTTGAACTAGGGTCAAACAAGGTGAGTTACAGCATAGATGGCGGGTGTCAATGATAGTGAAAGGGAATAGGTAGGTAGAGTGGATGGGATGGTAGTAAGGGATTCAGGAGACATAATTAGGTTTGTTATTATTATTATTATTATTATTATTTCTCCGCCAAGGAGGTTATGTTTTTGCCGGCGTTGGTTTGATTGTCTGTTTGTTTGTCCGTTTATCTGTTAGCAACTTTACTAAAAAAATTATGAACGGATTTTGATGACATTATGTGGAAGAGTGGGCCATAGGCCAAGGAAGATAGGCGTGGATCCGGGTCCGGAGTACCTCGCACAATATCTCCAAAAGTTCTCAATGAATTTTAGTGAAATTTTGTGGAGAGATAGGCCATGGACCAAGAAAGAATTGATTAAATTTGGGGGCTGATCCGAATCCGGATCCGGATTCATTTTAATGGCAGTGGCATTGGCGGAGGTATGCGCTCTCTATGTGCATTCTAGGCCGTCATTTTTTTGGTACTGGTGTTAAGAAATGGGAATTCGCCTTTCGCATTGCGGGAGTACAGTCTCTCTCACTCTGGCTATATAGGTCTATCTGTCTCAAGCCCCATGAAACTAGAAAGCACGCAGAGAACGCATACCTCCACCACTGTCATTACCATTGAAAAGGATTCGGATCTGGATCCGCTCCAAAATATAATAATTTCTTCCTTGGCCCATGCCCCAGCCTTCCACCAAATTTCATTAAAATCCGTTCCCAACTGTTTGAGTAATTCCTGCTAACAGATCCGCGAATTTAGGATCCGGATCCCCCCCCAAATTTAAACAATTCTTTCTTGGTGCATGGCCCGCCTTCTCACAAAATTTCATTGAAATTCACTGAGGTCTTTTGGAGATAATGTGCTGGATACTCCGGAATCACCGCCAAATTTAATAATTTCTTCCTTGGCCCATCGCCCACCCTTCCACAATATATCATCAAAATCCGTTCATAACTTTCTGAGTAAATTTGCTGACAGACAGGCAGACAAACAAGCAAACAAACAAACAAATAAACAAACGCCGGGAAAAACATAACCTCCACGGCGGAGGTAATAAAAGAGATCTTCCTGCTGGTATGTAGGCCTAAATATCAAGGAAGGAACTGCTTGACCTTAATAACACCTTCATCACCTCTCAGTATTCTCAGCATCTATTTCCTCAACATCCTGCTGGGAAAAATCACATCGGTTTTCTTGCGACATAGGATTCGCAGAAATTGGCTGTGCTGAGGCGTCTCTCATAATTTGGTTAACCCCTTTACTACCTTGACGTCTTACTGGTCTACTCTTGCTGCCACCTGGCGATTTTATTCAACTCTGGAGGGTTTGGATTTTGCCTTCATTAATCTCTCTCTCTCTCTCTCCAGACGGTTTCGGACCTCTTGTATTGAAGGTGTTAATGGAGACTATATCTTTCACCTTCATTTCGAAAAGTTCCCTTGTAATATGAGTAAAATCGTCTGAAAAAAGGGTAGTTTATTTTTTCTTTTTTACTTCATACAGGGGTCTTAGTCACTCAGGTTATCCTTAACTAGATTGTCACCCACATCCACGTGCACTATCCCGCATACCCACATAACACACAAACACCCACTATACCCACTTGTAATATCATCATCATCATTATCATCATCATCATCATCATCATCATCATTACCCTAACTATATTTTTCATTGCTAAAATACCATCATCGTAATTATTGCCAAACTACCCCTTTTATTTCCAAACTTAAATTCCTTCCCTCCAGATCATAAATCCATTTTACAGAACAGTCACCTATACACATTTGGGCCCAAGAATAAATAAAACAAATCGTACCCACCCTTTTATTATTTATTGGTTAGTTCAGTAGTATCTCTCTCTTTTACATTTTGAGACAGTGCAAAGGAACATATGGAGAGAGAGAAATTTCAAGCCAATTTACTGTTAGTGATTAATTCCCCTCGTCTCTTCCCTACCCACTCACCCTTCCCCTTATCCTTCTCTCATTCCCTCGTCTCTGGTTTCACCCTTCATCCCTTCCCTTCCCCATCACTCTTTCCCTCTCCATTCCGTCCTTCTCTCTCCCATTCTCTCTCCCCTACCTTTCTCCCCTGGCTTCTTTCCCTTCTTCTCTCTTCCCTCTCTCATTTTCTTTCCCCTACTTTTCATCCCTCACTCCTTTTCTCTCCCCTCCCCATTCATCCCTCCTTCTCTCTCTTCTTCTGTCTACCCCCCTAACCTTCACCTCTCCCCTTCCCTCTCCCCTCGTCCATTATGTGATTCTTCCCCTCATTGCTCCTAACACTTCCCCTTTCTTTCTTCTCCCCTCACCCCTCTCCTCTGTCTTTACTTTTTAACAGTTTGGAGGCAGTGTTGAAAAAAAATTGACCACGACTGTGCGACGTCAGTCTCTCTCTCTCTCTCTCTCTCTCTCTCCCATAATCTTACACATGTTTGATCGTCACTGATGTATAAGACTGATTGTGTTCTTATATTCACTCATACCGCTACCAAGCATTTCACAAACTGAAGTTATTTCTGACCCTGTGATTACTATATCGTCATCTTCATTTATTGTATCTATCTCCAGACGATTTTCTTCAGCTGTGGAGAAACCCCCACACTGGAGAGGTTAATGAAGGCTTTATTTAACCCCTCCAGGTACGAAGAGTGTTCCCTGAGCAGAATAAAATCGCCTGGAAATAAACAAAATAAAACAGAAAATATATCTTCCGGCTGATGGAGCTGATGATAAAAAATACAGAAAAAATACAAAAAAAAAAAAAAAAACTAAGTCACTTGTAAGGAGATGTGACGTAGAAGGAAGGAAGTAAATAAACGAACGAAGTAAAGATACGCCACGAACTTTGGTTGAGTCCATCCCCCTGAAGGCAAGCCGGATGTTGACAGGACAGGTGCGCAGGTAGCAGCATGAATTAAGACATAGGGTGAATGTTACAGTGCGTCACAACACCCCACCCACCTCAAATATGTAGGCCTCCATTTATACCGATACCGCTCTCTCTCTCTCTCTCTCTCTCTCTCTCTCTCTCTCTAATCATCATCTATCTATCTATCTATCTATCTGTCTCTATATTTATTTATTTGTTTATTTATTTAATATATATACAAACGGACAAACAGATAGGTAGACAGACAGAGAAAGGCAGATACATAAACGATATATATATATATATATATATATATATATATATATATATATATATATATATATATATATACAAACAGATAGGTAGACAGACAGAGAAAGGCAGATACATAAACGATATATATATATATATATATATATATATATATATATATATATATATATATATATATATATATATATATATCTCGTTTATGTATCTGCCTTTCTCTGTCTGTCTACCTATCTGTTTGTCCGTTTGTATTCTTCCATCTGTCTGTTTATGTATCTTAGTCAGGCTGTCTATCTGTATATCTAGAGTATATGTCTGCCTCTCTACCAGCCTATTTGTCTATCTCCAAGCAGACCATCAGTATACCGACGGTCCGTGTCACCAATTACCTTTTTGTTACCCGGTGTTATGCCTACTCGACCTTCACCTCCCCACCACCACCACCACCCGTCACATGCGGCCATCTTGTTAGTCTTTATTTTACTTTACATATCATTTCCTTTAATGTCCACCTGTCTTTCTACCCCCAACAGTACGTAAGCTGACACAAGGGGCGATAGCAAAGGTCTAGTACGTATTTGAATGAGACCTTTCTTGTTGATGAAAAGCATAAAATATAAAAAAAAGTCCGCAACACCTACGACCTTCAGTTGATCTAAGGGTCGAGCTTTTGGCTTGGCCCTGTGACCTTGGCTTTCAGTCAATTGTTCTCAAAATGGAACTGCTTCATTGTTGACTGACCAAGTTTCATCCCAGTTGGGTCAAAACTGTTTGTGGTGACCTTGCCCTGTGATCCTGGCCTTTCATTGTTGACTGATTTTTAGTCTTGCTATCAAATCTGGCCCAAATCGACTAAAAAATCAGTTCTATTTCCGAACATATGACCCTGTCGTGTTACCTGACCTTTGACTAATTGCTCTCAAAATCGAATCCCTTGTTTTGGCATTACCATCAGCCTGTCCACCAATTTCTGTCTAAATCGGATAAGAACTCTTCTGACTTTGCCCGTGACCTTGACCGCCAAGGTATTATTCACAAAAACAGTGGGGTACCCTTTTGGCTGCCCCTCTACTTTTCCTCAATTTGGTTAGGGCTATCCTTATCTCATTCTAGTAGTTCAGTTACTCTTCTAGGAGCTGCCTAGCATGGGCCAACCGGCCTACTGCAGTTATCCTCTCTTCTTATGTTCTTATGTTCTTATTAAAAATGTTGGAGTTACACTGTTCACACACACACACACACACACACACACACACACACACACACACACACACACACACACACACATTAACATTTTCTTGTATACCATTTCAATACCGACAAACGCAGTTTACCACATTAACACCCACGAGCATATTGGGGCGCAGTGAGCAGAATAAACAGCTAAGGAAGAGGCGTTCCGAAATATTGAAAGCCACTTCGAAAACGACCCATGGACTAGTACACAATACATAACTGACCACCCGCGTATTATGTATTGTGTTCTGTTTATACTTCCTCTTTCACTCTCAAAAACTCTCAGTTTTTCCTTTGACACTCGTCTTTCACTCTTACACTCTTAAATTTCGTGTTCAAACTCGTCTTTGACATTATTTTATGCCTCTCTCACACTGTAATTTCCAGGAGATAAATTGTTGATAATCCCAGATGATTTTACTGAGCATAAGAATGATACCTGTGCCTCGGACGGTAAACAAGTTCAGTCTTAATAAATTTCATCAGCCACTTTTTATATGTACGCCTTATACACCCTCTCCCCCTTCACCAACCCACATCTATCAACATCCACCTATACCCATCCGTCTGCCTACATACACACAGACACACACACACACACACACACACACACACACACACACACACACACACACACACACACACACACACATATATATATATATATATATATATATATATATATATATACCAAGCCATACTCACCTACACACAGCCACCTAGCTAAACCCTTTCACACCCACCTATACCCACCCACGTACAACGCCCTACACCCACCACCCACCTAAGTCCACTATCACCTACCTGCATCGATCACCATCCACATACACCCACCACTCATCTGCGCCCTTTCGTCGTTTATAATATGTCCATACCAGGTCACAGTTCCATACTGCGTGGTGTTCATTCTCACCTTTTGCCTATAAATGTCTGCTGAAGGGTGTGGCGGGTAGAGAAGGCTTTCCTATTTAACAGCCTTTCCTTATTTTCGTAAGGAGCTCCACGGTTTGGGTCAACTGGTGTACTGCAGTTATTCTCTCATACAATATATCTCTCATCTCATCTCACCAGCCGTATGAGTGTCCACTTCATGACCTATCCCGACCGAAGTGGGGACGATACAGCCAATGTATCTCTACCAAGTGGCTTAGGCTGTCTGGTAGAGATTGTATGTAAGGTGCGAAGTGCTTGTAAGTGTAATTTTTTTTTTTTTTTTTTTTTTTTTTTTTTTTTATGCGAGGAAGAAGGAACCAAAGGCCATGAGCCCGCAGTAACAGTTCCCTCCAAGAGAAAAACAAAATACAATAGAGAGCCAAATTCAAGATCCGATCATTTTGAGATGCCTGGACACACTACGTTTGAAAGATTGGAGATCATAGGCAGGAGGAAATACAGACAGAGGGAGACAGTTCCAGAGCTGACCTGTTGCATAAATGAAAGACTGGGAGTAACGGTTAACTCTTGCATTAGAGAGTTGGACAGAAAAGGGATGAGAGTTTGCTGCCAGACGGGTGCTACGCGCCCGTCGTAGAGGTGGAGGAATGCAAGCAGACAGTTCAGAGGAGCAGTGACCATTAAAGTAGCGATAGAAAAGAGATAAAGATGCAACAGTGCGGCGAAGAGACAGAGGTTGAAGGGAGTCAGTAAGAGGAGGAGAGTTAATGAGACGAAAAGCCTTTGACTCCACCCTATTGAGAAGAGCTGTATGTGGGAGCCTCCCCACACATGAGAGTTGTACTCCACACAGGGGCGGATCAAACCCCTGTATAGAGTCAACAATTGTGCAGGGGTAAAGAAAGAGCGGAGTCGGCTTAGCACACCCAATCTCTTGGAAGCAGATTTTACAAGAGATGTAATATGATCTTTCCAAGATAAGTCCCGAGTAAATGAAACCCCAAGCATGTTCAAGGATGATGCAGGATTAATCTGAATATTATTAAACATTAGTGGGTATACCTGTGGAAGATTTTGTCGGGTTGATAGGTGTAAGAACTGAGTCTTAGATGCATTAAAGACAACCATATTATTTTTACCCCAGTCAGAGATATGAGCCAAGTCAGACATTAGGTGTGCCATAGCCTCATCCCTTGTTTCTTGAAGTAACTGTTGAGATGGGCGTTGCGGGAACCGAATGGAAAGATGAAGAGGTGGAGTCATCAGCGTATGAGTGGATAGGGTTAGATGTACAGCTTAGAAGATCATTGATGAATAAAAGGAAGAGAGTTGGTGATAGGACAGAGCCCTGAGGAACACCACTGTTGATAGATCTAGGAGAAGAACGATGGCCGTCTACGACAGCGGCTATAGAACGACCAGAAAGGAAGCTAGCGATGAAGGCACAGATAGAAGGATAGAAACCGTAGGAGGGCAGTTTGGAAATTAAAGATTTATGCCAGACTCGATCGAAAGCCTTTGAGATGTCAAGTGCAATGGCAAAGCTTTCGCCAAAGTCCCGAAAGGAGGATGACCAGGAGTCTGAAAGGTAGGTGAGAAGATCGCCAGTGGAGCGTCCCTGACGGAACCCATACTGACGATCGGAAAGAAGGTTGTGATAGGAAAGATGCCTTAAAAATTTTTATTAAGAATTGACTCGAAAACTTTTGAAATACAGGACGTTAAAGCAATTGGACGATAGTTGGAGGGTTGGGAGTGGTCACCCTTCTTTGGGACTGGCTGAATGAGAGCAAACTTCCAGCAAGAAGGAAAGGTACAAGTTGACAGACAAAGGCGAAATAGTTTGCCTAGGCAGGGTGTAAGCACAGAAGCACAGTTTTTGAGAACAACAGGAGGGACTCCATCAGGCCCATATGCCTTGTTAGTACTGAGGCCAGTAATGGCAGAAAATACATCAACTGAAGAAATTTTAATGTCAGCCATGAGGAAGTCAGAGGGGGAAGTGATGGAGGAACAGCACCGGAATCGTCTAAGGTGGAATTGGAGGAGAAAGTCTGTGCGAAGAGATCTGCTTTATCAGTAGAAGAAACAGCTACAGAACCATCAGAGTAGAAAAGAGGAGGGAAGGATGATGAGGTAAAGTTGTTAGAAAGATTTTTGGCAAGGTGCCAGAAGGAGCGAGAAGAATTCGAGTTGGAGAGTTGAGAGCATTTAGTATGGATGAAATTATTTTTAGTAGAGCGAAGAACAGACTTAGCACGATTCCGGGCAGAAACGTAAAGATTATGTGATTCAGGGGTGGGTTGGCTCCGGTACCTTTTGTAGGCCTTCTCCTTGTTGCGGACAGCATTAGAACAAGCGTGATTAAACCAAGGCTTTCTTGCGTTAGTCAAAGGATATGAGAAAGGAATGTATGCTTCCATGCCCGAGAGAATAACCTCCGTAATGCGCAAGGCACACTCAGATGGCTCACGGCCATGGAAGCAATAATCATTCCAGGGAAAATCAAAGAAGTACTGCCTGAGGGCCTCCCAGTCCGCAGCTCCAAAATGCCAGAGACGACGTTTCCCTGGAGGGTCCGCAGGCCGTACTGGAGCGATAGGACAGGTTAAGGTAATAAGGTTGTGATCGGAGGAGCCCAACGGAGAGAAAAGATTAACAGAGTAAGCAGAAGGATTAGTTGTGAGGAAGAGGTCAAGTATGTTGGAGCTCTCTCCAAGGCGGTCAGGGATACGGGTAGGGTGCTGTACAAGCTGCTCTAGGTCATTAAGGATAGAAAAGATGTAGGCTTGTTCACCAGGTGGATCCGTGAAAGGAGAGGAGAGCCAAAGGTGGTGGTGAACATTGAAATCTCCAAGAATGGAGTGTTGTAGTGGCTTTGGATGTGTAGTCTGTGAACCAAGTGTAATCGGCCCGCGCAAGCCGACTGGGTGCAAACATACTTCACAGTATGCGACACTAGTTCAACCACAGCACCCTTTGTGTCCGCCAATGAAGTACGTGGCCTGAAGAACGCTCCCAAAGTTTATTACCCTGGCGGAGCGCGAACCCTCGTTCTTCAGTGTACGAAAACGCACATTTTACCACTGTACCACAGAGGCCCCATACAATATATATATATATATATATATATATATATACACACACACACATATTCTCGCTACAACCACCCACAGCATCCATCTAAGCCCACCACCCACCTACACCCACCACCCACCCACACCCACCACCCACCCACACCCACCTGCAGCCAACTCCATCTTACACCCAGAACCCACCTACACTCATCAACATCCACCACCAAAGTATAGCCGCTTGGAATGAGTGCTGTTTTGCACACCCATTACCCTAGCCACCAACAGTCACCCACTCACCATCCACGTACAACCACCTAATCAGTCTGCACCCACGTACACCCACCACCCATTTACACCCACCTACACCCACTGGAGTGACAGCTACCAGGCCCTGCACGACTCGGCCCTTCCTCACCTACTTAAACTTTCCTTCGCTGTCACCCCCACCCCCACCCACCTACCCCACCGACCCCCCCCTCTCTCTCTCTCTCTCTCTCACCTTCATTTTTCATTCTTTTTCCCATGTTGACTTGTTTCTCTCTCTTCCTCCTTTCTCACTCTCTTTAATTCAGTCCTTTTTACTTCCTCCTTCTCCCTCGCTTTCTTTTTCTTTCTTCCTTACTTTCTCTCCTCCTTCCTCACTCTCTTTCTCTACCTCTTGCACTTCGCTTCTACAACCAGACGCGTTCCGTACCATTACTCTTCTTACCGCTGTCTCACTTTCTCACTTGTCAGTAACTCTCTCTCTCTCTCTCTCTCTCTCTCTCTCTCTCTCTCTCTCTCTCTCTCTCTCTCTCTCTCTCTCTCTCTCTCTCTCTCTCTCTCTCTCTCTCTCTCTCTCTCTCTCTCTCTCACACACATATACACACACACACACACACACACATTCCCACTTGCTCCCAAACTTTGTCCCCACTCACTTTCACACAAGCACTTTCAGATTCACCAGCCTACCATTTTCACACACTCACACGCACCTCACTTTCCAACTCTCACTCCTCTCACCTCCTCCTCCTCCTCTCCTCTGCCTTCCTCCTCCCTCCCTCTCCCGGCGTGCTTCCCCTACTTCGTGGTGCTTCCTCCTCCCCCATTTTTCTCTCTCTCTGTTCCCTTCCCTTCCACCCTTTTTGTCTCTCACTCCTTTCGTCCCTTTCTCCCTCCTCTCCTCTTCCACTCTCTGTTGCCCTCCCTTTTCTCCCTCTCTCCTGTCTCCTCCTCCCTCTCCCTTTCTCTTTCTCATCCTTTCTCCCCCTATTCTTCCCTCTTCCTTTCTCTCTCACTCCCTTTCCTCTCCTCCTTCCTTCCTCCCCTCCTTTTCCTTTCCTCTTCTTTTCTTTTTCACGCAGCCCTACTGTCACACCTTCCCCTCCCTTCCCTCCCTTGCTTTCCTCCATTCTCTCTCACCCTTCCATCACTCCCCCTGCTCTCTCTCTCTTTACTCTCCCTCTGTCTCTTTACCTTTGACCCCTCTTTTTGTCTCCCCTTCTCGTCTGCCCCTCCTCTCCTCCCTCTTCCTCACTCCCTTTCTTTATCAGACTTCCCATACATACTTATCTCCCCTTCCCCTAACTGCCCCTTTCTCTCCTTCCCCTTCTCATCCCTTCCTTCCTTGTCCCATCACTTCTTCCTCCTCTCCCTCTCCTTACTTACCTCTCTCTCTCTCTTCCTCCCTCCTGCCTCACTACCTCACAATACCTCACAACCCCCCCCCTCCTCTCTCTCTCTATCTATCTATCTATCTCTCTATCTCTCCTCCTCCTCCTTCTTCTTCTTCTTCTGTCACCCATCTACTAGGCTACCCCTATTCTTCCTGACACCATCTCTTCATCAGCCTGTTTCATCATCTCTCTCTCATCGTCTTCTTCTTCTTCTTCTTCTTCTTCTTTCACCCATCTACTAACCTTATTCTTCCAGACACCATCTCTTCATCAACCTGTTTCATCATCATCATCATCCAGACCTCTCTTCCCGTCAAAGAATGTGATAAGGTAGGGTCAAGAGAGTACAAAAAAAAAAAAAAGTAGAAGGGGAAACTAACCAAAAGTCTGCCCACGTATATGAGCCACACTCTAATTCACTCACCATTCAAGCCTCCGGAATCCCAACTTACCCTACAGGCATGAAGTTCTTTTTCCAGCATAAGCATCGGTACTTGACAGGCATAAACATCCATACTTACGAGTTTATATGCCTATTTACGGCCATTTGTTCGCTTTCCACACCCCACATTCTCCACCTGCCACACACTCACACAGCCACCTTGTATGCTGTTAAAACCTGTGACCTCTACTCCCACTTTTTTTTCGGTCATTATAAAAAAAATATCTGCCTCGTACGCCCTCAGCAGCGTGTTTTACATACGATCTTGCCGCCTGGACGCATCAGTGCATCCTAACCTAATCTAACTTAATTTAACTAGGGAGTTTTGCCTCTCACACCGCCATAATTTAACCACCTAGGACAGGCACTAAACCGAACCTTGAAAGTCCCAGTAGGTATTTATCAGGCCAGAACTTCTAACCTAACCCACCCTAATCATCCTGCGAGAGATGGCTACCCAGTATCACACCTATTTCGCCGAGAATAATTCTCAGCACAATTAATGTTACTAATAAGTATTGCATAAATCTGCTTTCTATAATGACCATTAGTCGTCAACAGTGATGGAAAAATACAATGAAATCGTCAGCGCGGTACGAAAAATTTTCGATAGTTTCCATTTTATCTTCTTTATGACAACCACTACGCCACTCATTCCTCTCCTTGTTAAGCTAAATTCATCAGCCTCTTAAACCTCAGCGAAGTTTATCGTAGCTCTCCATTAAATAGGTTGTTTTCTATAAACACCCACCATTTTCTTTAGCCATTAGATCGCAAACTAAAGGATAACGTGTGTGCCGTAAGTGTGAATGTTATGCTACATTTCATACAGTCGTTTGGTTAATATACTCACTTTTTTTCTTAGTCCATGACATCATACCTCTTTGTCATTGATTCCAATTCTCAGTCATTTTTGGAGCTGTAGTATCTATTTCTGTCCCTGTAATCTGTCCTTACCCATTCTTGTGTGATCTTCACCAGTGAGTGATGGGCATAATATAAATATGCTGATGAATGTAGATGGATTGAATGATTGAAAGTATACAGAGTACATATACAACAAAAGGAGCTGATGGATCTTGCCACACACCTCATTCAGCAAATACAGTGACATGCAGTCTGTGGTTACAAAGTGCAGAAGGTGGGGTGCGACGAATAGAGCCGATGAGACGTCACGTAACCATGACAACTACCGTGATGGTTCAGCACAAACATCCAACATTGCGGCTTTTACAATATCGTCACTTGTTTCTTTCTTCTGGGAGGAAAGAAATCAGTATTTAAGTGCGAAAACCATTTCAAATGTACAGTATTCATATATCAACTTTCTCTCACTGTAGTGAAGAATGTCTACAAAACTAGGGTGTCGAATGTGTTGGGTTTGGCTGTAAACTTTTTCTTAATATATACGTACTACATTGGCTACTGACTTACCACAGTGCCCACTACCTATCAACCACAGTGCCCACTTAGCCACTTACCCACCTACCACAGTGCCCACGTGTTTGCCTACCCACCTTCCTATCTACCTGCCTACCCCAGTGCCTACCTACCTACTCGCCAGTCTCCCACAGTGCTTACGGACCTACCTACCTAAATACCTAACTACCTCCCTCTCTCCTACAGTACCTACCAAAATACCTAACTACCTACCTCTCTCCGACAGTCCCTACCTACCTGCCTTCCACGGTGCCTACCCACCTATCTCCCACAGTGCCTAGCTACTTACTACAGTGCCTGCTTACCTGCTGACCTATCTACCAGTCTTCCCACTGTCCCTGTCTACCCACCTGTCTTAGTGCCTGACTACCAACCTGTTTGCCATAGTGTTATACCTATCTGCTTTTCTACCACAGTGTTATACCTTACCTACCTGGCTTCTAGAGTGCCTACCTACCTACCTTCTTACCTGCTTATATGCCACATTGCTTACCTGTCTGCTTGCGTACCTAATTAGCTGCCAACCCACTTACCTACCTACCTACTTGACAAAGTCAGTACTGTTACCAGTTACCTTTTCATAATGGGGACAACTTTAACATTCGGTTTAACGTCAGATGATATTATTGAGCTATGGGTAACACTTTTAAAAGTCACTGATAGCTCTTAAACATTAGTACAATATAGAGTTGTAAACTGTATCAATAAAATTATATTGTAACTTTCCACAACTTTATAAATATACCGTATATAAGACGATGAACAACAGCACACCTTATGGGACTAAGAGGGGGAATGTAAATTGGGGGGAGGGCAGCGAAATGGCAGGGGACAGGGCAGCATGGTGGTGATTTGTTTGTGGCCACCCCTTATGGGATTAAAGCGTCTTGCTATAGATAGATAAGTAGATAGATAGTTTCCTTACCATCCATCATCCAATCCTCTGCTACCCCATCAGGAGAGTAGGGACCCAGGGCTAGGCTACTCAGTCCTGACATTTAAGGCAAGAGTGACTAGCTTCATTTTTCCCTGAGTAGCATTATGTGAGCAGTAAATCCCAACCAGCCCTCAGATGTAAACCCTTGTAGGCCTCATCCACTAGAGCACCAGTTATCATTTGTATATGGTTACCACCCAGCTTAGCAAATGGTTTCCGGTGCTACAGTAGATAATTTGGCTTATCGCTTAGTTTAGGGACACCTGCAGCACTACACTGAATGAGTGGATGGTAGTTGCCCCCCCCCTCTCCTGCC
Organism: Coenobita brevimanus; assembly: GCF_032717465.1. Taxonomy (NCBI): domain Eukaryota; kingdom Metazoa; phylum Arthropoda; class Malacostraca; order Decapoda; family Coenobitidae; genus Coenobita; species Coenobita brevimanus. The sequence continues at coordinate 11,345,470 of NC_136978.1, forward strand.
ACAACCACTTAACATGCACGGGGATACTGAGATGTAATCCACAAAATAAATCACCAAAGAAGAAGTGTTGAGACATCGAAGGCCATTTAGAATACAACCGTTTATGGAGCATTTCTTTACTCATTTTACTATAACTTGGCCTAAAATTTACTTCTCCATCTTCAGTACTTTGCTGTAGAGATTAACACAAGAAAAATATATTAAAAAAGGCTTTGGAAAGGATGTAGAACTGTAGTATTATATTTTGCCATTGAGCTTTGTGAAATAAGTTGCAAAAAAGGCAAAATTCTAGGCCAAGTTAAGGTGAAAAGAGTATGCTTGAATCTCCTACATGTTGTTTATGGCATTATCAATATTTAGATATCATAAAATTAAATTCTAGCATTCAGGATAAATCACTGAGAAGAATGTGCCTGGAAGCCTCGTAAACTTACCAAAATTCAAATAACAAGATAAAGTGTAGCATCCAAAATAAACCACCGAGAAAAATGTTTGAATTTCCATAACTTACCAAAATTCATAGATCTTAACAATGTGATACAGTATTAAAGTGTTGCATTCAAAATAAATCACTGAGAGAAATGTGCTAGACGGCCTCCAAAACTTACCAAAATTAAAAAAGAGCAAGATAATTAACGTGCTGCATTCAAAATAAATCACTAAAAAGAATGTGCTTGCCTTCAAAACTTTCCAAAATATAACCCTGATAGCTTCTTAGTCAATATTTTCCTTCCTATAATTTTGCGTACTGTGATTCTGTCGTCGGCATTATATTATTTTCAGTTACAGCGTTGTTTTAGTGTCAGAAACATGTTTATAAATTATATATTTGTTTTTGCTCCAGAACTTCCATATCCTCCTCCTTCCTGAGGGAAATGAAGTTGAAAGGGGAGATGAAGGGACGAAAATTTGAAAAAAGATATCGTGTAAAATGTAGTAACAGACAAGCTTATTTTAATTCTGTCAGAGTAGATGTGGCAGAAAGCGTTAGGAGAAATACACTGAGGTGGTTTGGCCATGTGGAGAGGATAGTGTGAGAGACCTGGAGTGTGAGTGAGAGGGAGGGGGAGACGAGGATGAGATGGAGGAATTTTACTATTGCTACTCAGGGAATAATAACTGGTCACCCGCCTTAAATATGTCCACTAAACAGCCTAACCCCATGCGCTTTGCTCCTGATGGGGTAATGAGGCTGAAGTAGAGAATATATAATATAATCTTATTTTCATCTTAGTGTAAATGTACAGCTACGGTCATCGTATACACTATTGCAAACCTGATCCATTAGTAGTAGTACAGGTAGTAGTAGCAGTAGTAGTAGTAGTATGGTAGTCGTAGTAGCGTCATCATCAGGAGCGAAGTAGTAGTAGTAGTAGTAAGACCTGTTACCCAATTTCCGTTATATTCTAACAAACTCCTTACGATTTAAACAGTTATTGAATTTTTAAACTTGGGAGAATGGATATATACAGCCTTAATAAATCACCTAAGTAAATCCTTCCTGAGTTGAATAGAATCATGCAATATCAGTGAAAATAACGCGAAATGCATGTCACCCGCAATGGAGGGGGGGTAAGGTAAAAATAATAATAATAATGTTTTCGAATATCATAGAACGCCATAGATGGAAGGTGGAGGGAGGGAGAGAGGAAAGGGAAGGGATGGTGGGGGTGGAGAAGGAGGGAGGGAGGAAAGGGGGTAAAGGAATTTCTGCCGGCTTTTTGTGGAGGGAAGGTAGGGGGGAGGGAGGGAGGAAGGGAGGAATAAGGGTGGGGGGATGGAGAGGAAGAGGAGGGGAGAAGGTGGGAAGAAGGAAGGGGGATAGAGGAAAGGAGAGATGGAGAGAAGGAGGGAAGAAAGTGGGGTATGGAGAGAAGAGAATGGGGTATGGAGAAAGGAAGGAGGAAAAAGTGGGATATGGAGAGAAGGAGGAGGGAAGAAAGTGGGGAATGGAGAGGAGGAGGGAAGAAACTGGGGAATGGAGAGGAGGAGGGAAGAAAGTCGGGAATGGAGGGAAGGAGAAGGCAGGAGGGAGAAGGGAAGAAAGTGGGGTATGGAGAGAAAGAGGGGGTTTGGAGGAAACTACCGACTTCTGTCAGATTGAAATTCAAATGAAAATGGAAATATACACATACATACACACGCATACATGAGCAAATGCCTTACATACATCCATATAAATTAACATAAAGAAATCGAAAACTGCATATTGGCGTGGAAGGGCAGAAGAACAGGGACGGGAGGTGGAGGGGAGGAGAGAAGAGGGAGAAGGGAGTTAGGGGGGGGGGCGGGGGGATGGAGGAAACGTCAAGCGGCTCACTCTGAGGTGGACGGAGCTGGAGGTAGGAGGTATGCTGTTGTGGGTAAGCATAAATTCCTTTTTCGCCCCTGTAATTTTCTTTTTACTCTTTAATTCGACTTTCTTGGATTATATTTAACACTCTTGGACTGTTGACTTGCGGAGGGGTTGGTAAAAGTCTTAAACTAGATTTTTTTTGGAATATTTAAACCATTAGAGTCGTTTGCATATTGCCAGGCCGTTTCCCATATGGTGGTTTGTTCACCTTATTCCTTTTCCCACTTTATTCCCCACACCTCACATATACTGTAGAATTAGACTATACTATGGCCCTTTCACACTTTCCATCGCACTTTTTCGTGAGTAGTAGCGTATTTAGTGGTAATCCAGTGTTAAAGCTGGACATTCAAGATGGCGATGGTAGTAGTGGACGGTTGAAACATTATTGAAATTTTGGTTTGGATTTATCTTTCACCAGATTTATATATTCAGGGCAGATTTTGGAGTTAGAGCTTTCCTTAACGATTTTTTTTTTTTTTTTTCGTAAAGTTGTGTGGGAGAAAACGTGGTCGTATTTAATGGGTTTTCCGTTAAAGTATTTTAGGTTGGGTTTTCTGCTTTATTAAATTGCTTGGTTTTGATATTTTACTGGATTAACCCATAAATAAGAATTCTGATAGTCTTGCTTTATTATTATTATTTGCCTTCAGTGCATAGGAATTTGTCTGCCAAGATGAGTGGTGTGGGGATTCAAGAGATACGGGTGTTTGAATTCAAGCGACCAAGAAGACGGTTTGAATTCAAATGACCAAGAAGACGGTTTGAATTCAAGTGACCAAGAAGATGGGGGTTTGAATTCAAGTGACCAAGAAGACGGGGATTTGGATTCAAGTGACCAAGAAGACGGTTTGAATTCAAGTGACCAAGAAGACGGGGGTTGGAAATCAAGCAACGAAGGCTTTTCAGGTAAATTTTTCGTCTCTCTCACTCTGTCTCTATCTATCTATCTATCTATCTCTCCAGATAAAAAAAACTGACTAGGCACAAGCATAGGAAAAAAAAAATCTTGGTTTTTGTCATCACTTAGAAAATGATTGATCACTTAAGAACAAAAAAGGACTTAAGAAGAATAAAAAAAATTACTAAGATACTTTGATTATTGGTGTTAAATATTTGATGGAGGTAAGCACTTTGAAATACTGTGTTGAAATCCTGACCCCATTTATGTTCAATCAGTGAGCCTGCTTGTGTTTTCTTCTGCAAATATGTTCAAATGCCCTTATAAAATGTGTAGATTTTATTTTTCAGTACCATGTTGCTGTATTGTAATGGGATTTATATCATGTTGGTTGTTATTATTGTTGGAAGGACACAAGTCGAGTGAGAGCAGTGGAAATGAGTTGGGAGCATGTGGAGTTACGTGGAGAGAGACTGACAAATGAGGAAGTGAAGGAGCGTTGTGGTGATGTGATAGAAAGCTTTAGGAGAAATACACTGAGGTGGTTTGGCTATGTGGAGAGAATGGAGAGCAAGATACTAACGAGGAGAGAGAGAGTGAGGAAGGGGGATGCCAAGGATGAGATGGAGGGATGGAGTGGTGATGTATATGAGAGGGGAGGGGGTGAGCTGTGAGCAGAGCAATGAAATGGCTGGGGACAGGGTGACATGGAGGCGATTTGTTTGTGGCCACCCCTTACAGGATTAAGGCTTCTGGCAATAGATAGATGTTGCTGTATTATAGTGTGATTTAAATTGTTGGTTATTATTTCTTTGCAGTTTAAGTTACGTCATATTGTGTGATACATCCCTGTTTGTTGTATCAGTGGTAGTAAGTAGCTAGTTAGGGTAAGTGTAAGCTTGCTTGGTGGTAGAGTTGAAATGCATTGTGACTTACACACTACAATTTGGGTCGTAAGGGTGGCCAGAGTTTGTGTGTTCATACCTAATTGTATCTTTACAGGAATGAGTCAAGGCCGTACTGTCCCGTGTATTAGACCATTTTTATCATACATATCTTTAAATTTATGAAATGTTTTGGCACACACTTTCATTAGGTAGTGCATTCCACTGATCAGTTGCCCTATTTGGGAAACTGAATTTTCTTACGTCATTATCGCCTCTCATTTTATATAGTGCTTTGCAGTGACCTCTTGCTGATGCTTCCCCATAGGTGTGTGTGTGTGTGTGTGTGTGTGTGTGAATTTTGCAGTCTTAAATATTCAGAACTGGTTGCATAGTCTCAGGTCCCAGTGCTTCAAGGGAGGCATGATGGGATTGGCAGTTACTGTGTTACCTCCATACAATGCTTGTGTACCGTACTTCTCCTCAGCCTTCTCCTGCAGGTGATATTCTGGCTGTATACAGTACCATTTTATTATTCTGTTAAAGTACTGCTGCATACTTTTCCAATTTAAGGTTGTCATTATTATTATCATCATCATCATCATCATCTATTGCCAGACGCCTCAATCCTGCAAGGGGTGGCCACAAACAAACCGTCTCCATGTCACCCTGTCCAATGCCACTTCACTGCTTTACTCCCAGCTCACACCCTCTCTCTCGTATACCTGTCCACTCCATCCCTCCATCTCATCTTTGGCCTACCCCTTCCTCTTCCCCACTCCACCTCACTCACCACCACTTTCCTCGTTAGTCTCTCGCTCTTCATCCTCCACATTATTAATTTATTTTTATGGTGAGGATGAAGCACCACATATCCAAATTGTCTCTTCCACCCGAGCTAAAGTGAGTAATGCTGGGATCAGGGAAATGTAAGGGTAATAATAAATTGGAAATGTGTGGAGGGCTTTGAAGTGAAGGGAAAATAGGAGGTTAATTGCATTTTGAAGTAGGAAAATTGTAGAGGTTTTTACAGATTAGGGAAGATTTGCGTTAGTGAAGTGTAGAAATAAGGGAAATCATTACTACCTAGAGATTGACAGTAATTTTTTGGTTTCAGGTTAAAATCATTGGATGAAGTTCTATCGTGGTGCACAGAAACTTCACCAGCGTCACCAATATTATCAGGAACTGCAGCATGTGTCAACACACGCCTCTGAGGCATACGTGGCACTTACCCCAGAAGCCCCTCAGCTGTTACAATGCAGGTACTGTAATCTTAACTTGTCTTCTTAACTGTTTGGCATTGCATTTTAGAGGGATGGAGGAGAGAAGATATGAAGGAAAGGAGGGACAAGTGATTGGGAGGGAGGGAGAATAGAGGTCAGGAGGAGTAGGGAGAAAAGAAGAGGAGGAGGAGGGAGGGGGAAAAGAGAAGAGGAGGGAGGGAGGGAGAAAAGAGAAGGGGGGGGGGGAGAAGTGATTAACTGGGGGAGGAGAGGAGAGAACTGGAGAGAGGGAGGGGAAAAGAAGAATGGTAGCAAGCCAGTCCTTCATGCATGCAACAAATCAACTTTGGAACTGTCTCCCTCTATCTGTATGTCCTTCCGCCTGTGACCTGCCTGTCAAATGCAGTGTCCAGGCATCTTAAAAGTTTTTTTTTTTTTTTTTTTTTTTTTAATGCGGAACAATATTGCATGCTTGTAACCTTTGAATCCATCTTCCTTGCTTTAAAAAAAAAAAAAAAAAAAAAAGTATTGAAAGGCTAGTTAGTATGGTGAAATCGATAATTTTTTTTCCCAAAGGCCCTCTTTCGGCCTTAAAAATTTTACTCACACACACACACACACACCCATCATACCTAATATATATTTTACGAAACATACACCCTCTAGGAACATCACTTGGTATAAAAAAGAGAGAGTGCTTCCATCATCCAATCCTACGTTGCTCCATGAGCGTAGGAGTCCGGGGCTAGGCAATTTGGTCCTGACGTTTGAGATGAAAGTAACCAGCCTCACCCATCCCTGAGTGGCATTACTTGAGCAATAAACCCAAACCACCCCTTGGATATAAACCTGCACAGGCTCAGTCCGATTGGGGCGCATTAATTACCCACTAAACCACCAGGCGCCATAACTTGGTTATATGGTTACCATCCAGTGTAGTAAATGGTTTCCTGGTGTACAGAAATCCATTCGGTTTGTCACTCAGTGTAGTCACCCATAGACAGAAGGAAGAGTGTACAAATGGTAAATAAGTGATCAGTTACCAGGACGGGATGGAGCAGTACCTTGGGTGTTGGGGAGGGTATCTGAGGTTGACGGGCCTCTCTACCTGTATACAGAAGGGAGAGGGAAGAGGACGCAGTGATTCTGCACAGCAGCCATGTTGACATATCACTGCAGGGCTTTTGACTTAGCGCGCCAACAGATCATGTTTGGGGGTGAGGGGGATTCCTGGGATTTTTTTTTTTTTTGCACAAATTGGAGTTGTCCCCTCGTAACAAGAATGAGGGTAGGGTATATCTCTGCATTAATGTTGAGATTTGCCAATGGAACCTATGTAATTGGTCACTGTAGTAGCTTAGTAGTAGCTTAATTGCAACCCCAGGAGTATCTGTGTGTGAACACAGTGAGTTTCAGGTTTTTCCTGTAGGCCACATTCATCATTTTTTGTTAATCAGGAGGGAATTGAGGAATTTTATATGTCACTGGAGCCACGTAATACCAGTGCCACCACATGAAGACATCCCTTACCTGCAGCATGTCTATTAAAAGAATATAAATAACGAACACAATAATGTAAAGGTTTATCCATCTATCATCCAATCCTACATTGCCCCATGAGCGTAGGAGCCTGGGGTTAGGCAAGCTGGCCTTGACATTTAAGATGAGAGTGACCAGCCTCATTCATCCCTGGGCAGCATTACTTGAACACTAAACCCCAACCACTCCTTGGACATAAACCTTCACCGGCTCAGTCTGATTGGAGTGCTGTAATTACTCACTAAACCACCAGGTGCCAAAATTTGGTTATATGGTTACCACCCAACATAGAAAATGGTTTTTTGGTGTACAAGAAATCATTTGGCATGTCACTCAGAGCAGAGTCACCCACAGGCAAAAGGAAGAGGAAAGAATTATGGAAAAAAAGACAGAAGAAGGAGTGTAAAGTCACCCGATGACAGAAAGCCGAGGAAAGAATGAAGGAAAGACAGAAGAGGATGGAAGGAAAGAAGGATGGAGGAGAGGAAAGGGCAGACACCCGAGAGCAGCACTACATCGAGTGGATGGTGAACGCCTCCAGGTACCATATATGTCAGATTTAAAATGGTATAAATAACATACATAATAATGTGAAGATTGAATAGGGTCGTGCTGGGCAAAATAGGACGGGGGGGGGGGGAACGGGCCATTTTGTCGATATTTTTACTTTTTCCATTTTTTCTGGTACACCGCTTCCCGTCCGATCAGCGAAGTTAAGCAACGTTGAGTCTGGTTAGTACTTGGATGGGTGACCGCCTGGGAACACCAGATGCCGTTGGCATCCCTACGTGTCATGTGGGGTTGGTGGAGGATTAGTGTCCCTCCCTGTAAAACAATTAACTCTAAGCCCTTGGCCACCCTGTCTGGGATACATGGCGTCTGGCAATGAATGAATGAAATTTTTTCTCCAATTTCAAGTTTTCTAAAATTGAAAGTTAGTAGCTCGTTTGAAAGCGCTTTTCATGTAGGTTGGTAATATTTAAACCAATTTTAGAAGAACTTCTCGAAAACATGCCAAAAATGATGCAAAAGTAGAACGAAAAATGCAAAAATTTCAAACATGAAAATTTCACCTCCAGAAACTTCGGTGTCTATCGAAAAGTAATTAAGCTAGAACAAGAATATAAAAAACAAGGTATACCACAGGGTGTTGGCTTTATGTGCAAAAAGTAATTTGTCTATATTAGTTTTTGAGCTATTAAGGTTTTAGTAAAATGGGGTCAAATGGGCCACGTCATTATTTTCCTGTAGTGATGAAGAGGAAAACAGTTAGGCCTAAAGTGAAAGTGGAAGACCAGAAAGATGGTGCCACATATGTTATTGTGTTCTATGAAGGCTCATATTTCCCTGGGCAAGTTATGAAGGTTAAAAAGACCGGCGTTGAAGTCAGCTGTATGACAAGGAGCAACCCTAAGTTCTGGAAGTGGCCTGAACGTCCAGATCTCCATGAGTATGTACTCGAAGATATCATCATCATCCAACCTTTGGCAGCTTGTGGCATTCGTGGCCAGTGTAGTGTGCCTGAGGTTGAAAAATACTGGAATGCTTAAATAATAGTAGTACGTCCATGTAAATAGGTGATTTGTATATAAAACATTAGTGTAATGTTAGAATATAGCAGAAGTAAGTGTAGAATTAAGTTCAGTGACGAGAGAACAGTTACAGTGCAGATTTTATGTATTACGGATAGCCTAAAATAAGAACTAAAAAAACGTCGAGCATCACTTCAGTTTAATGGACTGCCATGTGCCACACAAATTGCCAAAACAGGAATAGCCACAACCATAGTGAAGAGTTCCTGCCCAACAATTTGATATACTGTATGGTTAGACCAAATTAATTATTACTGTATTTACATACTAATAAACATATAAAAATTGTGGCCTGTTTGACCCCATCGGCTGCGGGGTCAAACAGGTCACACCTACCATAGCTTAGCCAAAAAATATATATATATATATATTTATAATTTTTCAATTTTTTAAAAATCATCTCTCATTTTATAGCCAAAAGGTGTAATGTTCTGATGCAAGTATAAAACTTTCAAATTTCAACACAGTTTTTGTGTGGCAGCCCAAAAAGACAAAAAAAGTGTCCCGTTTCACCCCGCATGACCCTATGCAGGAAAAACCACAGAGTTAACCCTTACACCGCGGTCATGTTTCCCAATGTTTTGTGTCTCCAGCGGGGTTATTCAGGCTCTGACAGACTCTCAAAAAATATTTGCCAAAAATCAGTTATTAGTCCTAGAATATTAAAATTACATATGCATATGGCACATACCTTCAGCTTTCTCCTGGGATGTTTGTTGAGCCTTCGTCGATTACCGTAGGACTTGTGGAGACCTCTGAAGTTGGGTAACGAAGTCTCCACTTTACACTTCCCGACAACCCGTAATATGATTACCACAGCCAGATGTTAACACTATAAACACTACTCTATGATTATCAAGTAGTTTGGGATCCATACTCCAAATAAAAACCACTGTGAAAGCAATGAAAATTACGAGCGCGTATGACCTTCTCACTTGCGCTAGTTCGCTGTTGGTATTGTCATTTATTATTCATAAAACCCCTCACACTTTATATTTCTATTACTATATAACACTTATATATATTTACAGTCTTTATCCATAAGTTTCCTTCAGTAGTATTAGTTTATTGTCACTGTAGGGATTCAATTTCTTTCAGTAAAATACATAGCATTCACTTTCTCGTCCTGTATACTAGCATTGAGAGTGAATGTCACTTTCACCTTCACTCTCATAACTCATAGTATTCAGACTTGTTAGAGTGAAACTTTCACTTTCATTACTCCTAGGGTACGGTATATACTCGTATTCTTATAATACTACTCATTTACATTTATATTTACGTTCTCTATTTTATTTACGTTATTTACATTTCCATTTTATTTACACTGTTATGCACTGTCACTTGAAGTAACTTATAAGACTATTTTCCACTGTTCACGTATATTTACATTCATTACTTTCACTTGCTGTTTACACATTATTTACAATTCCACTTGCACTGTTTTACTCAATAGAAAGATCGTAGTCACTCTTTTATCAATTGTCAGCCCTTTACCTCTTTCCAAACGAGGTTTAGTAGGGGGTAAAGGTCACAGGGCCCTTTGCATGGGGATAAAAAGTGCCTGAAGTTAGCAAGAACAAACAGACGTACCTTCACATTGGAAGATGAGAGTGAACTGATAAGGGTGGGCCGGGGTGGTGGCCTACCTAGGGAAATGCATTACTGCCAACGTTAGCCTCTTGACAGCAGCTAATATATAGCAGTGAAATGATTGGCAGGAAATCTAGACAATACATTATAAATTAGGTAGTTCCAGGTGAATGTAAATATCACTTAGGCTTCTCCCTTCCCTCCTTATATGTATATTTAATACGAAAATAGATTATACGGCATATTTCAAGGGGAAATAAACAGCGAAAATTAGCGAACTAGTGCACGTGAGGTGTTGTCAGGTGATAATTAGCCAATTCCAGGTGTATGGCATTCTTACTTACCTTATTTCTTTCGTGTATATATTATTTGGTATAAGAAAAGGGCATAGGGCTTATTTCAATGGATGAAATCAGTGAAAAATTCCAGGGAAGATTTACTTAGTGTAGCACGGCCGGGCAGGCGAGAGGATAGGGTAATGGAGGGGAGGTAGGGAGGGGAGTCAAGAACGGGGAGAAATGGCTAAATTGTCAACAATGGATGGGAGTACAGATGAGATTAGGAGTGCTGACTAGTGTTGGACATTGGCAGTACTGATAGATGATACAAGCCACCACTTGAAAGCCCGGGTGAATTCAAAATAACACAGAATCACAAAAGTGATGCCCCGCAGTATGATCCCTTGCTCCCAAGCGTCACGAAAGTGATGCCCCGCGGTTAAGGGGTTAAAGGTGCCCTGAAGCCTTCCATAGCATTTAAACACTATTTTTAGCTGGTTCTTGGAAGGATAGTAGGGTGACTTCCAACTTTAGGGGAGCACATTGGACTGCCAGCTATCATTATGTTGGCTTAAACTTTTCAACCTGGTGATGTATTTTGTATCCTTGGAACAACCAGACAATTTTATTTAGCTTACATATGACGTTCATAGCTGGAGAAGTTAGAAATAGCCATCATTAGCCTCTTCATTACCGGAGGTCTGCCCTAAGTTGAGTAAAATAATGTGGTAGTAGTGAGATTGAAATGTAAATTGGTGGACTAAAGGGGTTTGTGTGTTGAAGACTGGTTTTTGTTTATAATAAGTTAGGTGCATTTTGAATTAAATTAGGTGCATTATGAATTGATTTGGGATATATGTCAAAGCACTGCAATGCTTCCTGTTCCACCATGAATATAGCTGTACGTGTTGCCAAACATCTAATCCCTGAGTATATCTTGCTTGAGTGGAGCAAAACTTGGCTATGTTGTGGTTTAGATGCTGAAAATGGAAGCTTTTAAGATTTGTTTGGTATCTTACATACCCTGTATATACTGTATAATTTTCATGCTTCTCATGGGGCAACATAGGATTGCATGATGGATGGATGGATTGACATAACTTCAAGTAATTTCTCACCACTTTCTGCCCTTCCCAACAGGCTAAACTTCAGGTGTAGATGGTGGGCATGGAGTTGCAGGCTGAAGTCAGTAGAAGGACAAGAAGAAGGCAAGTCAAAGGAAGTGATGGAGTAAACACCTGATCTATCAAACGAAGGATGCCAGCAACTCTTCAGTCTGGCATTTATATTGTATATTTATAAATACAGTCAACCAAAACAGTATTGGCCATCTTACCGCACATATCTTAAAACACGGATGAAGAATTGTGATATGTGGGGCACCCTGTAAATTATACGTCCAGATGGCCATGGTAATTATGAATGAAATCATATAAATTGTGACGTATTGGATAGTATATATTTTGAGACACTGCTAATTCATGTGTGTCTGCAAAGCTCGCTCATTTTCACATCCGTCGATCCTGAACAAAATCATAAATCGTCACACACTGGATGGTACAGTATATTTTTTGCAACATATTTAGTGGTATATTTTATGAGGCAGTATTAAATAGATTCATGTGCATATGCAGAACTCACTCATTTTCACAACCATCAATCCTGAATTAAATCACAAATTGTCACACATTGGATGGTACAGTATATTTTTTGCAGCATATTTGGTGATATTTTTTTGAGTGTAAAAAGATTCATGTGTCTACAAAACTCGCTCGTTTTTGCAACCATCCCCAAGTGTGCAATACTTTTTTTTTGGTTGGCTGTACAACAATGAAAAAATGACGGAATTTGTGAACTACTTTACCTCGTGTTCTGAGGCAAATACACTATTTATAAATCTTCTATGGCTGCCCATTGAGTCACCTGCCTTCTCCCATTATTATTATTATTAATTATTATTATTATTGATACAGGTATTTCCTGGCTTAGCGATGGGGGTAGAAATACCACCAAACCCCGGTTTAACGATGGGTTTAGATTTGTTTTTACCAATTTTGGTGATATTTTATATTTAAATTTCGTGTTTAGGTAGATTCATAAACTGTTTTTAGACTTAGATTACTGTGTTTGTCATAGGTGGGGTGAACATTGTCATTTTGGGGTACAATTTACTAAGTTTGATTTTTTCCAGACATAATTGACGATTTTCAGATTGTATTTTTGGGTTTAGCTGAGTTATAAATTGCTTTTAGGCTTAGTTGAGCTTGTTTTAAAGCTATTTGGGAGTTTAAGTGAGCTAGAAATGTGTTTTTGGGCTCATTTGGGTGGGCTTAGGACTTGGTTGGGGGGAGGGGAGAACCCAAGGTTCAGAAACACATCACTATACTTTACATGTTAAATCTACCCTGAGATATGATACCCCACCTAGTGATGGGTTTTCACTTAACCAGTTGCATCATTAACCCCTTAACTGCGGGGTTGTTGAGAGTGTGCCATTCGTGTCCCATGGGGATATTTGCGCTCCGACTGACTTTTTAAAAATATTTGCCAAAAATCAATTATTAGTCCTAGAGTATTATAATTACATAAGCTTATGGCACATACCTTCAGCTTTCTCCTGGGATGTTTGTTGAGCCTTCGTCTTGTACCGTAGGACTCGTGGAGACTTCTGAAGTTGGATATCAAAGTCTACACTTTACACTTCCCGATGCCCCATAATATGGTTACCACTGCCTGATGTTATAACTACAAACACTATTCTATGAATTTCAAGTAGTTTGGAATCCATATTAAAAAAAAAAAAAAAAAAAAAAAGTGAAAGCAATGTAAATTACGAGCGCATACGAGCTTTCCTCTCATGTTGGTTCCCCAATGGTATTCTGAGGCGGAGCTGTCATTTATTATTTATAAACACACTCACACTTTATATTCCTAGTACTTTATTACACTTATTTACATATACAATATTTATCTATAAGTTTCAGTACTAGTAGTTTATTTTCACTCCAGGCATTCACTTTCTCATTCTGTAAACTAGTGTAGAGAGCAAAGCTGTCACTTTCACTTTCATTACTCCCAGTAGTTATATTTACTAGAGCGAAACTTTCACTTTCATTACTCCTAGTATTTATACTCGTATTCTTATTTTACTGCTTATTTACATTTCTATTTACATTCTCTTTTATTTACATTATTTTACATTTCTATTTTATTTCCACTATGTTATGCACTGTCACTTGTAGTAACTTCTAAAACTATTTTCCACTGTTCAGTTATATTTACACTCATTGCTTTCACATGCTGTTTACACACTATTTACATTTCCACTTGCAGTGTTTGAGTCACCAGAAAGATCGTAGTCACTGTCCATCATTATCATTGATAAATTAGTCAGCACACGTTCCACAGCAGTCACTTAGCCCTTTACCCATTCCCACACGAGGTTTAGTAGGAGTAGAGGTCACGGGGCCCTTTGCATGGGGCTAAAAAGTAGCGGAATTGGACAGGCACGACACCGACGTGGTTTCACCTTGAAAGATGACAGTAAACTGAATGCTGTGGCCTAGGGGCAGTGAAGGGTTGCCAATGTCAGCATGGTGACAGCTGCTAATATATACGCTATGAAATGATTGGCAGGAAATCTAGACAATACATAATAAATTAGGTAGTTCCAAGTGAATGTACATATCACTTAGGCTGCTTCCTTCCTTTCTTATATATATTTTTATTTTGAGAGGTCATACAGCATATTTCAAGGGGAAATAAACAAGGGAAAATTAGCGAACGAGTGCACGTGAGGGGTTGCTAGGTGATAATTAGCCCATTCCAGATGTATGGCAGTATCAGTTACTTTTTCTCTTACTTTTATATATTATTTGGTATAAGAATAGGGCAAAGGGCACATTTCAATGGATAAAATGAGTGGAAAAACCGTCCAGGATTTGTGTAGCCCAGTCCAGCTGGTCAGGCAGGAGGAGAGGGTAATGGACTGGAGGTAAGGAGGGAAGTCAAAGGCAGGAGAAAAATGGCTAAATTGTCAACAGTGGATGGGAGTACAGGTGACATTAGCAGAACTGAGTATAGCTGGACACTGGTAGTACTGATAGATGATACAAGCCACCACTTGAAAGCCCGGGCGAATTCAAAATAACACAGAATCACAAAAGTGATGCCCTGTGGTATGATCCCTTGCTCCCGAGTGTCACAAAAGTGACGCCCCGTGGTTAAGGGGTTAAGCCAGGGTATACCTGTATTATTATTATTACCTGTACCTCTTTCTGATTCAAAGCCTTACCTGAGCTCATCATGATTTGGGGAAAAGGTTTAGGTGCTTGATTAATGTTATTGCTGCTGTTATTTTTATTATTATTACTGTATTACTGTTTGGCATTAGAACAAAACTGGAAGTGAGAGATGTGGATATGGAGTTAGAGAGGAATGTGTGTGTGTGGAGTATGTAGAATGGCTAGGATAAGAAATAATGTGGTTTTTGAAAGGTATGAAGTAAAGAAGTCTGTTGACAGTAAGATTGGGGTTGTGTGTGCATTGACTGGTATGGTTATATGGAGAGAATGTATAGAAATAGGATAGTGAAAAGGGTGTATGTGGCTGATGCTGCATTTTGTACTGTCGTGGTCATACAGTTTCTTACATAATCATGGTTTCAAACAATTTCATATGATACCCTCCAAAGTCAAACAGTCCTTGAAAGTTGTTTGGAATCTGCTGCTGGAGACATTCAAGTTTCATAATCAATGGAAGTGATGCCATGTTGCTATCAAAAATCCATCCCGTCCTGATCCAGCCTTTTACCATAAGTCTAGGGGCTGCCACCATGAACATAGTATTCGTTAAGTAGGAATTGTACAGTGTTATATCTTAATACATAATACAGTATTTGTTAAATTGGAATTATGCAGTGTAGTATCATAATACGTAAGACAGCATCCGTTAAAAAGGAATTGTGCATTGTCGTGTCGTAACTGATTATGATGCTGCATTGATATTACTACATTGAAAGCAACTTGGAATAGTTATAAATCAGTTAGTCGTGATATAAAAATGCTGATACAGTTACCCCATGGCAATATTTCCAGTTAAGCATCACAAGGCAAATTTTATGAGCAGATAACTCATTTCATGTGCTTTTACGCATAGACCCTCACTATTACAGACTAATTGGGGGAAATCTGATTCAATATAGTCTAAAATCTATTATATCCAATGGTCCCCATGAGGTGGGATTTCAAACATTTCAGAATAAATGCGTTCAATAGGATGTAAGTACTAAAAATGAAGACTATATCCATTTTATATTAACTTGGCCCATAACTTCACCTTGTTGCAGTTTATTTCACATCCTTGTTGGAGTGAAAAGGGTAGGAAACACGTACTGTGATCCTTCATTATAGCCAAGTGAAGTTTGGTGGCTTCGTGGTGTTTGTTAAATCGGATATCAGGTTTATCAGGGTACTTTAAATTGAGGGTCTTGTGTATTTTGAGCTGTATTTGCATTGTATTTTAAATTTCTAAAAATAATGTGGACAATATCTACAGTCAGCCTTTGTCTCGGTATGCAGCTTTGGAAGTGTAATTGAGACGTCTGAGGTACGAGCTGGTGATGAGTGTGTTCTTGGCATCCAGTGGCGGCTTGAAGCATGGGAAGTAAAGTTGTATTGTTGAGATTCATAAATATCCCATAATGCTGCTGGATGATGTCATTGGCTAGAGGATTTCAAGAGTCTAGTACCAGCATGATCATCCAGCATTGTCAGTAGTACCAGATTAGTTTAAAAGGTTTTGCTGAGGAAATCAACTTAACAGCGTTAATATACAGTGTAATAGCTGAATTTAGTGTCAGTATTTCAGTAGCAATACTCAAAATTATTATTATTATTTTTTAACTAAGAAGAATGAGTTCATGGTAAGCAGGATTAATAACATCTTCATGGAAGCGATCTTAAATTTTTTTGGTGCCGCATGTCTGGCTATGTGGCTGGGACTTTTTCTGTATAATAATGATAAATGCATGACATGTATAAAATTGTATGACTGATGACCCATACAAAAGGCAGCGTGAATTGAAGATGGGAGGCAGCAAGGAATGCCAAGAATGTGGATGTACGTGGTCCCTGTATAATAAAGGAAGGTATAGAAAGGGATCCTAGGGAATTGATAGGAGTTAGAGATAGTTGGATGAATTGCCTCACCTCTTCCTGCTATTTCTCATACTTTCCTGAGTCATGCTCCACCCTTGTGCCTATCTTCTTTACCCAGTAAAGGAATGAGTGCAGAGTGCATTGAATGCCAAGGATGAAAAATACTCATGCGTTAAAGAAAAGCAGTAAGAAAGTGTGTTAATAGGTTTGAAGAGAGAATGCTCAGAGGTGTGGGCACTGGGAGAGAATGGATGAAAACTGCACTCCGTACCTCCACTTAACCTACATCCAACCTGCTTTATTTCCCCTCCCTGCCTCCTAATGCTTCTTCCTTACTACCTTCTCATCCATCCTCCTCTCTCTTATTCCTCCTTTTCATAGTCCTCTCTTCCTCTTCTCCTTCTCCCCCCTCACCCCCTCTCCTACACCCATACCCTCACTCATATGTGGGAGGGGTTGGCAAAAAGGATATTGTGTGTTTGCAGGTGGGAGGGGGTGGTGGAAAAGATACAGTTGTTTGAGTTTGTAGGTGGGAGGGGGTGGTGGAAAGGATAATGTGTGTTAGTAGATGGGTGGAGGTGGTGGAAAGGGTATCATTGTGTCTTCATAGGTGGGAAGGAGTATAGATACTACACTGGTCTAAATCAGTTCATGGTTCACACCTTCCATGATAGCAGAACGTACTGTATTTACTTTATCTAGTGCGTCATGTTTATAAGACTTGTTAAAAATATCACCATTTTCTTAAGTAATGTCTTTCAAAACCCATATTGTGATATTTACGGGCAAGCAAAACCCTCAGAACATTAGGTAAGAGTTTGTGAATGAGAGAGACCTGGAGCAAGAGTTTGTGAATTGCTACTTGTCGTTTTGCATTACTGTACACTCTCTCCAAAAAGTATTGTCAGCCTTAGTTCACACAGTATTCCAGTGCATGCTTTTTAAACAAGACAGATTTAAAGATTTTTTTTTATAAAAAATTATGTACTAAAACATAGCCATAGTCATGTAAAGTTATTGGATTTTTTCCCCATAGTATGTAATGTCGGTAATGTTTGAGATACTTTTTGGGCGGACTGTACACCAAGTTTTTTCTTGTTTCCAAATTACTGCTTTGTAAATATATTATTTACATATGTACTGCACTCCGTACCTCCACTTAACCTACATCCAACCTGCTTTATTTCCCCTCCCTGCCTCCTAATGCTTCTTCCTTACTACCTTCTCATCCATCCTCCTCTCTCTTATTCCTCCTTTTCATAGTCCTCTCTTCCTCTTCTCCTTCTCCTCCTCCCCCCTCACCCCCTCTCCTACACCCATACCCTCACTCACTATACCATGCCCTCAGTCCCTATCCCACACCTTCAATCCCTGTCCCAAACTTAAACCTTCATAACCATCATGCACTGTCCTACACCCTCACCAATACACCCATCCCACACCCACATCACACACACTTGACACCTCGAAGGCTTTCCATCGAGTCTGACAAATCTTTAATTTCTAAACTGCCCTAATACGGTTTCTATCCTGTCTATGCCATCTCTAGCTTCCTTTCTGGTCATTCTATAGCTGCTGTTGTAGACGGGCACCGTTCATCTCCTAGAGCTATCAGCATTGTTGTTCCTCAGGGTCTATCTTATCACAAACTTGTCCTCTTGCCATTCATTAGTGAGCTAAGCCATACATCTATCCCTCTCCACTCATACACTGATGACTCCATCCTTCACTTTTCCATTCGCTTCCCACAGCATCCATCTCAGCAGGTACTTCTTTACTTCGACAAACAAGGGATGAGGCAATGGCACACCTGTTGTCTGCCTAGGCTCATATCTCTGATTGGGGTAAAAGTACACGTGTTTTTAATGCGTCAGAAACTTAGTTCTTACATCTTTCAACCTGACAAAATCTGTAGGAGTGTTCTGTTATTTTTAACAATGTCCAACTAAATCCTGCATCATCATTAAACATACTTGGGGTTCCATTCTCTCGGGAATTATCTTGGGAAGATCATATTCTCGTTAAATCTGCTTCCAAGAGGTTACATGTGCTAAGCCGACTCCATACCTTCTTTACCACTGCACGGTTTTTATTCGCCCCTGTGTAGAGTACAACTCTCTTGTGTGGGGAGGCACCCAACATACAGCTGTTCTCAGCAAGGTGGAGTCAGAGGCTTTTCATCTTTAACTCTTCTTCTGTTACTGGCTCCCTTCAACCTGTCTCTTCGCCGCACAGTTGCGTCTTTATATCTTTTCTGTCTTTATTTAAGTTGTCACTGCTTGTCTGACCTGTCTGCTTGCATCCCTTCACAACTACGATGGGCACATTGCATCCGTCTAGCAACAACTCTCGTTCCCTTTCATTCCATCTCAAATGCAAGAGTTGACCATTACTCCCAGTCCTTCATGCATGCAATAGGTCAACTCTGGAACAATCTCAGTATTTCCTACTGCCAATTATATCCAGTCTTTCAAATGCTGCGTGTCCTGGCATCTTGAAATGAGGGGATTTTGAAATCGGCTCTCTGTTATCTTGTTTTTGTTTTATCTTGGAGGGAACAATCTTGCCAGTTCCTGGCCTCTGGTTCCATCTGTGCAATGAAACACACACACATTCGCATCCCCCGTCACACCCTCATCCCACACCCCTCATCCTTGTACCACACCCACAATCTCATCCTCACCACTGTTCTGCAGCCAAAGCTTCGCCCTTTTATTCCACATCCACTCTTCATATCATACGCCCTAAATTCTCTACTCCACACCCACCAACACTATCCCTGAACCCTACCCTCAGCTATTATTCCACCCTCTCATCCTATTCCACACCATCACCCTCCCTATTCCATCCCCTCTTCCTCACCCCTTATCTCACATCCCTATGCTCTTCCTTACCCCTTATCTCACACCCATACCCTCTTCCCCACCCCCTAACTCACACCCATACCCTCTTCCCCACCCCCTAACTCACACCCACACTCTCTTCCTTACCCCCTATCTCACCCCCACAACCTCTTCCTTACCCCCTGTCTCACTCCCACACCCCCCTGTTCCACATCTCTTCTTCACTATCTCACACCCTCACCTCCCACACCCCCCCATTGTACCCTCACCGTCTGTCATACATTCCCATCTCCACTCCTACACCCTTAAACCAGTAATCTACACCAGGGCTATTCAACTAGCAGCCTTCAAGGGAAATTCTTCCCTTGGCGCGTTTTTCATCGGCTCACGGACAAGCAGAGGAATGAAATTGAACCTACATACATAAAAGTATTGCTTTTTGTGTGTTTGCTGAGTGGAAAATATAAAGATGAATGAGTTTTTCGTTTCTTTTTGTGTGTGTTTAGATAGAGGGAAATAAATGGATGTACTGTATAATAAATGTATGGCTCCTGAGTTTCATAATTTGGCCCTGCTCCTAAAGAAGTTGAATAGCCCTGATCTACACCCTTATACCTTATCCCACGCCCTCACCCTCTATCCCATATTCTCACCCACTATCTGATACTTTCATCTATCCCAGGCCCATACCTTCATCCCCTATCCCATGCCCACACCCCCATCCCCTACCAATCCCACACCCAAACCTTCATCCCCTATCAATCCCACACCCAAACCTTCATCCCCTATCAATCCCACACCCACACCTTCATCCCCTGTAGTGCCATATAGTCCTCTTGGGCTTGGTGCTAGTCCTTAGTACTTACCTTCATCCCCTATCCCACACCTTCATCCCCCATCCCATACCCACACCTACATCCCCTGTCCTCACCCTCTATCCCTAACCCACACCGTCACCCCGTATCTCCAGTCCTACACACACACACCTCATATACCCTACCCCACACAACCTCATCCCCTGTCCCACACCCATATCCTCATCCCACTGTCACCGTCTGTCCCACATTTTCCCGCATACCACCCAATGCACCCATCATTCACCGTCACCCCCTAATCCCCCTCCCTTACATCTCACACACTGTCCTACAACCCTTTCATCCCCTTTCTTACCTTCCCGTTTACCACTTATCCTACACCCTCATTCTCACCCACTCCCAGAACCCCACACACACACACACACCCTTATCCAGTAACCAACACCCACATCCCTCACTGCCTATCCCACACCACACCTTTCCTCACTCCTTGACCTCTCACACCCTCCCATCACCTAACCCTTACCCATTCTTTCCTATATACACCTCCCCCCCCCTCTCTAGCCATCCCCCTTGCTTGCATCCCCTCTTTTTATCTCTCCCCCCCCCCCTCCTGTGTAACTGCATTCTCCCCACGTATCCCCTCCCCCAACTATACACCCCCCTCCTTCCCCTACCTAATCACGTACACCCTTCAAAACGGAATAATAAAGTTAGTATTTTAAAATGTCCCAAATTATATTAATGACAAATGTCATCTACCTTGCTGTGCGTCTCCCCACTTTGCCATGGCCTGCAGTTCCATGCTTGTGGCTATTGTACACATTCCTTCCTCTCTCTCCCTGCACTCCTTTCCTCTCTCTGCGTGCCCTTTTCAACCTTTTCTCCATTTCCTTGCTTCTTGCGCTTCCCTCTCTCGCCTCTGTTGTACCTTTCTTTGCACATCCCTTACTCCTGTACCCACCTATCATCTTTAGTC
Source organism: Coenobita brevimanus (assembly GCF_032717465.1). Taxonomy (NCBI): domain Eukaryota; kingdom Metazoa; phylum Arthropoda; class Malacostraca; order Decapoda; family Coenobitidae; genus Coenobita; species Coenobita brevimanus. The sequence continues at coordinate 11,366,634 of NC_136978.1, forward strand.
AGCCTGTCTTCCTTCCCCTCTCTCTCCCTTAGCCATCTCTTCCCTGCCCATGCTATTCGTCTTCCTACTTATCTCCATTACCTTAGCCCAGTGATTTTCAAACTTTGGGTCGTGAGAGGAATTTTGATGGGTCATAGGGACATAGAATATGCCTAATTCTTTCAGTGTATTTTATTTACTTAATTGAAATTGTAATTATCCTTATTACACAATTAGCATATTCATAACAACGATAGGCTATATACCGGTTTCTCTCTCTCTCTCTAACCCTGTGGGTCAGCGAGTTCTTGAAATGTTCCTGATAGGGTTGTACACTAAAAAGTTTGTGCTGCCCTAGCCCCCCTCTCCTCGACCGTGTCTCCCTTCCCCCTCACCTCACCTGCCATTCTTCTTTCCCCCTCCCCATCCCCTCCCTTGCCCATTGCCTTCCTCCTCCAGCTGCATCCCTGTTGTGTACCTTTATCCGTGCTCCTACTGTACATTCCTTGTTTACTTCTCTAATTACAGTTCCCCCTGACCATTACCATACCAACCTTTACCTCTGCCGCCACCTACCTCCCCCGTCTTCTACCAACACCACCACGAGCCAACCTATGTACCCCCCTACCACCACCACCACCAACCTACCTGCCTTGCCTCCCCTCCCCCTCTAGCATACCCAGCATTCAGCCTACCGCCTCCCCTCAACTAGTACTGTACTGTATACTGTACCTGCTTGCCTTGTGTGAAACATTGTAAAGAATTGTATTAATAAAGTATTTTATGATAGGGTTGTGTTTGATGGGCCTTGTAGTAGACTTATAGAAGACCCCTACACAAATTTTTTCAAACTTGCGGGGTGGACTGCACCAGGCTATGTCTTGGGAGGTAGGGTGAAAATTCATATTTATAAAGATTTTTAGGGCCTATATTTATAAAGATTCTTGGAGGAAATTTAAGAATCTTTATAAATATAGCTTGGCAGATTTACGAACTAAGTCGTATTTATAAAAATTCTTGAAACTAAGAATTTTTATAAATACGACTTAGTTCGTAAAACTGACTTAAGCTATATTTATAAAGATTCTTAAATTTCCTCCAAGAATCTTTATAAATATAGGCCCTAAAAATCTTTATAAATATGAATTTTCACCCTACCTCTCAAGACATAGCCTGGTGCAGTCCACCCCGCAAGTTTGAAAAAATTTGTGTAGGGGTCTTCTATAAGTCTAATCAAACACAACCCTATCATAAAACACTTTATTAATACAATTCTTTACAATGTTTCACACAGGGCAAGCAGGTACAGTATACAGTACAGTACTAGTTGAGGGGAGGCGGTAGGCTGAATGCTGGGTATGCTAGAGGGGGAGGGGAGGCAAGGCAGGTAGGTTGGTGGTGGTGGTGGTAGGGGGGTACATAGGTTGGCTCGTGGTGGTGTTGGTAGAAGACGGGGGGAGGTAGGTGTTGGTAGAAGACGGGGGGAGGTAGGTGGCGGCAGAGGTAAAGGTTGGTATGGTAATGGTCAGGGGGAACTGTAATCAGAGAAGTAAACAAGGAATGTACAGTAGGAGCACGGATAAAGGTACACAACAGGGATGCAGCTGGAGGAGGAAGGCAATGGGCAAGGTAGGGGATGGGGAGGGGGAAAGAAGAAGAATGGCAGGTGAGGTGAGGGGGAAGGGAGACACAGTCGAGGAGAGGCTAGGGTAATGGAGATGGGTAGGAAGACGAATAACATGGGCGGGGAAGAGATGGCTAAGGGAGAGAGAGAGGAGAGGAGTAGAGAGGGGAAGGAGGACAGGCTGGCTAAAGAAGATAGGTGGGTACAGGAGTAAGGGAAGTGCAAAGAAAGGTACAACAGGCGAAAGAGAAAGAAGTGCAAGAAGCAAGGAAATGGAGGAGGAAAGGTTGAAAAAAGCACGCAGAGAGATGAAGGAAAGAGTGCAGTAGGCAAGGAGATGCAGGGAATATGTTAGGACGACAGGAAGGAATGTGTACAGTAGGCAAGGAGATGCAGGGAGAGAGAGGAAGGAATGCGTACAATAGCCACATGCATGGAACTGCAGGCCATGGCAAAGATAGGAAGTGGCACAGCAAGGTAGGGAATGACAAGAAAGAATAAGGAGGCTGATATGCTAAGGTACCAAGAGGGGTGCAAGGCTGGGGATGATAGGAAAGTATGGAGATGCTAAGCAGGGTATGGGATGGCAGGGCAAAGGATGGTTGAGATGCAAGGTAGGCTAGTTTAGGGAGTGCAACGGTAGGGTAAGGATAGGCAAGTAAAGGTAGGTTGCGAAGTTAAGTGTGGCAGGGGAGGAAAAGGCTAGACAGTGTAGCGTAGAGAAAGGTCAGACACGGTATCGCAGGGTGGGTAAGTAGAGACAAGGCACGGTAAGGAAAGGTAAGGTCAGATAGGGAGGCAGAGGAGGGTAGTAAGAGGCAGGATAGTGCACAGGGAGATACAGGGTAGGGTAGTGCAGGGAAAGGCACGGTAGGTAAGAAGAAGCATGACAGGGCAGAGTGTGGAGAAGGCAAGGTAAGGGATGGCTGGACTGGGTACAGTATGGGATGGCAGAATATATTAAGGGGAAGTTGGGGCAAGGAAGGCAGGTTAAAGGAGGATAAGGCTGGACAGGGTAGAAGATGACAGGTTAAAGTAGTAAAGGGACGAGAACACAGTAGGGTAGGGGAGGGCATGGCTGGGCAGGATAGAAGATGGATGGCTAAGGGACACTAAGAGGGTAGGGTGGGAGAAGCATTAAAAAAATAATAATAATACCAGTACGTATAAAACTAATATACATGACATACAAAATCCTTATAATTTAGGTACAATGACAGCAAATAGTTTTTGTTTATGTAATTAGCATTTTGACAACTGCTTACAGTCCTAAATATAATTATCAAAATAAGATTTTTGTTTCTAGACCCCAACTCATATTTTGCCTAAAAGTACTTTCCATCTAGTGTTAATGGAGGATTCCTGTATATGCTATTTGGTGGCAGTATACACTGAGGGGGGGGGGGATGGTAATGGTGTGTAAACGGTGCCTTCAAGTCATATACACTGAGGTGCCCCAACCACCTCCAAATTCTGAGTGGATGATGAATAAGTGGAGATGCGTTCCACTTCCACACCAGTGTTACTCAAGTGAGTAATGACGCTCAGATGCCCCTGAATCCTCTCTTTCACTGTTATACGTTTTTCTCCCTGCAGTACCTGCTCTACTCTTCTTTAATATCAGTACTGTCCACGTCAATGACCTAACAATGAATTCACAATGCTCAAGCTCAGCACAAAGCAGCCGACCTCGAACAGAGCCATCAAAGCTACATACACAAAGCACAATAACAGCTTTATCTCGTAAATCAACTATCTTGTCATGCCAGACACGTATCTCAAACACACCTTCGTCCCTTTTTCATGTCACTGCCGATAGACACCCTATCCTATAGCCTTGGGTTAACTTCGGACACACACACACACACACACACACACACCACACACACACAAAACCTTTTCCCGACCCACATGCCACATAAATGCAACCACATCTCAAACTCTGTGCTTTCAAAACAGTCACTAAACTCCTATACCTTGGCTTGGCCTACAGTTATTCTCTCCATCTTGAATGCTGAGTTATAACAGCAGAATCTGGTGCTAGTCTAAAAGACCAAGGGAAAGTGTTTAACGCTGCTGCATTACCATTTCCTGACACTGAACTATTTGGAACAAGCTACAAAAGGGAAAAATCCTGGCACAACGTTGGAATCGCAACACATACGTAATGATGGTGGACATGTTGAAAATGCACACACACACACAAAAAGTAATAAACTCTTTCATTAACCCTTTATACGGATTGTTTTTTTCAGAGAAATGAAGTTATGAACATTTAAAACTTCACAAGGACTACAATGAACTTGTATTGCACATTATTGTACATTGCCACAAAAGCCATTCAACGTCTAACCAGACAGTAACCTTCATGAACTATCACCTGACATCCACCCCTCTGAAGCTGGCCTACCCCAGCACAGGTACACCAAGCTAGACTACACTGTGGACATCCTTCCATGACATACACCCTTCACAAACTACCTTACTCAGAGACACAGTACACCTATAACTACTCTTCTTTCATTAACCTGGCCCAAAATCATCTATCACGAACGCAGAGTTCCAAAAATATATTACCATAGGCAGGTGGGAGCGCGCACCATCCACTCACTCCATGCAATGCTGCTCTCGGGTGACTTGCCTTTTCCTCTCTTCCTTCCCCTTGTTTTTCATGCTCTCCTCTTCCTCCTGTGTACAAGCAACTCTGAAACGAGTGACAAGCCAAATGGTTTCCTGTACACCAAGAAACCATTCACTACTCAGAGTGGTAACCATATAACCAAACTATGGCACCTGGTAGTTTACTGGGCAATTAAGGCTCTCCAGCCGGATTGAGCCTGTGTAGTTTTATACCCAAGGGATGGTTGGCATTTATTGCTTACATAATGCCCCTCAGGGATGAGTGAGGCTGGTCATTCATCTTAAATGCCAGGACTAACTTCCTACCCCCGGGCTCCTACGCTCCTCAGGGGGCAACCTAGGATTAGATGATGATGATGATCAACATGATGCCTGGCACGAAGACAATGCTACTGAAAGAATGTAAAGCCATTGTATTTTTTTTTTCTATAAACAGCTGCAAAAGGCCTAAAATCAAGGCCAAACGTTTTGAGTCATACTACAATACAGTTGTCATCCTTCCCTGGTACAGTACCAACACAAATTACATTCTCTTATCCCCCCCCCCCCAACATTCTCCGGTCATGCACACCACATTATCGCAACTCGGAAAATCTCCAACACAACCTCAACAATACCTTGGAGTGACCAGTTGAAGTGTCTGGTGTCCTGCTGCCCAGTGGGTTCAAGCTGCAACCACCACCACTCAGTTTACATCTGTTCTTTTCATATGTCCAAACCTCAATCCTTATTTCCACTGAGAAACATGTTAGGTGCAATCCAGAAACAAAGAATGAGAAACCAAAAATAAGGGAAAAGTATCAGCTTTATGCACAATGAAGTCAACCAAGCAATCATCATCCCAATAACCTTTTCCATCTACGGATAAAGTAGACCCCCAAATGACGAGAAAATCACAACAGAACAAGTTAATAAACTGCAAGCTCACTGAACCCCTGATCCTGACAAGAATAACCCCCCTCCCTACACACACACACACAGTGTGGATGCATTGCCCCCCTCCAAAGCCCTGTTTTGTGTTCCTCCATACCCAATTCATACAACCATCCTGTTCCCCAGTAAGTTTCCTAGTCTTGTCAATGTCCTCTCTCTCTCACACAACTTACCATATCCAACAACCGTCTTGGCCTTCCATGCCACTCGCATTCTTTTCACCTTTTTTGCATCCACCTCTCCATGACCATACAAGCACACACTCCATCTCTAGGGTATATGAATTTCCTCACTCCAAATCTTTCACTGATCAAAATCCTATCCTTTCCATTCTATGCACTCCACATTTAACCTTACCAAATCATCACACACCACTTAACATTCATCCGTAAGAAATCACATACAATCTTGTCACCAAAATCTCAACTGACAGACACCAATAAACACAAGACGATCTATACACAAAAAGAAGACACTAAAATGGGAGGAGAAACATGAACAGTATACACAGCTTTTGGAATCCTGACTCTCCTTCAAACAATCACTTCCACCACAACTGTCACCTACAAAGATCCCTAAACACACTGCATCAAAGTGAGATAATTATCAACAGCATATACTGAATGTCCTTTGGAATCCTAACCCCAATTCACAAGCATTTTAATCACCATCACCACCATCAAAACAAGATCCATAAACACAGACACCATCAAACTGGGAGAAATATCAACAGCATACCCAACCCCAACTCCACCTTACAAGTATATATTTCCCGCCATATAATGTGCACTTTCCCTAACAAAATTTTTCTTTAAAAATCACCGTGCTCATTATACCGTAAAGGTCACTGTTTGGAATAGGCCTATGGGCTGAGGTGACTGATACCCACAAAACCTTGTTGGTCAAAATGGTACAAACAAAATGCGATTACAGCCACTGTCACCATCAGAAGCAAATCACTTGATGGCCTTATATAAGACTTCAATTATTCAGACTTGGATGACTGTGCATTAAGATATCATAAACAAGTGAATGAAGTATTTGCCATGCAATACAAAGTTCCCTATCGGATGATGGCTGAGTGTTGCAACACACCATCATGGTATGGGAAATAATTGTGCTTATATCAAAATCTGTCCATTATGTGGAATTACGGAGCAGACACGAACTTAACGGACGGACTGACAGACAGAATTGTGCAAACCTATAGTCCCCGACCAGTTTGACCAGCAGGGGACTAACAAAAAGTAAACACATAAATCTGTGGATTAGACAAGCACACTCATGGGACAACTGCACCAAGCCCAATGCACTACTTAATTGTAAACAAAAGACGGCAGATCTTGTTATACAGCTAACGTACGGTGGCAATGAAACATTATTTTCCCTCACAACTTACTGCTGGATGATGAATTTCAATATTTAGTACATTAAGTAATTTTTCTCCTAAATACCCTTTGCCAAACCGCTGTGCATTATATGGCAGGAAATACTGTACAGTACTCATACTATTGCCTACAACACGAAATAATATGCTGGACATTAAGTGCAGGTTTCTGTGCTATGCTGAGCTAACAAGCAACAGGAAATGACAGACAAATAGATCTTTCCTCTCTCCCATCCCCCCCCCCCTTTTTTTTTTCCTCCTACCTGAGAAGGAAGTTTCTACTACATTGTGATTCAAACCTCACACAATATTAAGAAAATATTCCCATCCAATGGGCAACCTCAGGACATTTCCATAACAGCTTTTAAAACAAATGGAGATGGTACGGTAAAGGCAGTTTTCCACACCATTAACAGTGAATAACAACAGGAATGCAAACGAATGGACATGCACAAAATTCAAATAAACCCACATTGCAATACAAGAAAACGTACAGTCGGCCACAGGAAAAAATAATAATACAAAAAATCCTAACCCACATTAACAACAAAAGTTTTCATAAATGTAAGGGAAACAGTTCACGATGCTCACTTTGATATCAATGAAGGGAAACAACTCAAGATGCTCGTTAATCTCTGACACAACTGGAGGGAGACGAATCACGATCTTGTTAGTGAATCCACGTCCAGGATGCTTGTGAATATTTGACATAAAAGAAGGGAAATGACTCAAGATGCTCGTTAATCTGACATAATTTGGAGGGACATTAACTTTGATTTTAGTGCTATTCAAGGAAAGGTTGGAAGACTGCAATGCTGTTCCTTCTAAGAAACAACGCACAAGAGCAAAAAGCATAATACATTGAGATTCTTATACACAATGCTTTAAAAGATTGGTCATAGGCAAAGGGAAATACAATAGTGACTGAGGAAGACCATTCCCAAATTGGCCTACTGCGTAATAAATCTTCGATAATAAGGACTATATGTGTGCACTGTACTTTTTCCTGTGGCAGACTGTGCAGTACATCACTATGACAAAGGAACACTAAATATGCACAAATAACACATCATTACAAGAAAACTGGCATAAAAATACATCAAAACCATACTCAATATTTCAGGTGGATTAAATACACAAAACACCGATTTTATTGATAGCTTAAAAAAAAAAAAAAAAAAAAAAAAAAAAAAAAAAAAAGGCTTTATCAGTTTAGTCCATTTATTTATATGACACATTTATTAATGATCTTTTGGGCTGCTATAAAGTTTTACTAATATCTGTTGTTGCTGTGGTCCCGGGCTCATCCTAACTATTCCCAATAATAAAAGTCTGTGGGTATAGAAACTAAATACTTGAATTTAATGAGAGGCAATATGAACTTCATATAGGTAACAATTAAGCTGTAAAATTATCCTTACAACCTCAACTATCCTCTAATTATCTATTTAAGACGTGTGTGCATCTTATCGCCAACTGTATATATCCTTAACAAAATTTCTCAGCTCATTTAGCAACACCTCATTCAATGTGCTATTCATGTATAAAATTAATGATGATCAGCACACACAGATAAGCTACACAATATCCAAAAACCACATAGTGACAGTTTTGTTTAGTCAGGGAGCAATTACTGTATAGGCAAAAACTTCAAAGAAGTGGTTTGGTTGCAGCACTACTGATGGCTGGGACCACAGCAACCCACAATTTACTGAACCATAATACAGGGCTGACCATATAAATCAGGTGCTGTAGGAATTGCTCAGTCTGCTGGTGTGGGGAAGGAAGGTATTTTGACAACTTTAACATTCAGCTAGGCCCTGTTCAATTTAACTAGGCATAAAATTACCATCTTTCCTTTGTAAATGCTGAGTTGCAACAATTCTGGATTATGGTGCTAGTCATGAAGAAAGTTCTATGGGAAGGACGTTTAGCCACAGTGTTAATTCTGCCAGTGAGGTATGGGAAATCAATCTACACAAGAACAATAACTTATGTCTGTGGATGTTCAAAATGCGTATGGATGAGGTTACACAGGAGAGAACAGGTAAGGTAGTGGATGTGGGAGTGTCTATGGTGAGAGGGCAGGATGTGAAGACTTCCTGTACTGTTGTTTGCTTACTGTTTTTTTAAGTGACGGTGAATGGGAATGCAAGGCTTGGTGAATGAGTTTGGCAGTGTGTGTATGAGGAGGAATCTAAAAATGAACGTAGATATGAGTAAACTTATGGTCTATGAGTGAGAAATTGTCACAGCTTACACAAAGAGACTGGATGGTGAGAAAATGAAGTATGCGAGTGCATCCAAGTACTTCGGTTGTGTAATGGAAGGACGTTTAGAGGAAGTGCTTGAAAGGTAGGGTAGAAGAGCTGCTGATTCATTGAAAGCAGTGATAAGGACAGGGAAATAAGCACAAAAGTAAAAAATAAGTAATTGCATAACGGTATTGTGACCATCACTGTAATGTATGGAGTGAAGCTTGGACCCTGTTGGAAGGACACAAGTCAAGAATGTAAGTGAAGTTAAGTTTATATATTTATATATATACAGTATGTTAATGTGTGTGTGTGTGTCCACGTGTGAGTGTGTGTGTCGGACAAACGAAGAAGTAAAGAAGCATTGAGGTGATGATGTGGATGTGGCTGAAAGTGTAAACAGAAATACTCTGGGATAGTTTGGCCATGGAGAGAGAGACTACATTCGTGAATGAGGTGGAGGGGAGAACAAGGAAGGGGAGAAGGAGAGACCAAGTATGAGATAGAAGGATGGTTTAGGGATACATAAGGGAGGGGAATGCGAGTTGGTGGGTAGGCAGCCAAATGAGACAGACCAATGTGGACGAACTGTTTGTGGCCACTCTTTATGGGATGAAGGCATCTGGCAAGAAACAGATAAGCAGACAGACATGGAAAAAATATCTGCTTAGGGTGAATAAATTTTATGCTATTACTGGAAGCATATGCATGATATCCGATTAAAAAATGCTATCAATGGATGCAAACAAGCAACCACTATAATGTATGAAACAGTAATGGAAAGTATAAAATAATGCGGGGTAGACCGTGGTAATGCAGACTGAGCCAATCTCCACATCAGTCATTATCATCATCCTAACCTCTTCTTCCCACCTCAGGATGGGGTAAGGTATGGACCACAAAGCAAGGACAAAACACAAGATAATCGGAAAAGTTATTCATGAACCACCCTGTATTTTTAATCACCTGTCTCATAATGGACTTACTGTATCTGTGATGTACAGGAATGAACAAAAGTTTGCCAACAATACTCTGCCAGCAATGTCTTGTATTTCATATTTATCAGTCTTACACAAATGACAAAGTAATACATATTCCCATACTCTTTTTATTGTTGCTTCAGACACCTTCACATGGCAATGATCAAGTATTTAAGCTTTTATACTAACATCCCTCTATTTCCTTACAATCCCACTAAAGGAGGATGGTGGACTATGGAAAAACAGTACCATTGGTCTGCAGCCACTGTCACATAAAATATTTCAACACCTTCCAGTGCTCCAGCTGGCAGAGAAGTGTCTACATACTTTTGCTCATGCTATGGACAGAAGTCTTGACACACATTTATAGCCTGCGGCAGCATAAAGCTGGCCAGTTGTCTGTTACTTTAGGCACTTTACTTGTATCTGGCAAAGATGCCTTCTCTTAGTTCAGCTGATAACAGGAGGTAATGAAACTGGTGGTCCAATCCGACTACTAACCAAAAAGTTAACTCCTACCTCGTAAGTATGGTTCAATGAAATTTATGCAAAGTGGACATCTCATGACTACTGAGTGACAATCCAAGTGGCTTCTTGCTACACCTGGTGGTAACATACAACCTGACAGACACATGGTGGTGTAGTGAGTTAAGGCACTCCAGTTGGATGTGACCCATTACGGATTACATTAGTAACTGGCTTAATCCCAGGCCACTTTGCAAATGGAGAAACAAACAATGGGTGAATGACTGGGTGGCTGTGAATATGTTGTCCTGCATCTCACAGATGTTAACACAATGTGCAGCATCCCACTGACGACAGCCAGGTACAGGCATCAGTCCATCATTGATGCATTTTGTGTAGCTATAAAAATAAAGGAACAAAAGTGCCATCGCAGCAACCCCCACAGAAAGCATGACGCCCCCACACAGTCAAGGACAACATGGGCTGCGTGCAGGTCTCAATAAATCATCCTCCTGTGTGCCACTCATCCTTCCAACACAAGCAAAGAACATCCCTTCTGTATGTGAGCATTAGAACTCCAGAGGCCCACAAATACCAATGTTGTAATTGATATTCAAATGACACGCAATACACAAAAACTCCATGAACATTGCAGGGACCTCGGACCAAGCTACAAAACAAACAATTGAACTTTTTTTTTTAATGAGATTACTACGACTTATTTCCTAGATGTAGGCTTGTTGTTTATTTACTGCCAGCATAAAACTAAATCTTTTCACTTTGAATTGGTTTTAATGAAACTATTTTTTTTTTCTTAATGAGATTACTGGGATTTATTTTCTAGATGTGGGCTTTTCGTTTATTTACTGTCAGCATAAAACAGAATCTTGTCACTCTGAATTGGTAATGAGACTAATTTTTCAGATGTGGGCTTATCATTCTTACTGCTGGAATAAAACTTTACTAACTTATATAATACTCTACTGCCTTATGTCAAAAATGGTGGTCGATCCTACACCATACTTATCACTTACACTTTTTGCACATTTTCAAGCATTTCCAATTTCTGTTTAATGTTACGCATACTGTAATTGCTGTTGTTGGTATTGCTGCAGTCTTTAATGAGCACAAGGGGGATTTAACACTACATGGCTTAGGTCTGAAAACAATGAGCAATGCCTACATGGAAGGGTTGGTTGGTGTGGGTGACTGAAATGGAAAACACAGCAGCAATCTTAAAGTACAGTAAATAACCTCAAACACAGATAATGCTGCAAGGAAATATGAATGAAAAAGTATATTACTTAGTGTAGGTTTGTGGAAAATTGATCATCAGGAGGTTGTAAAATTTACCGGTAAAGTATGTTGATCCAGTAAGCTAATCTGAAGTGCCTGAACATCAGATTTGGGAGGTTGTAGAATATATCAGTGCAGGATGCTAAAATGAAGTGCTTGAACGTCAGATTGGGTTGTAATATATAGCCATCGGTAAAGTATGCTGATCCAGTAAGTTTTTCTGAAGTACTTGATGTGAAAGAACTGGGCAAACCACAGGCTATAAAATGTTGTGTGTCCACTGTGTAATATAACAATAACAATAATGCAAATAATCAGTCAATAATCAACAATAATTCACTGGGGTGTCTTTTCTGTGGCATAGGAGACTTGCTAAGAAATGATGTTACGAAATCACCACAGCCACATGGAAGACAAGCCACTTTTGTACTAACGCCAGACTATATTCAACTGAGAGAAATACTGTACTTGCAAAGGCATAAAAAGTAAACTGGTGATCCTTTCTATCTCAAAAATTCTTGCAAAATATCTACCAGCAATTTATCCAGCAAAGTATCTATGTAGTTTATCTACCTTATCTCTGTTTACCTAGCTATCTTTTTATCTATCTATTGCCAGACACATTAATCCCATAAGCGGTGGCCACAAACAAATTGTCTCCATATCACACTCTCCCTTGCCATTTCACTGCCCTGCTCCCAGCTCACACGTCTCTCATATACCTCTCCACTCCATCCCTCCATCTCATCCTTGGCCTCCCCCTCCCTCTCCACCTCACTCACTCTCTTCGTTTATCAACTTCAAATATCGCTGAGCTGTTGGAATATATTAGCAACTAGACTGATGCTAATCATGAAGTGCAATGGAAAGGTTGCAGAACTTTATTTCTACTACTGATATATCTGGGGAAATGAGTTACTATGCTCATTACTTTTACTTGGCCTACAATTACCATCTCGGTAATGGTTTAGCAAAGAGAATAATGCTGGTCACGAAGAAGTGCAGTGGAAAGGATATACAGTAGATCAACTGTCTTATTTTACCACTAAGCTACCTGAAAAAAGCTGGTAAATGGAAAAAAACCTGGGCTGTCAAAGTGAAAGAACTACGACAACAGAGAACAGACTAAATTCCATCTATTAATCTATTGCCAGACGCCTTAATCCCGTAAGGGGTGGCCACAAACAAATCGCCTCCATGTCGCCCTGTCCCCTGCCATTTCACTGCCCTACACCCAGCTCACACACCCTCTTTCATATACCTCTCCATCCTTCCATCTAATCCTTGGCCTTCCCCTCCCTCCCTCCACCTCTCATACACACTCTTCAGTCTCTCACTGTCCATCCTTTCCACATGGCTACACTAAATGAGTTAAAAATAAAGACCATTATTATCCTTACCCCCAAGAATCCCTCTCAGCTGAATAAAACCATCTGGTATTGAGTGGAATAAAGACAGTTGCTCTCCCACTTACAGACATTTTATTATTGAAAACTTAGCTTAGAGATTTTATAAGGACAGCCTGACAGCGCCCGGCATTAATTCCTGGCACTGCATCATCACTGTTATCTTTGTGGTTGATTAGTATATAAAATGAGTATGTTGGTGGAGTAAGTGGCCTTGTATTACCATGGAGGATTCTTTTTTCTTTACAATAAGAATAGATGATGGAAAAACAAAAGAATAAATAATAATATTAATAACAACAAAAGAATAAATATTAATAATAATATTAATAATTTGGTGGTAGGTGGGGGCGCTCACCATCCACTCACTCAATGTAGTGCTGCTCTCGGGTGTCTGCCCTTTCCTCTCTTCCATCTTTCTTTCCTTCCATCCTCTTCTTTCTTTCTTTCTTTCAGTCTTTCCTTGTCCTTCTGCCTACAGGTGACTTTACACTCCCTCTTCTGTCTTTCTTTCCTATTCCTTCTGCCTGTGGGTGACTCTACACTGAGTGACAAGCCAAATGGTTTCCTGTACACCAGGAAACCATTTACTATGCTGGGTGGTAACCATATAACCAAATTTTGGCACCTGGTGGTTTAGTGGGTAATTATTGCACTCCAGTCGGACTGAGCCGGTGAAGGTTTGTATCCAAGGGATGGTTGGGGTTGATTGCTCATGTAGTGCCACTCAGGGATGAGTGAGGCTGGTCACTCATCTTAAATGTCGAGACTAGCTGCCTAGCCCCAGGCTCCTACGCTCCTCATGGGGCAATGTAGGATTGGATGATGGATGGATGGATTAATAATAATTAATAATAATAATCCACCCATCCAACCACCATTCAATCCTATGTCGCCCCATGAGAAGCGTAGGAACCCGGAGATAGGCAAGTAGGTGCTAACATTTAAGATAATAATAATAATAATAATAATAATTAAATATTAGTAATGTGCCACATAGTCAACGGCCTAAATTAATGAGCTGATCTCAGTTACCATCATGGCTATCCGTAGGAACCCAGGGCTAGGCAAGTTGGTGCTTACATTTAAGATAATAATAATTATAATAATGATAATAATAATAATAATAATAATAATGATAATAATAATAATGATAATAATAATAATAATATTAACAATAATAAAATATTAATAATAATAATAAAATATTAATAATGTGCCACATGGTCAAGGCCTACGTTATTGAGCTGATCTCAATTATCATCATGGCTATCCATCATTCATTGTCATCATCAAACCTCCTTTTCCCACTCAAGGATGGGGTGAGGAATTCTCAATAAAATATTCCCATGTATGGAAGCAGCTGTTAACATATTCTGTCCACATCAACTTGGCATAAGAGAGATATGGAATGGAAGCAGGGCCACAGTATTGTTATCCTTGTCTGACTCTGATACTAAGATATGGGGATTAGGCTGCTGAAGAATAAAAATCTCAGCCAAGTCAAGGTGGACAAACCAAAAAATGTGTAACACACATCTCAGATGGGTGGTATTGGCAACAGACGTAGCAGCAGCTGTAGTGGCATAGCTAGGATTGAAGACTGGAGTGGTCAAGAGTTATGGGGTGGTGCAGGAGAAACAGAGAAGGCCAGTCAAAGGGTATTCCCCAGTGACATGAAGTGGCCAGTGACCCCCTGACCAAGCCAAGAAGACAAGCAGCAGTAGGAACCCCAGCCACAGCGGAACACCATCAGCACCAGGAACCACAGAAGTAGCACCGGCTCCCAGCAGTAGCAGTAACAGCAGCAGCACCCCCCAGAGTAGCAGCAGCAGGTACAGCAGGAGCAGTAGTACTGATGGCCCCTGAAAAATAACAAATTTTTAGGAGATTTTCCCAGGTGTCTTGATAAATTAACCCTCTGTCTGTAAAGGAGTTCAGTACAGGTCTTAATTAACCCTTACTGTGTTGGTGCTGGAGAGGGATGCCTTCATGTGGTGACATTGACAGCACTGAAGGGAGGAGCTGCCTGATTGTATAAACATTGCTCAATCCCATCCCTATCTCCCAGCAACAAAACAGTGGACTACAAAAGCTTTGGCCTGCAGTCCACTGGGTTCTGATGAGCCTGGTGTTGCAACTACTACAAGCCCTCTTCCTCCCATTATCCCCAGACATCACCTTTTGCTCCCCAGCCCTCGCCCCAACATCCTGGAGAGTGGGTAAAACCCTTGGCTCTGACCACCTCCCAATCATCATCACTACCAAAACTAGAATCACCCCAGCTGGCCAGACACACATACACTAATTATAAGACAGCCGAATGGGAGGCCTTCATAACTGAAACAGAACAACACTTTGAAACATTAAAACAGTACATCCATCACAAACATCAACACCGCTGTGCACACTTTCAATACAATTACACAAAATGCAGACAAGACACATCCCTAGAGGCAACAGAAAGAGAGAGAACACCAACTTCACACCAGAAATTCAAGATCTCATCATTCAACGGGACACACTACGACATCCCATACACAAGACACCATACAACAAATACAAGAATTCAACACTCAAATAAACAATAAAATATCTGAACAGCAAACACTAAACTGGAATAACTATCTCCAAACACCTCATCACAAAACAAACACCAGCAAACTCTACAAAACACTATAACAGCAGCACACTCTAACAGCAACACTACACAATCACACACTGCCATCGCGACAGACACCATACCTTCAAACAAACAAGCAAACACTCTTATCAATCACTTTCATGTCAGCCATCTAAACTCCCATCGCGACCGACGTGTCATCTGACGCAAGAGACAGTTCCCCACAGACCCAGACTTCGCACTTTTCACTTACAACCAAAGGAAGCACATCATTAGGAACCTTAAGCACTCATCTGCCTGTGGACCAGATAACATAAGCAATATATACCTTAAACACCTTGGACCACAAGGCAAACAAGCACTCACCAACGTATCAAACTACAGCTACTCACACAACATAATACCCATCATCTGGAAGCATGGCACTATCATCACTATCCCCAAACCTAACAAAGACTCCAGATAACATAAGCAATATATACCTTAAACACCTTGGACCACAAGGCAAACAAGCACTCACCAACGTATCAAACTACAGCTACTCACACAACATAATACCCATCATCTGGAAGCATGGCACTATCATCACTATCCCCAAACCTAACAAAGACTCCATGTTACCTTCCTCACACCCCTCCATCACACTCCTCTGCACCCCCTCCCAAGTCACTGAACGACTGGTACTACAACTAGCCTAGTTACAACTCACACCCCCCTAGCCCCATCACAACATGGTTTTAGGCCACTGCACACCAAAAACACTCTTCTTGCAGACCTTACACAGAGAGTTTTTGATGGCATCAATTCAGCTAGGCCACCACACAGAAAACTCCTAGTCACACTAGACATAAGCAAAGCTTTTGATGCCATCCCCTGCCACAACCTCACAAACAAAATATCCAACATAAACATGCGCAATAACAAAAAAAAAGATGGCTGGCAAACTACTTAGCAAGCAGATGTGCACATGTAGCATTTGCCGGTCAGTCTTCAAACATCAGGAACTACACAAATGCCGTCCCCCAAAGATCTGTTTTGTCCCCTATACATGCACAACACACCCACACCCCACAGATACACATAGCTTCCTATGCAGATGACATAGGCTAACACTTACATATACACACCAAAACGCAAACACAGCCGCACACATCCTCCAACCTTGCCCCATCACACTACACGAATGGTTCACCACAAACAGGCTCAAAATAGCCCCAGCCAAATCTACAGTGACCCTTCTCACAAACTGGACACCAGAACACAGTCACATTCCACACCTCACCATAAACAACACTCCCCTACCACACACACACACACACACACAAAATCCTTTGTGTAACATACATCAATGTCATTTAAACAACACATAACAAACATTAAAGATAAATTAACACCAAGACTAAATGCCTTGAGGTCACTTACCCATACAACATCTGGACACAACAAAGAAACCACTACCACAGTATACAAACAATATATACGTTCAGTGATGAATTATGCAAGCCCTGCTTGGGCTCCTAACCTCACTAAAACACACTACAACACTCTCTGGACCATACAGTACAAGGCCTTAAAAATAATCACAGGCTGCACAGCTACTACACCCACAGACCACCTACACCAAGAAATCTAAGTCCTCAAAGTCAAGGATCATCTAGACATGACAGGCACCCCAATTCTCGTTGCAGCCTCCACAAACCCACATCATCCACTACACTACATGGCAGCACATCCACACACACCAAGAACATCAAAACAACACCCAGCACACGTTATCATACACAAATACCGTCAACTCTCCCCTTCGCCCACCTCAGACCAGCTTCCAGAAGCACATCCATACTCAAATCACTCGCCACTCCATTCGGTCACTTAAAGACAACACACAGCTACATGCACGGCCTCCTGATATCTACCCTTCTGAATTCTATCTCCCTCGTGAGGACAGGGTCCACCTGACCAGGCTGTGATGCAGGAATTATCCAGCCCTCTTAAGTTACCCAAAGAGGCTGGATGACTCCGTCGCTGATGCCTGTCCAGGATGTAACACAGCACCCCATACTATTAAGCACATTATGGGAGACTGCACTGCACACAATCACCTACGCCAACAACAAAACATACACTCCTTGAGAGCTCTGTGGGAAAGCCCGGCCTCGGCTGTGGCCTTCCTTAAGGACTCGGGGCTGTTCGGCCAGACTGCCTAAGGAACTACTACTACAACTGCTAGTAAAACTCCAAGACGGCCTTAGATGAACTGATCCATTTTATGTCATTTGTGTGGCTCAAATCCCAGGTTATACGAAGATCTCTTAAGTACTACCTTACTCCCAAAAAGGAAGATGGTGGACAACGGCAGATGGGCAACTTCGTGCCCCCAGTTTGCAGACTTCATATGAACCTGGGGTCACAACTACTACAGCTTATGGAAAGTGGAAAATCCACTTCAGATGGGGTAAATGAACTTCAATAAATATGTCATCTATGAAACACAATGTATAAAGATAATAATAATAAAACTCACCACTCCCTGCACTCTCCCCAACCACATGGGGTTGGGATGCTGCTGTTGATCAACTCCATTCTGTCTGGCTGACCAGACTCATCAATCAAAAGCAAACAACCACCCCTGCAAGGTCATCCCACACAAAGTTGATGCTGATGTGGAAGAGGAAGAGCCTGGCACCAAGGAAGAAGAAGAAGGAGGAGGAGGAGGAGGAGGAGGAGGAGGGGAGGGGGAGGGGGGGAGGGGGAGGAGGAGGAGGGGAGGGGGAGGAGGAGGAGGGGAGGGGGAGGAGGAGGAGGGGGAGGATAGTCTGGAGCAAAGAGTTGAGGAAGAAAGAGGTTGGCATTGGAAGGGGAAGAGGTTGGCATTAAGAGAGGAAGAGGAAGGGGTTGGCATTGAGAGAAAGAGGAGGAAATGGGTGGCATCGAAACAAAGAGGAGGAAGAGGTTGGCACTGAGAGGGGAAAAGAAGGAAGAGGTTGGCACTGTTAGAGGAAGAAAAGGAAGAGGCTGGCACTGAGAGAGGAAGAGCAGGAAGAGGTTGGCACTGGAAGAAAAAGGAAGAAGAGGCTGGCATTGAGAGAGGAAGAGATGAGGTTGGCATCGAGAGAAGAGGAGGAAGAGGTTGGCAATGAAAGGAAGAGAAGGAAGAGATTGGCACTGAAAGAGGAAGAGAAGGAAGAGGTTGGCACTGAGAGAGGAAGAGGAAGAAGAGGTTGGCATTGAGAGAGGAAGAGAAGGAAGAGGCTGACAATGAGAAAGGTAGAGGAAGATGAGGTTGGCATTGAGAGGGGAAGAGGAGGAAGAGGTTGGCACTGACAGGGGAAGAAGAGGAAGAGGTTGGCACTGAGAGAAGAGGAGGAGGAAGAGGTTGGCACTGAGAGAGGAAGAGGAGGAAGAGGTTGGCACTGAGAGAGGAAGAGGAGGAAGAGGCTGGCACTGAGAGAGGAAGAGGAGGAAGAGGCTGGCACTGAGAGAGGATGAAGGGGATTGGCACTGAGAGACGAAGTGGAGAAAGAGGTTGGCATTGAGAGAGGATGAGAAGGAAGAGGTTGGCATCGAGAAAGGATGAGGGAGAAGAGGTTGGCACTGAGAGAGGATGAGAAGGAAGAGGTTGGCTGAGAGAGGAAGAGGAGGAAGAGGCTGGCATTGAGAGAGGAAGAGGAAGAAGTGGCTGGCACTGAGAGAGGAAGTGGAGGAGGAGGTTGGCATTGAGAGCGGATGAGAAGGAAGAGGTTGGCACTGAGAAAGGATGAGGGGGAAGAGGTTGGCACTGAGAGGATGATGGCATTGAGAGAGGAAGAGGTTGGCACAGAGAGGAAGAGGCTGGCACAGAGAGGAAGAGGTTGGCACAGAGAGAGGAAGAGGTTGGCACTGAGAGAGGAAGAGGTTGGCACTGAGAGAGGAAGAGGTTGGCACTGAGAGATGAAGAGGTTGGCATTGAAAGAGGAAGAGAAGCTGGCACCGAGAGGCAGAGGATGAGACTGGCAGTAGATGATGATGATGATGATGATGATGATGATGATGATGCTGGCACATCATCATTAAATGTATATATATCTATCCACTCCAATACAGTCAATGATTTGTACTATGAGGATTATTATGGCTATATCTACCCACTCGAATCTGATGGATAGGTGCGGGAGGTCATCATCAACTCACTAGATGTCTAGCATTCTTTTCCTCTGTCTGTCCTCTATTCCTATTTCTACCATCATTCTGTCACTACTTATTAAACTTCTTTCCACTTCAGATGGCTCTTCAGTGAGTGACAAGCCTAATGGTTTCCTGCAACCTGGGTAAACATCACAACACCTGGGTGGCAACCAAAACCAAAAAAGGGTGACATGGAGCCTGCTATGGTACCCCTGCTAACTAGGTGGAGATGCAAATGCAACATCCATCCACAAAGCCATCCACACATCCTACTGTGGCGAGGTGCTTTAGACCATATGGGAACACTGGCTCACTACACGGGATGATCCTACAGAAGCAGTTATTTGCCTATGGTTGACGGGTCTGCTTGATCAGAGACTGGGGTAGCACAACAACAACTCCAATCTGAAAAGTCTTCGTGATGTTGAATCAAATAAGGAAAAAGTCACTCACCTTCAAATGGGTATATTACCACAATGCTATTTTGCACCACATCATGCTGATAACATCCTATACTAGTAGAATAGTGTACACTCCAACTGGCTAAACTATAATATACTGTAGATTATTAGTGACAGCTGAAGAATGAAACTGCGATGTCGTTAGAGGGGAAACTACTAAGCCTTTGGATGACTTTATATATGTCTCAAGTTACCATCACCCTAACCCAGCTTCCCATATTCACAAGGGGTGGGGGAATATCTTTAACAAGGCTCTTGGATCAGTGGGGACATGAATCCGTGGAGAAAGGAAGCCCCAGGTACATTCTCTTCCCCGCCTGTGCCTTAGGAGGTGTGAGGCAGCTTGCAACAAAGTGCTGGGTGGTATATCCGTATCACATTATATTAGTAAGTATAATCAGTAAAATCAATCACCCTGACACAATAAGTAGCAAGTGTTACAATATTACAATTAAGGGAAGTTCTCACCTGTAGTGTACTGGTGATGGTGATATATGTGGGAAAGACAACTCATCCAGTCTTGCTGTTTGAGCAGCATGTTTCAGTGATGCTTCCCTCTCAACCTTCACCATTCTTGTCTCTCTCTCCAACATGCCACCAATCCATCTTCCACATTTGGTTTCCTGTCCTGCCCAATCTTCCACCTCCACATCCCAAGGCTCGACCAGGCTTCTTTATCATTCTCATCCTCTATCTCCGCAACTTGCCACCAATCCATCTTCTTTGGTTCCGTGTCTCGCTATCGATCTTCCACCTCCACATCCCAGGGCTGAATCATATCTACTCCCAGCATCTCCACTATACAAGCATCCACCACTCTGAAAGCAACACTGCAGTGAGAACGACACAACCAAATTTAAGTAGTCAGTCCTCCCCTAAAGCAGGTACTTGCTTCCGCAACAACATTGCGTTTGACAAACATTGCATTACTGGCACTGAGAGAAAACCCCAATTTCCTTCCGCACCCCTACCAAAACTCCACTTTTCCCCCCTTGTGGTGCAATTTTCTCGGTACTCCCCAATTTAAACCTTCCAAAAGCATTATTATGGTTATAAAAAATACATTGGGTCAATAGGACTTTCTGTACCTTATGTGAGAAGAGCAGACACACGTAACCAGAGATAAGGTAGAGGGGGAGAACACACACTAAAATCCTTCAAAGTCTCACAACACAAGGCAAGCTGAGGCGGATGGTATGGGTAGGAGTGGGGAATGAGGGAGGCAAGAGGGAGGGTCCTGATTGGTTCGGTGGCTGGAAGAGTGAGAAAGGCAAAGCATGATTGGCTGTCAATGACGTCAAATATAGTGAGGCTGCATGACGCACACTGCGTCACAGCCTGCTCGGTTCAAATTACCATGTTACACTAACAGTGCCCGCATTAGAATGTTTATTTCCTTCCACAAAATCGTGCCGCGTTACAGCAATATCGCTCTACAACAAACCACGTTAGGGGACAGCTGATGCTGCTAGAATGGCAGTTTAACGTCACAGGATGAAAATAAATCACATTGGGCACTATCTCCCTATACCATCGCTCAAAAAAGTATCCTTATTGAAGTGACGTGAATCATTTTGGCACACCAGACGAGGAAATATGGAATACCAGCACTGCCAAATCACTCTACTTATTGCGAAGTCCTGTGTTCATGTAAAGATACATTTTGAGCAACAGTACGGTGCTGTATCAATGAACTACTGTACTTGTATATCCAAAATTGTGGTAAACTGTAAAGACTACAGCTAGCAAAAATAAATATAAAATAAAAACAATACTTACAATCAGTGGCATACCTGAGGAGGGGGTACCCCCGCGCCCCCAACTGAGGGGGGGGCCCCTAAAAGCCTTAAAAATTTGTAAGCTTTTTTGTTAATATTTAAAAATATATACATTTATCATCCCGACAATCCTGGCTGAGACATTAGATAAGTTTTGAGAATTAGGGGGGCTAGGTTCTTTGAAGGGCCCCCCTCCAGGAGGGAGGCCCTGCAAGTACCTAGTCCCCTAGGCTCCCCAATCTCTAGGTACGCCCCTGCTTACAATGAAACTTTGCATAAATAATCCTCAAGTACAGTAAGCTCACCCCGAACACGTTTTCACCAAACGCACTCACAATTATGCGTGGTAAGTGCTGGGATACGTATAAGACAACATAAGATTATAGAACCACTACGAAAACTATAAATTTAAGTGAGAGGCCTTTGAAAGGCCAAATCCTCAAACATCAGTGCAGCACACACGTTTTGTTTTGATCACGTGATCATGTGATTCGCTCTACTGCTTTTCCACGGTACTCTAGGCCTATTTGTAAGTTAAATATTTACATTACTGTTCAAGTGGTTAAAGTACTATTAAATAACTTTAAAGCAAGAAATAAAGTCTTATAATCAGTTTACCTGATAGGCATCGGAATACTGTCTTGTTTATTTGTTCGTTAAAGATTTGCTGTACTGCTTTTCCACAGTACTGTATTTGGAAGTTAAATATTTACTGTTCTGGTATGAACTTGTGAGTTAAAGCACTTAAATAAAGTTAAAGCATTAACACATTACCCGCGTTTGAGCAATATGAGTTCTCTCCCAGGCCGTGTTTCACTTCAGAACTCTCTCCCACCAGTCTGCATGGAACTATCACAGCGAGAGGATTTATGCTGCTTTACTGAGTACCAGTGAGGGATATGCCTTCATAAACGTAGTGTGTCACTGGTGGCCCAACACGTGATATCCTGATACTTTCTTCTTGTATCGCATGACGTACCACTGGTGGATCACTGAGGTAGTGTACTACTTTGGCCCAGGCAGCGCAGTCTCCGCTCACTCTTAACAGGCACTTCCACTCTGTCATGAAGTTCCAGGTGGCACTTGGCTATTTAGGTAGTTGAAGGAAATCCAAGCAAAGGTCCAACATTACCTTTTTTTATTATTATCTTGTTTCTTCTTCCTTTTTCCTCCTCCTAATCTCTTCATCGGCCTTCTAAAGGTTTTTTGCATCACTGATGGCAGTGTTTCTTACAATCAAGCATCATGACAGCTGGGTACATTGAATGCTGTAATAGTAATTGGCAATATCTAGCTAGGAATAATCATATGTACCATAATTATTGATTATAATTAATCAATTATAATTATAAAAATTTTCTAATAACCAGAACCATCCAGCACATATCTTTTTTTTTGTTGTTGTTTCCTAATAAAGTAAATGCAGAACAGTTCAAAACAAGAGTGGTTACTCCATTTTTTTCTTCCAGTAAAAAATCACATATTTATCATTATTACTCTTTGTTTTTGTTTTTTGTTTCTTTCAAGAAAAGTGTATTTGCATCTCCTAGCCCTAGTTTTGCAACAGGGTGTTGTTTTCAATGTTTTTGTGCAATTAATAGTATTGTTTGACATTTAAATGAAATGTAATAGTCACTACTGGAAGTATGACACATATTCTCTAAATAAATAGGCATTTCTCTAATCTTATATCATTATCCAATTCAATATGTTTTCTACTGTAGAAGCAGCAACAAAAATATCTGCCCAGTCAATATCTGTGAAGGTGAAATACATGAAAAAGCGAAAACAAATTATTACTCATAACTGTACCATCAGTGTACCAACACACTAGGAAAGAGGACATCAAATGGCACAGAAGTGGTTCAACACGCAGGTAACGTGTTAAATAAAGCCTTGTAACCAGTTAACCCCAATTTATATGATTACCCGTGATCACCGTCAAGTCAATTAGCCGTCAGACAATTCCCCACCAAAACATGGATAATTCCCCGTCAGGACAATTCGCACCCTGGACGATTCCTGGTCATTCTATAAATATACTTATTATTAATTAATCAATATTTTTATAAATATACTTATTACTAATTAATCAATACTTTAATCATTATATAGTGAAAGGGTACAGCAGGGAAGAAAGGTTGCTGGTTCCTTGAAAGCAGTGATAAGAAACAAGGAAGTGAGCATGGAAGTGAAAAAGTTACTATGTGACAGTATTGTGATACCAACTCTAACGTATGGAAGTGAAGCTTGGATGTTGTTGGAAGGGCACAAGTCAAGAGTGAGAGCTGTGGAAATGAGTTATTTAACAGGAGCCTGTGGAGTCGCATGGAGAGACAGGCTGACGAATGAGGATATAAAGGAGCGTTGTGGTGTTGATGTGGATGTGATAGGAAGCGTTATGAGGAACACACTGAGGTGGTTTGGCCATGTGGAGAGGATGGAGGGTCAAAGACTGACGAAGAGAGTGTATGTGAGTGAGGTGGAGGGGGAAAGAGGGAGGGGGAGGCCGAGGATGAGATGGAGAGATGGGGTGGAGAGGTATATGAGAGAGGGGGGTGTGAGTTGGGAGCAGGGGAGTGAAATGGCAGGGGACAGGGCGATTTGTTTGTGGCCACCCCAAACGGGATTGAGGCGTCTGGCAATAGATAGAATAGATAGACCTTTGGTCAATAGTAAACTTGTTTCTTCCTCACTGTAGTCACCTTTGAATTATATTCTAGCATCACCCATAGCTGTCTTCATTAATGACGGTGAACTGTCTTGTTATTGTGACGGCAAACTGACTTGATAGCGAATTGTCCCGAAACCAATCAGCGTCGGAATGTTGCCTTGTGTTTACGTATTTGTATGTTGAAGTTTTGTAATGCAGTACTGTATTTGTAAATTATAACATTAAATAAACCTTCTAACCACTTAAAGTGCTTCATATTGATTACCAATGGCAGATAACAGCAAAACACCACATTTAGGGGGTCTAGGGAGCAAAATAAAGAGTACCTGTAGTTAAAACTTACGCGGTTTCGCGCCGAACGCGCCATGTTTGGAACGAAACCCACACGTTACGGGCGAGCTTGCTGCATACAGTATATAAATACATAGTAGAAAAAAATAGTGGTTCCCATTAACTGTCATCATGAGGTTCTTGTTGTCTGAATAAAGCACATTTTCAAAAATAAAAAAGTTCTGATTTTGACAGCACCTTATGGCTACAATTTTGAGAAATGCTTTTGGCAACATGGGCAAAAGAACCCGCACCATAACAGACAATATAAGAAATTACAACTCTAAGGCATAAACCACCAACCAGAAGTGGGGCCTAGAAGTTTTTTGTTTTTTTTTTTTGTTTTTTTTTTTTTGTGGTGGTGGGGGGGGGGCCTTCTCTCCATTTTTGGAGCATTATGAAAATCAGTGAAAAGGAACAGGCCTTTTTTGGCAATAGAAATGAAAAATTCAGCATAGATAGTCTTGGACAAAGAATATGAACCCTGCAGCATAACAGAAAATAAGGTACACTTCTTCAAACTTTGACGGAAATGCATTTTTCAAAAAACAAACTGTGGTGATTTTTTTAATGGTCTAATCTTGGAAACAGTTGCATGTACTGACCTAAAATTTGGTATATATGCACAACTTTGGTGGTACCATACAATATACAGGTACCGGGCATGTAATTTTTTTCAAAGTTTTCTTAGATGGTGACCTGAGGAGCCTTGGGTGACTTGGCATGGTATGACCCAATACATCCTCCAGAGCTACTGCAGGACAACAGAACAGACTCATCGCAACCTATATGAGGGGGGGTGCGAGCTGGGGGTGAGGGCAGCAAAATGACGGGAGACAAGGCAACATGGAGGCGATTTGTTTGTGGTCACCCCTTACAGGATTAAGGCATCTGGTAAAAGACAGACGATAGACAGAACCTACCACTACACTAGCACTCCACTCTCCAGTTCCTAAACTCCAAAGAGGATAATATGACAAATGATTTTTTTTTCTTTATCATTCCCCTCTCTGGCTCCAGAACTCCGTCTCAAATTACTGGCATTATGAATTTCCCTTTCTAATTGGTTTATATTCTAA
The DNA here is from genome assembly GCF_032717465.1 of Coenobita brevimanus. NCBI lineage: Eukaryota > Metazoa > Arthropoda > Malacostraca > Decapoda > Coenobitidae > Coenobita > Coenobita brevimanus. Next base: position 11,392,708 of record NC_136978.1, read on the forward strand.
AGTTTCCATACTGACACCAAAAGATTACGGCAAAAAAGTGATATGGTGTGTTTAAGAGCAAAAACAGCATACAGTTAACAGCATTATGAATATTAGTAAAAGAGGCTAATTTTTTTTTTTGGCAATAAACAGAGAGAAAAGTAACTGGGCTAACTTGGAGAAGGAATACACAGTAAGTTTTTAGAAGATCATGTGATCAGCATTCGGTAGAAAATCCATCTATCCATCATCCAATCCCATGTCACCCCATGAGGAGCGAAGGAGCCCGGGGCTATGTAAGTTGGTCCTGACATTTAAGATGAGTGACCAGCCTCACTCATCCCTGAGTGGCATTTCGTGAGCAACAGACCCCAACCATACCTTGAATATAAACCTACACTGGCTCAATCCGACTGGGGCACCTTAAATTACCCACTAAACCACCAAGCGCCATAATTTAGTTATATGGTTACCACCTAGCATAGTAAATTGTTTTCTGGTGTACAGAAAACCATTTGGCTTGTCACTCTGTGTAGAGTCACCCATAGGCAGAAAAACGAGGAAAGAATGAAGGAAAGGAAGACAGGAGCAGGAGTGTAAAGTCACCCGTAGGCAGAAGAAAACACTGATGCAATTTTCAAGAGATGATCAGCGCTGTGGGCGGAGGGAAGTCTGTCTATTCATTGCCAGACCCCTTAATCCCGTAAGAGGTGGCCACGAACAAATCACCTCCATGTCGCCCTGTCCCCTGCCATTTTACTGCCATGCTCCCAGCTCACACCCCCCTCTCTAATTATATACCTCTCCATCCCTCCATCTCATCCTTGGCCTCCCCCTTCCTCTTCCACCTCACTCCCATACCCTCCTCGTTGGTTTCTTGCTCTCCATCCTCTCTACATGGCCAAACCAACTCAATGTATTTCTACTAACGCTTTCAATCACATCCACACTACAATGCTAATTCACTTCCTCATTTCTCTCCCTCTCTCTCGATGTAACTCCACATATCTTTGCTGAATAATTTTAGTTTATATGTTTGTGAAGTAAGACTGTTTGTGGCCACCCCTTACGAGATTAGGGCGTATGGCAACAAATAAATAGGTATGGACACTAATCCATGTGGTGGTTGTCAAGGTAGGGTCTGTCGATCAATCACAGTAATCATTCATCTGCTGCTGTATCTCCAACAATACCATGCACTTGCCGATCCCACTCAACCACCTAACCAATCACGTGTGTAAATATCATCATCACCACACCCAGAATGCAAACTAAGGGTAACTATCCTCACCATCACCACAGCCAACCACCTATCGGTAAATATCATCACTACACCCAAATTCATCCAACTCTTCTAGTGCTGTATAATACAGGGTGTCCACAAAAACACTCCCTGATTTCAAACATGTATAACATGTAACTTTATTGTAATAATCTTTCACAGTTAGTAGCTTCAGATGCAGGATTTCATTCAGTTTCATGTGGTATAGGGTAGCATTAAAGGCACTCAATGTGCGCCCCTCTGGTTGCTCAGCAAACATCGATGCGATAGTCCAGTTCGGTCCAGATTGGTCATGCTGGACGAGATGATCAGGTGTTCTGCAAGTGGCCTGCGAGGTCACCGGACCTAACTGTTTGTGACTTCTTTCTTTGGGGGTATGTGAAGAGCACAGTTTACGTACCACCACTACCTGCAACCCTGGAGGAGCTGAAAATTTCGATCACAGAAGCAGTTCGCATGATAACTCCAGATATGCTGCAGAGCATCTGGACCGAACTGGACTACTGCATTGATGTTTGCCGAGCAACCAGAGGGGCGCACATTGAGTGCCTTTAACCGCGGACATTGTTTTGACCTGACTGCCCCCCCCCCCGCGGGGGTTCCAGCCAAAATGTAAACAAACTTTAAACCTTTATAACTCTGCACAGAATAAATCTAGAGCAAAATATAAGGTACCATTAGAAACTACTAACCTTCGGCTTTGCAATGATGTAGGTTTCATGATTTCGTTGACTATCACTGGACGGGCAGTGCCATTAGAAGTGAGCAATCTAAAATCACTATTTTTCGCCTCACACACCATTACCAAATGCCAACCTCACTCTGATAATAATACTATAAACATATATGAACACTGCACAAACGATAAACACCCACTCTGTGTTCACTGAGGCAGGTAAAAGGCACTGTAATTGCCCGCACTTCACTGCCACATCAGCACCATTGTCACTCACAAAGCTGGACAGATACTGATGCGTGTTTGGGCAGGGGTGGGGTGGGAGGTGGGGGTTGACTGGAGTGAAAGAACTTAATAGCTACTCTCCCTTGAAACAACTGGCGCGCGGAAAAAACGCGCGGTATTCAAAATATTCACAAACATTCCAGAATGACACCCGCGGTTAAGGGGTTAATGCTACCCTATAGCACATGAAACTGAATGAAATCCTGCATCTGAAGCTACTAACTGTGAAAGATTATTACAATTAAGTTACATGTTATACCTGTTTGAAATCAACGAGTGTTTTTGTGGACACCCTGTATTATTCTCGCTGTTACGATTTAAATTTCTTCTGAAACTGCATAGCCTTGTAATGAAAGGGTTAATGAAGGATATTTTACTGTATTACTGATTACTCCAAGTTTTTCCTGGCCTTCGGTTCCTTCTTCTTTGCATTAAAAACAAAGTCTACACAAAATATACAGAAAAAAAATATTGAAGCCACATTAACAGCTGGCAAATTGTTAATATATTTAGAGCTGTTCTTTACCTGTGCTTGTGTGTGTGTGTGTGTGACAGAGAGAGAATTGTGTATTTTATTACTTGTGTGTGTGTGTGACAGAGAGAGAGAATTGTGTATTTTATTAAAGTTTGAGATAAATTCCGCACATGGGTACAAGCAGAATAGAACCCCCGTGGACTACAGGCTGCCTTCCCCCCCACTATCCTCCTTTTCAGGGAAAGGAAACACCAATCAAAACCACTCCCTCATTAATTTATCTATCTAGACTATCTATTATGTATTTATATCTATCTATTGCCAGACTCCTTAATCCTGTAGGGGTTGGCTACAATTGCCAGGTCACCCTCTGCCATTTCACTGCCCTCCCCCCAACTCACACACCCCTCTCATATACTTCTCTGCTCACTAATTTATCTATCTAAATTATTAAGTACGGTACTTACATCTATCTATAGCCAGAAGCCTTAATCCAGTAAGGGTTGGCTACAAGTTGTCTCCATGTCCCCTGCCATTTCGCTGCCCTCTCCCCAACTCACACCCCTCTCTCATATACATCTGCTCAATCCCTCCATCCGCCCTGTCCCCAACTCACACACCCCTCTCTTATTCCTCTCTGCTCAATCCCTCCATCTCTTCCTCGGTCTCCACCTCACTCACACCCTCCTCGTTAGTCTCTCTCCATCCTCCCTACATGGCCAATCCACTTCAATGTATTTCTCCTAATGCAAACTAGTTTTACTTTTTGAACTTATATAATTATGTTAATAGGAATTGAGTCCCTAGTTACTAGTCAAACTTGCAATGCTTCAAATAACTGCTACAGGAAATATAACTATGTACGGTATAATGTGGGAATGAGTCTCCTTGGTTGCTAGTCAATATCTTCCAGTCTCAAAACACTGCAGTCAACCAAGCTGATGGCTTATACATACCTAAAATGCCTTCGTTGCTTGAATTCAAACCCACGTCTTCTTGGTCACTTGAATTCAAGCCCCCCGACTTCTTGGTCACTTGAATTCAAGCCCCCCAACTTCTTGGTCACTTGAATTCAAACCCCCGTCTTCTTGGTCACTTGAATTCAAACCGTCTACCTTGTCACCTGAATTCAAACCCCCCGTATATCTTGAATCCAAACACCAGTCATCTTGACTGACAAATTCCTATGCTCTGAAAACCAATAATAATATTAATAATAATAGTAGTAGTAGTAGTAGTAGTAGCAGCAGCAGCAGTGGTAGTAATAATAGCAGCAGTTAATAGTAGTAGTAGTAATAATAGTAATAATAATAATAAAGCAATTACCAATTTCCTTAATTTCAGGTTATCCAGTGAAATAATACGGCAACAAGCAAATTTATGCTGTAAACCCAAGATAAAGTAAAAATAAGGGAAAGCCCATTCAGCACTACATGCCTCCTACAACCAGACCACTTTATGCAAAAAAAAAAAAAAAAAAAAAAAAACGTTAAGGTGTACTCTAACCCCAAATTTTGACCAGAATATTAAAATCTGGTGAGAAATAAAACCATCATTTCGATAATCTACCTTTCAGCCGCCTACTACTGCCATCGCCATCTTGAATGCCCAGCTTTAACACTGGATTACCACTAAATATGCTGCTAGTCACGAAAAAGTGCAATGGAAAGTATGAAAATGAAACAGTATTGTCTAATCCTATATGTGAGGTGCGGGAAATACAGTGAAAAAGGAAAAAGGTGAGCAAACTACCATATGGGACAACGGCCTGGCAAATTTCACAAGGTTAGAATCCTACCTCTATGGTTAGAATATTCCAAAAAAAAAAATGCAGTTTAACAGATTTTTACTAACTTCACAGCAAGTCGATAGTCCAAGAATGTTAAATATAATCCAAGGAAGTCGAATTAAAGAGTAATAAGAAAATTAAAGGGGCGAAAAAGAAAATTACGCTTACCCACACCGCTATGCCTCCTCCCTCCAGCGCCGTCCATCTCCAAGTGAGCCAGTTGCCGTTTCCTCCACCCCCCCGGCTCCCCCCTTCCTCCCTATAATAGTCCCTCTTCTCTCCTGCCCTCCAGCTCCCCCTCCCTCTTCTTCAGCCTTTCCACGCCAATAGGCAGTTTTCGATTTCTTTATATTAATTTATATGGATGTATACACGGCACTTGTTCATGTATGCGTGTGTATGTATGTGTATATTTCCATTTTCGTTTGAATTTCAGTCTCACAGAAGTCGGTAGTTTCCTCCAAACCCCCTCCTTCTCTCCATACCTCACTTCTTCCCTCCTCCTTCTCTCCATCCTCCACCTCCTTTCCCCCGTCTCCTTTCCTCCTCCCAACCTTCCCCCCCTCTTCCTCTCCATCCCCCTCCTTCCCTCATTCCCTCCATCCCCCACCTCCTTTCCCCCGTCTCCTTTCCTCCTCCCAACCTTCCCCCCCCTCTTCCTCTCCATCCCCCTCCATCCCTCATTCCCTCCATACTCCCCCCCTTATTCCTCCTTTCCTCCATACTTTTCCCTCCACAAAAAGCCGGCAGAAATTCCTTTACCCCCTTTCCTCCCTCCCTCCTCCACCCCCGCACCATCTCTCCACCTTTTCCATCTACGGGGTTATGCAACATTCGAAAACTATTCTTTTTTTTTTTTACCTTACTCCCCCCCCCCATTGCGGGGAACATGCATTTAGGTTTGTTTTCACTGATACTAAATGATTATATTCAACACAGGAAGGATTTACTTTGGTGATTTACTAAGGCGTATCCAATAACTGAATAATATCGTATGGAGTTTGCCGGGAAAAAACGGAACTACCGCTGTTGCTATTTCTACTGCTGCTGCTGCTGCTGCTGCTGCTGCTGCACCCCGCAAGGGGTGGCCACAAACAAATCGCCTCCATGTGGCCCTGTCCCCCGCCATTTCACTGCCCTGCTCCCAGCTCACATCCCCTTCTCCCATATACCTCTCCATCCCTCCATCTCATCCTCAGCCTCCCCTCTCCACTTCACCCACATACACTCTCCTCGTTAGTCTCTCGGACTCCATCCTCTTCACATAGCCAAACCAAACCACATCAGTGTATTTCTCCTAATGCTTTCACATCCACATTCACACCACAACGCTCTGCTTCACTCCATCCCCCCACCTCATCCTTGGCCCCTCCCTCCCTCTCCCCCCTCCACCTCACTCACATAAACTCTCCTCGTTAGTCTCTCGCCCTCCATCCTCTCCCGTATTTACTTACAGGTGATAACGTTCGTACTCAGGTTAAGGGAGGCAGGCTTAATGTAGTTGTGGGAAATATTTTCCCCCAGAGCGATTGTGCTCTACTTTTTAAAATAGTTGTCCCTGATTAAAGGCAGAGGAAACCCTGGCAAACGTTAATGACTAATTCTAGCGGTTTTATAACCAACAGATTACGTTCTCTTTAGTAATTCTTATTATTAACTTGGCTTAATGTTTTCGTTCTTTTGTAGTATATTTCTCTTGCTCAGTGACAGAATAAGAGTGCTATGGTTTTACATCCATTCCATTACAATTCTTAATCAGCATCGTATTCTAGTGTTATCTACGTCTTTTAACTACGGCCACAGCGAACGTGACGAGCCGGGAGGTAGGTAGCGTCGAGCGATGAGCGGCGAGGTGAGCGTCAACGCGATGTCAGAAACTGCTCATCGGTGCAAACTTGTCGTTGTCCAAGCTGATCACTCTCATCTTAAATGTCAGGACCAACTTGCCTAGCCCCGGGCTCCTACGCTCCTCATGGGGCAACACTGGATTAGATGATGAATGAATAAATAAAATTTCAATGTCTCACTGATATTAATGTCTTTATTTGACATTACCTTAAAGATTGATTATCGTGTGATTTATTTGTCTTAATTTTTCATGTGTACTATTTCACGATAATCCTACAAGTTTCTACCGATTGTCAATAGTGAAATATCCGTTGGCCAATTCACTGTCTACTGAATTATATTTCATAGATTTGTGTACTGAGTGAAATTTTTTTATGTTCATTACATATATACATACATAAATTATAGTGTATATACTTATCTATTAATTAGTTTTGAGCCTATGGTGTAACAAAGGGTATAGAGCACTAAATATTAGTGTGAATTCTAGTCATTAATGGTCTTTGATAGGCTTTGTATCAGTGGAACAAACGTTACTTAAGCAATCGTATGACAAAATAATGCTCGATTATAACTTACCATCTGTATGAAGTTGTTCACAGATATCTTCCAAGTGATTCTTCAACACTTCAGTATTTTTGTGGAGTGGATCAGTTGGATCCCACATAGTTCTCCAGTGGTACACTGCTCCAATAAGTTGTTCAGTAAACATAATCACCAGAACTCTACCCTCCCCCCAACACGCAGCACCAACACGACTGAATGATGATGCAAATGCCTGAGGAATGAAGATGTCGCTAGGCAGTGGGCAACATCCTGGAACATGTTGCATCGCTTAGCGACGAGCGTGGGGGGTGAGCGGGATGACAAACCTCCCTGCTAGATCATTCAGTGTGGCCACCCTCAGGATTTAGTGTGTTTTATCGTGTCGCCTCCTCCCCTCTCAAGTCTTCCCGCTTGTCGCGTACGGTGTGGCCGCAGCCTTGGCCAAGCTTTCACGATGAAGAGATGGCAATGACTGAAAGTCAAGGCCTAAGGAAAGCACGCTGTCAGGAGCGTTCAGGTGCTTTCTGTAATATCGCAAGTAGGTATATCTCTTTTGTTCTCCCAGTCTTTTTTTTTTCTTATTCCAAATAAAATGTTAATCACCTGTGATACATTTAGAGCTAAAATTATTTTCCTTACGAACATGAGTTTTTAAGAAAACACCTCGAATCGCTGTATCACTGTCGTTTTGTTTTACCGATGAGGTTTATCACTGCGTGATATGCAGAGTGAATTGATGAGAACGAAGCGTTATGAAATTCCAAGGTCAGTATCATCTTAGGCTGCTGCAAGTGCTGCTATGCTGTACTTCAATGTTGCTCCTACTTCTCTCTCCTGAAGGTAATATATCTTGTAAATTCCTCTACATTTTATAGCATTTACTATAGCTAGTATTTGCCAAAGGGAGTGTGGCTACGCCCACGAATTTATAACCACTGAGTGTATATAACTGTATTTGCTGAGAATGTGTGTGATAAGATCAGTGAATAAAACCCTCCACCTTGTTTTGTTGAATAACTACGATGTATAGCCTACCATTACAACAATAAATATATCAAGCAACCAAACATTCAGGTATGAGAAAAATTTTATTAGTTATACCTAAAGAAATGCGTTTTCTCTTAAACCATAGGTGTTTTTTATAGTTGGTCATTCCAAGAATAGCTAACTTAAAAATAAACGATTATGAAGCTCTGTGGAGTGCCATGTAGTTTTCCTTTTATAAAAGTGAACACGGATGCATATAGAAGGTAAAACCTTTAGTACTTCTGTCAACTCATTTGTTTCTTGGTGAGGCCTCACTGTAATTGAACTCAGTAGCCTTATTACACTTAACTCTACATTTTATCCCAGTTACCTACAGTATATTAGACTGCTTTTACTCGGGGTATAAAATAAGGAAAAATGATTACTGCATATCAAAGGCAAACTATTGTGAGCCATTATCTAGGTCTATCTATCTATCTATCTATCTATATGTATATATACATACAGTATATTAGTTAATATTTCTGGGTATTATAATTTTGAATTCGTGTACCAAATATAGTTAGTCACAAGATTACACGTAAATAAGTAAAATTTAAACTAATGATACGTAAAAAAAAAAAAAAAAAAAATTCTTACACATCTCAATAAACTGGATTATGAAATAAATGGAGGCTAATGAATATAGAAATTTGTACTAGTGAATAAAAATTGTATAAGTAAATAATATCAAAATGCTTAAAAAATAAAATCAATCATTGTGATATCTCCGTAAATTATTTGCGAGACTACTATAGAAATTCTGAGTAGGTTATATTGCCAAACGTTTTCCGTTTACCCAAACAAGTATTTTTGGCTGCACATGATCAATTTCAATTACACAAAATCAGCTTCATCACTGCACAAATCAGATCGATCATTGCACATTTTATGATCACTGCACACTTATTTAAATCCCTGATTGTACCTGAATGAACACAACTTTCGGCAGCAGCTGACAGTAGCTGTAACTGTAGCGGTCAATGTGAGGGTACAACAGCCATTATTTGGTGGAAGGTGATGGCAACCATCATCTGCTCATTTGATGTAATGGTGCCTACTTCCGTCTCCTTTATCATCCTTTCTCTGTGTCTGCCCTCCTCTCATCTTATTTCTTGCATCATTCCTGCCATTTTTATTATTCATCTTACCACTTCAGGTGGCTTTACGTAGTGACAAACCTAATCGTTTCATATAACCCAGGAAACCACTTACAACGCTAGGTGGTATTCATCTAGCCATACGATGTGGAGCCTGTTATGGTGCCCCTGTTTACTGGGTGGAGATATGTAAATGCGGTGTCCACCCGGAAACCAAACCCCCACACTCTTCTCCGTTCTTTGCTGTTTCAAAGCACTGTCTACCGTAAGGGAACATCGGTTCACTGCACGGAACGGTCTTACAGGGGCGATTGGCTACAGTTGATGAGTCTGCTTGACCAGAGAGACGGGGGTTACTCCATAATATAACATAAAACAACAGCAATTATTAATGTTCTCCATGCTGGTGAAGTACGACTGGGAAGTGTTTTTGGTAAGAACAATACATGCACGAGTCGAAGTGTTGTGATGGCTGTGTGTGTGTGTGTGTGTGTGTGTGTGTGTGTGTGTGTGTGTGTGTGTGTGAAGGCCATAATGTCACTAGTATGAAATTATATGGTGCAAACACTGGGAAGTATATGAAAGGACATACTACAATCATCCGGTGTACTGTAAATGTCCTCAGCGGTATGGGCTACTGAGCTACCACTGAGCCACAGGGACTACATGTTCAACTTTCTCTCTCTCTCTCTCTCATATATATATATATATATATATATATATATATATATATATATATATATATATATATATACCATGTAATAAAGCAAAATGCTTCCTGTATGCAGTGACACGAGCAATAACGATAATCAGGAAAATTCAAAGGCATCCAGGTTTATTTACGTGTGTTTATATTCTGAGAGTTACGTGCAAAGTCAGGTGATCCGCCTATTCGCACCACTGACTTTCTAAACATTCTGTTCTCCGGAAAATTATTTGGCCTGATAGCCAATGTAAACACGGTACTAAAAACTGAAGGACTTGATTAACTCGCTCATGGTCGGGGCAACTTTAGAATTAATTGCTGCTAACACCAGACGATTTTATTCAGGTGAGAGTGAGTCATTGCAGCCTGTGTTAACAGTGGCACGGTTAACCTTGTCATAGCTGGGACACGAATATAATGTTCCTGCTAACGTCAGACAAATATATTCATGTGATAATCGTATGTGGTTACCTGGAATAAAATGCTGTACTAAAGTTGTCCTGGTCATAAGTCGGTGAATGGGAACAGCATAAACATTCACGCCCTTATTCTTTTCGGTAAGGGAAGCTCCTTAACATCTTTTCCTAAGCGATTTATGTTGCTTATTACACCTTACTGTCCTAATCTGTGATTTATAAATCCTCCCAATATCTCCATACTCTGCTTAAATAAGATACAAAAGGATTTACTTCAGCCATATCCAAAAATGAATCGCTAAGGAAGTGGTGCTAGGGAGCCTCCTTACCCACACTTAATTAATCACTCATCATTACGGTCATCACCATCAAACTGATACAGGGTGCTGCTGCTGCTGCTGCTGCTGCTGCTGATGATGATGATGATGATGATGATGGTGATAATGATGACGATGATAACGATGGTGATGATGATGATGATGACAGTGATGATGATGATGATGATGAATGAGTCACAGAGCCACCATTAACCCTCTCATGACCAGAACAACTCTAAATACAATATTCCAGCTAATGCCAGACGATTTTATTCAGCTGAGTAAGTACGCCAGCCTGAGTGTGTTCACCTCTTCAATACGATGTCTTAAGTAAATTTTACTACTACTACTACCAGACGATTTTACCCAGCCTAGGAGAGTACCCCTGTTGAAGGGGTTAAGGAATGCGTATCAGTCCCTTCTATTTCGATGTCGTTCCTAACTGAATAAATTTTTCCCCATACATGTAGCAAGTGTGAATAGTGAAAGGTGTACTGTGGCTGAACCAGGTCCCTAAAAAGCTGAGTAAAATCGTCTGGAGGAGGTAAGAATTATCGGATTTGTTAGCGCATTTCTTAGTTTTCACCGGGCGATTTTATTCACCTTACGCTAGACTCTTGGAACTGGAGGGGTTAGATAGAGCCTTCATTAAACCCTTCACTACAGAGTGTCTTCCGTAAAGTGTACGAAATCGTCTAGTGGCTGCAGTAATAATAATAATAATAATAATAATAATAATAACAATAGTAGTAGTAGTAGTAATAATGATGATGATAGTCAAATAATAATAATGATAATAATAATAATAATAATAATAATAATAATAATAGAAAAATCGTCTGGCGGTAGGAATAATAGAAGATAAAGTAAGTCAACGGAATGAAGTAGTTAATGAGTAGGGACATGTTAACTCTCAGGCTCCTGTGACTCACTTGTAGATGAATAAAATCGTCTGGCTTTCCCTAGGTCACTAAACTTGTCCCGACCTTGAGAGAGTTTGGTGGTTTATCTCTCCCTGTCCTGTGCCACCAAGCTGCCTTTCCCTCAACTCAAATTAATCTCATTCATATACCTCCCCATCCCATGCCTCCACCTCATGCTCTGTCACCTTCTGCCCTTCCACCTCACTCATAAACTCTTCTATTCTCTCCACACGACCAAAACATTTCATAGTACTTCTAACAATTTCTAGCATATCCATATCAACGCCACAACGACCATAACATCATTTATTCTCTCTCTCTCTCTCTCTCTCTCTCTCTCTCTCTCTCTCTCTTTCCCCACGTAACTTAGTATATTCCTTTTAGTTAATCAATATTAGCTCTTATGCTCCTGTGACACACTCAACTAACAACAAAAGTACCCTGTCAATCCCTCTTTCACCACTCAACCCCTGTCAGCCCCTGTCAATCCACTCTGCCCCTTATACCCTACTCCTTCTTCCCCTGTCACCCTTTCTACTTGCCCTCGCATCCTAGCAACGTCCTTTTCCTTGTCACTCTTTCTCCTTGCCCTCTCCCTCCATCCTCGTCTTTCTTCCCTCTTCACCCCCCCTTCTCTCATCCTGCCCCCCCCCCTCCATTCCTCTCTCTCTTACCCCATTCTTCTTCCCCTCTCACCCCTCCTTCCTCCCCTTTCAGCCTCGTTACTTAATTTTGTCATCCCTAGTCCCAGATCATCCCTTCACCTCTTCTTGTCACTCCCTCCTCCCATATCCTTTCCCAATCAATATCATCATCATTATCATCATCATCACCGCAACCCCGTCCTGCGTCTCCTTCCCATATTCCTCTGACTCAGAAAGTAAATAATTAAATAAATAACGCGACATTAGGGTCTGTTATGTAATGGCTATCGAAGTATACCTAACACATCTTCAATAGAGCTTTATTTTTCATACTACGAGGGCTAAGACGCGAATGAATGTGTTTGTGTGGATGAGTAAATTGGGAGTGTGTCGTCCTGTCTCGGCTACCTCCCTTTCTCTGGGGGAAACAGCCTAGGTATATAGATAGATAGATAGACGAGTTATAATACTTACCTCTAAATCTAAGATCGACGGGGTCCGCATAAATATCGTACAAAAGAATATTAACCAGTCGTATGCAAATTTCTTACACACACACACACACACACACACACACACACACACACACACACACACACACACACATACATCATCATCATCATCATCATCATCCGGACCTCCTTTCCCACCCAATAGCACACATACAAAAAGCCAGAAAGCCTCCCGACATTACGAGGCTAAGAAAACTCGCATTTAGTCTACACCACACCTCACTCCAACTCTCATTATCCTCAAAGAATCTCTCGCCAACCTTAACTTAGGCGGGAATTTTGGTACTGGGTCTCTCGCCGCGCCTAATATTTCATCCCCGACCTCTCAGCTGTGTTCACCTTTTACGCCTCCACTGCGCCCGGATCTGAAAAGTGCGAATCCTCTCACTCCGCCTCCTGCCATTAGAGATTCGAGTTTCCCTCCAGAAATTTGAATTCCGAATGGATTTTTGTAGAGTTAATATCATCACGTTTTTTTTTTTTTTTTTCCCCACATGAAGATGGGGTGTGGGTTGTCGTTGCTTAACCCCAGTCTGTCTGGTGGAGCAAACCCATTGGCCACAGGTAAGCAACTGCTTCTGTAAGGCCGTCCTTCAGGTACAGTGCAGCACATACTGTACATAGTGTAGGGAACCGGCAACCCCTTGTAGTAGAGAGTGCCTTACCAGGGTTGGACGAAGGTCCTTCCCCACGGCTAGTTGCAGGGATAGATTCCTGGGTGAAACTTCACAGTGCCACCACTTGTAGGCTCCTCGTCGGCGCCAGATGGGGTGTGTTAGGACCCAGACACAGAGAAAGAAGAAGCACGAAGACTGGACAGCTACCAACAGCATGCTCAGAGAAATGGGCCACACAGTCATCTACAAATCATTCACGCCCCCAGAATCCTTCAGACCGAGAAAGTGTATACATCTTAATCTTGCTACTGCTGCTCAAACCTCACGTCACTGATATGCCACTGGTCAGTCAAGGCTTTTGTGAATAATTTACTCATATAAACCCCGCCATTAGCCTCGTCACTACGATGACTTGTTTTTGTAGTTTTTTGTACTAATTACTCTCAGACGATTTTATTCCGCTTACAAAAGATTCAACAATGAAGACCCGTTTTGATCAAGAAATCTCTTCCAAGCTAACCGAAATCGTCTCTGAGTTGATAATAATAATAAAAATAATAATAATAATAATAATAATAAGAAGAAGAAGAAGAAATATGTCATAGGATTTAGGGAATTAAGATGAAGGCTCTTATTTTCTGCAAGTTACCAGACGATTTTCTTCAGCTTAGGAGAGTCCCGTAGTGGAGAGGGGTTCAGTTAAGGCTGCATCTAACCCCTCCAGTTCAAGAAGTTAATCCTAAGGTGAATCAGCTCCTCTGGAGATGCCAAGAAATAAATAAGACGTCCCCGTGGTGAACAGGTTTATATTTCCCAGTAGCAAGTTATGTTTACGTTATTATTATTATTATTATTATTATTATTATTATTATTATTATTATCATTATTATTATTATTATTATTATTATTATTATCATTACTATTATTATTATAATTATCATCATCATCATCATCATCATCATCATCATCATTATTCATTTCTTTTATTTCTTTATTTTTTCATTACTCCATTAAGTATTGGCAAGTATATACGAATACCTAACTTGTATTTTATAAGAGCAAGCTTCTTCCTATATTAACATGAATAGTAACATCGATATTGCCTTGAACAAATACATATACTGTATATTCGCCTTACCCCAAAGTCCACTCCAGACAACTGCCCTCTTGAATATTACTGCTTTTGATAGTTTCTAAGGAGAGAGTATATGCTAGAAAAATGAAGGATACCGTAACATATTTTTAATGGCTATTTACTGACAGACGGCTAAGCTTATATATTTTTTTTAATCCATGCTGGCGGTACGTAAAAAAATATAAACAATCCATTATCCTCTTCAAAACAGTAATATTTTTAAAACAACATTATTGCCAGACGCCTAATCCCTGAGTTGATCTAGGTGGCCGCTACAAAAATACATCCAATACCCTACCGTTAACATGACGTACTTTATTATTCTTGCTGCCAATAGACGATTTCGCTCAGCTAGAGGCTGATATGGCCTTCTTTATCTCCTGCCATAAACTGAATAAAATCGTCTGGAGATGCAAATAATTAACAAAGAAAATACGTTATCATTGGGACGGGGTTAAGCATATGTCTTGTCAAACACGCTATATTCCAGAGTCCACAAAGGTGGCCGCAAGAACAATGCTTCCACTCAGCACACCTCTCCGTTCCCTCTTGCCAGTTATCGTCGTCGTCCTCTTTTTCCCCACCAGCAGTAAAAGGAAGGAATATGATAGTGGGGAGAGCTGCTCAACGATGTGCCCAATGGAATAAACCATACACTCATTCACTCACCATTCATGCCCCCGGAATCGTGACTCCATCTCATAGGTACACCTTTCCACGCATAGCTTCATAATTACCGATCAGACACAGTCAAGCCGATGACTGCCAAGTAAAAAATGGATGCCAAAGCATTGTCTTTCACTCCTTCGTACAAAACTCGATTTTATGTCATTTCCTTTGCCTTGTGAACCTCTGTGCCTCTCTTTCTCATGCACTCATTTATCTGTTGAAGTAATGACGAAAATATAGGAATGAATAACACAGCTTGTTACTTGCTTTCTTCAGTGTTTACCTTTTGACTATGACAGTTAATTATACGAGTATATGGTGGACCGGTAGCTTTCACCCTTAAGTACAGTACTGTCACTTTAAATCTATTTTTGTTGTCGTTTTATGACTTTATTCAGCTCAGTGGGGATTTTTCGAATTGGAGGAGTTAGATATGACCTTCATGAACCTCTTTAATATATGAGTCTCTTCTTAAATAAAATTGTCTAGGAGTATCTACATAAAATGATAAAAGACGTCACTGGATCCAAGTGGTTAACAAAATGAATGAATTATTCTCGAGTGAAGGCGAGATTCATGTGTTCATAATTTACGCATTTTTCTAAAGTGAAGCCCTGAAAATTTCGCTGTACACCTGCAGTTTGTGTTTAATCTCAGAGTCATTGTCAAACTGAGCGTTGTGTAGGCAAGTTTGGGTCAGAACAAGGGTCACAATTAGTCCATTACCTGTCATCCTCTGCAGCACAAAAATCTTTCCCAGGTTTTTCCACTCTGATCATTTGGTTGTTTGCCCGTTGCACCAGTTCACGTTTTAACTCTTTGAATCTGCTGACGCTTTTAGTTTATTCTCGTTCCCTCTAGACGATTTTATTCAGCCTTTCATAATTGAGGAGGTTAGTCAAGGCATCATCTAATCTCTTCAGTTCGAACAAGTACAGAGGTACTAGTTAGGTGCGGGACCATTTGGAGCGTTGTCGAAGTGAAACACCGTAAGGGGCTTCGCTTGTGATGAACTTGTGCGTGTGAAAGTCCTTAAGGAGCTACAGTGAAGTACCTTGTGTATGGAAATCCTTAGGGTGTGACAACTGACCAGGCTGCTCCTATGCATGCTCCTTCATCTACGCTAAATAAAATCATCAGTTCTCAGGCTGAAGGCGTTAATAAAGTGTCAGTGGAAAGGTCCGATTGCAATACTGATCCTAACATAGTCTGTAATAATAATATTACTAATGTAGATAATATTAGTAATACAGATTATGTAAATTTTGCGTGGCTAAATAAACCGCAGATCTCATTACAAAATTCCAGTTGTAATGTCTGTTTTAATCATGTTTCCATAGGCCCGCTTCCATCAAACCACCTTGTGTCGCGTGCAGCTCCACCACCTGCCATACCCCCTCTCCTGCCCCCACTTCTCACTCTGCCTCTCCCATTTTTTCCCCCTCCCTTATACCCTCTCCTCTCCCTTCCTTGCTTCCCCTACCTTCCTTCTCCATCCTTTTCCAGCATTATCTCCTTGCACCCTCCCCACACTTCTTTCTTTCCCCCCACCCCTCCACATCCCTCTCCCATCCCCTTCCCCCTACCCCCACCTTCGTCCCCAATGCATCTACGAGATGCCAGACGTACGAAAAATGACAATAGCAACAGCTCTTAATTGAACCCTCAGTTTTGTTGACTGCATAGGTGTTTAGTGACCAGTTCCAGGATATAAGAGTAGATCTTATTATGAATGAATGTATGGATTAGCTGTAATATCCAGTTGAAGTCTTTCTTTGTGGGTTACGTGTGTAGCCTGTCAGTGTGGGCATGTGTGTGTGTGTGTGTGTGTGTGTGTGTGTGTGGTTCCGCGTACTTCCTTGCTGTAATTTTTCATCGCCTCCTGACAGCGGTAGTCTTTGTAGGTGTCACCGAAATAAACACTTCATGATAAATTCCCAGACATGATGGTAGATTTGATTGTGTAATTATGTATGGATCGGTGTTATATTGTTGAAGTCTCCCTTACTGGTTGCCTGCCTTCTCCCTCCTGTCGACCCACGTGACGCTGCCTGTCTAGCCTCTCACCATCTCCCGAGTCTCGATTGAGCTCACCTTCAAAATTGTTGCAGTTACATTGATTTCCTTGTTAATTCCAGTACGTAGCAGTAGAATTCAATGCTTACGAGTAACTGAATGGTTATAGTACCATTTTCAGAGCTTTTCAATCGGTAATTGTGTAGTTAGTGCTTACCTATGCGCCTAGCCTCACACCGCCACCCCGACACAGCTTACCTTTCTCAGCGCCGACGTAGGTTCACCCATTTGCCGAGTTGCCTTGGTGAAGTGCAGTGGTTTTGTGCGTTGGCTGCCCTTCCCTCCTGCATTGGCTGGTGAGTTTCGAACATCTGATTTTGTGATTTTGTAGGCCTTCAAGTTTCGTGGCAAGACTTGTGCTTTTGAGTTTTGATGGCCTGATTATAGACAGATCTTTCTTTTAGTGGTGAGGCCTGAACTTTTGAATTTATGCCAAGTTAGCTTAATCGCAGGGTTTGTGAACAAAGAAGGAAATGTCACGTCGATTTTATTCTGGCTTGTTTATGGAGATCATAGCTCTTGTTTTTTTGTTTTTTTGTTTTTTTTTTTTTTCTTAGCGATCAGCCTTTAACTTACCTCTTTACTGGTCCGGGGGGCGCGGTAGCACAGTGGTAGCGCGCTGGACTTGTAATCGGGGGATTGCAAGTTCGAGCCTCGCCCGGGCTGCCGTGCCGGGAGGGGTAGCTCCCTCCTGTAACCCTAGCGGGGCTATATAGTCCAATACAGGGCTTAGCTCGGGGGAACTCCATTTCTCCCATTTCTTTACTGGTCCGTCATGTGGTACTTACTAAACTGAGGCTGGGTATTAATCCCTTCACTTCGACGACGCATTTCATTATTTCTTGCTGTCTCCATACGACACTTATTTCTGCCTAGGAGAGAATATTTGGACTGATGAGATTAGATATACCCTTAATTACATCCTTCTACCATAAACTGATGTTAGTGTGATAAATGAAAACACGTCATTGGATGGTAGGAGTTATTGATGTGTTGTAACTTGTACCAACCACGACATTCACCATCACCACCGCAGCCACCACCATACACCACCACCACTACCACCAGTCACTCAGCCACCACCACCTACCATACACCATCAATCACCCACCCACCACCACCACCACTCTCAAACTCACCCACCATCACTATCATCTGCTACCTACCGTACTACCACTCACCACTATCATCTGCCACCTATCACCACCCACCACTGCAACCATCATTCACCACCTGTCACTCACCATCACAACCATTATCCGCCACCACCCACCACCACCACAACCATTACCCACCATCATAAATATTACCCAGCACCTACCACCCACCGCCACAACCATTACCCACCACCCACCACCACAATCATTACCAACCACCTACCACCCACCACCACAACCATTACCCACCACCTGCCACCTACCACCACCACCATTACAGTCATTACCCACCACATATCACCCACCACCACAACCACTACCCACCTCCTTTCACCCAACACCACAACCACCATTACCCATCACCTGTCACCCACCATCACAACGATTACCCACCACCTGCTACCTACCACCACAACCATTACCCACCACCTACCACCACCACCACAACCACTACCAACCACCTGTCACCCACCACCTGCCATCTACCACCACCACCACATTAATTACCTACCACCACCACAGCAATTACCTACCACCTGCCATCTACCACCACCACCACGACCATTACCTACCATCTGTCACCCACCACCTGTCATCTACCACCACCTGCCATCTACCACCACCACCACGACCATTACCTACCATCTGTCACCCACCACCTGTCATCTACCACCACCTGCCATCTACCACCACCACCACGACCATTACCTACCATCTGTCACCCACCACCTGTCATCTACCACCACCTGCCATCTACCACCACCACCACGACCATTACCTACCATCTGTCACCCACCACCTGTCATCTACCACCACCTGCCATCTACCACCACCACCACGACCATTACCTACCATCTGTCACCCACCACCTGTCATCTACCACCACCTGCCATCTACCACCACCACCACGACCATTACCTACCATCTGTCACCCACCACCTGTCATCTACCACCATCTGCCATCTACCACCACCACCACGACCATTACCTACCATCTGTCACCCACCACCTGTCATCTACCACCACCTGCCATCTACCACCACCACCACGACCATTACCTACCATCTGTCACCCACCACCTGTCATCTACCACCACCTGCCATCTACCACCACCACCACGACCATTACCTACCATCTGTCACCCACCACCTGTCATCTACCACCACCTGCCATCTTCCACCACCTGCCATCTTCCACCACCTGCCATCTACCACCACCTGCCATCTACCACCACCACCACCACGACCATTGCCTACCACCTGTCACCCACCACCTATCACTCATCACTACAACTATTACCCACGACCACAACCAATACCGACCACCTATCACCTCCGCCACGACCCATCCAACATTTACCACCAGTCACCACCCACCTACCACCACCACCTACCTTCCACCACCACCTACTACCCACCATCACTCACCTCCTAACCCCACCTTCCTCCTACCACCACTTACTGCCTACCACCACTTACCTCGCACTACCACCCACCACCACCTACCACCCACTGCCACCAACCACCCATCACCATCTATCACCACCCACCACTCACCTACCACCACCCACCACCACTCAGTCTTCTACAAACCCCTCACCGTCGATTCCACGGAACACAGTAATATCTAGGGTTTTGTTAATTTATCGAAGAACCAGCAGAGGAATCAGGCAACTCTGAATACAAATACAATAATCACCTACTTGTTTTAACGACTGCTTGACACTGGTGTTGCAATAACCCTGGACTGCACTTAGGCACGGATTTAGGGTGTGTGTGGGGATCATGCGCCCCCCTCTCGTTTCAGCAAATCAATGAGGACTTACAGTAAAAGAAGGATTATTTACTAACACAAACGTCATGAATATTTTCTTGCACTTGCCCATACCTTATTACTGTTCTAAGATTGAAACAGGTAAAATAAATTAAAATGTTTATATGTTTTTTTATTCCACACGTGCTTTAGAGATAATGCTGCCAGGAATCACGCCTCTCATTTTCAAAGTGCTGGATCCGGCACTACCTTGACGACCTCTCTTTCCCTTTAGACACCGATTCATAACACCGTAAAACACGAAAAATAATAATTAATGTACAACAGATTACATATACAGGAACTTATTCCTATTCTGTTGGATTGGTTTCGTATTTATAAAATTTCTTATCGATGATTTACCTTTGTTAATTGGTTTCCACACGGCGTAACGATGCAGCACATTATTTTCTTTGCTGTACCGACGACCTTATTATTTTAAATGTTCTTACTAAAGACATCACTCCTTCGTTGGCTAATAGGATAGATAGTACTCAGTGTAGCATTGAAACAGAATGTGCTGAAAATTATATGATGATTTGCAGCTGCTGGTGGTTTTGCTTGACTCCAGCCACTGCCGGTATCACACTGCCTTGCTACCGCATTCCCGCGTCTTGCCTGAATTCCCTCCTACCCTACTGCTTCCTGGTTAGACCCATTTTTCACTTTTAATATGTTAGGGCGTAGAATCGTGACGGGGAATTTTTTTGTGAATTATATATTACTCAATTGTCCTTAATCGAAACACTTTTTTTTTTTTTTTAAATAAAGTAGGAGTCATTTATCATTTTCTCGTTGAGTAATGAGATGAATTTTGTTTTCCATATAATAGTAAGAATTATTAAACACCATCCTCCTTTACTTATAAGTGGCATTTAAAAAAGATATTACATATTGATTAACAATACCATACACCAAAATGTCACTTTAATCTGACACCTACCACTCACCACCAAGCATCACCCACCAACACCTGCCCCTCACCACCCCCCTGCCACCACCTATCACCAACCAACACCCACCACCCACGACCAACCATCAACCACCACTACCACCAACCACCACATACCACCCACCACCACTCATCACCTGCCACCTAAAACCTGCACACCACCACCCACCATCCATTACACGCCACCCACCACCCACCAATCACCTACCGCCTGCCACCTACCACCCATCACCCACCAATCGCCTGTCACCTACCACCCACCACCCACCAATCACCTGCCACCTACCAGTCACCTGCCACCTAGCACCATCTACCACCAACCATCCCCAACTCCCCAACACGTACCACCTACCACCCACCACTCACCACCCACCACTACACACTCAGTGATGGGGTGAGGAGACTCCCAAGGAACTTCATACTAGTTTTTAAATGAATATTCAGTAAATATTGGAAAATTATATAATTTGTAAAGTATTTAAACTTGAATATCCTTTGTACATGAGATGGCCACAGTCTAACAGTACGGCATGTTCTTTCGGCAGGTCAGACGCCGGCACATCCACACACATCCTTCTCTCCTTCCCTGTCTCCTCTCCACGTCTCTGGACTGATGTGCAGGTATGTGTTGACTGTTGAATGTTGTTGTTGACCCAGGCTTATCTGAATGTGAGCCTGATGGACTGCAGCCTGAAGTTGCCCTTCCCCTG
>NC_136978.1:11419359-11446859 GCF_032717465.1 Coenobita brevimanus
AAGACAAATTCTACCATCCCAGAAAGAGAGAGAGAGAGAGAGAGTGAGTGAGAGAGAGAAAGTGGTGTTTTTACCTTCTGAATAAAGTTGGCAGGAGTTAGTGAGAATAAAATACCTGAGTTCTAACACCCCCGTGAAAGTTAGACTGTTTTAATCACCATCATTATTCCCACCTTTTTTTCCTATCTAAATATGGGGTGGGGTAGGAGAGAGAGAAGGAGGGGGGGGGGAGAATACGAAAGCGGGAGACCTATCATTTTCATCATCATCATCATCACTATCACCATCACCACAACCATCATCAACATTCTGATCCCTTTTCCAGCGTAGAGATAGTGTGGTTGGATCAAGAAACAAAAAAGAGGTATGAATATGGGAAAATCTGTCCTCCTCCTCCTCCTCCTCATCATCATCATCATCATCATCATCATCATCATCATCATCATTATTAGCACGTAAAGATGAGGTGAGGTAGGATCCAGCAACAAGAAAATGGAAAGCATGCAAATGAGGGAACTGTCAATGTACTCTTTTTACTCTGACTTGGCGTAAAATTGGTCATCTCTCCTCCTTGAATGCTGAGTTGTGACAGGAGATTAGTACTAGAATAGGATACTAGAAAATGACGCTAGTCCTCAAGAAGTGCTGTGGAAAGGATATAGAACTGCAGTATGGTCTTTTTCAGCCACTGAGTTACGTGAAATAAGCCGCAAAAGGACGAAAATCTGGGCCAAGTGAAGGTAAACAGGGTATAGCATGTCCATTGAACTACCCCACGCAATCAATCGCACATCATTATAGCCCCCGGAGGACGTATTTTTTCCACTCTGTTCTTGCTGATTTCAGACGATTTTATTAAACTTCGGAGAGGACTGTCGCGCTGGAGGAGTTAGGTGCATCCTCCACTTCCTTTTGCACTTCGGCGACGCATTATAAATCTAAAAAACATCTGGACGTAACAAGAATAAAATTAAAAGGGTGTCATCGAACTGAAAAAAAATGTGAAAAAAAAAAAAAATGTTACTTAAGTCTGACCAGCCTAAAATAAGAAATAGTTTTAACTTCCCTCATTATACCGTCAGACGATTTTATTCCATTTACAAAAGACTTCCAGTAATGAATGGGTTTAATGTCTAAAATAAATCGCTAAGGAGGTAGTGCTACGAGTGCCGCCTAGAACACGGTCCTTAGTTCAGAAGATAAAACGCCTCAGTACATCCTCTAAACCGGACGTCTGTTGTAGCCGGACATTTTTTATTCAGCTGGACCGGCCTGAAGCGGAGCCTTGTTAAATCGTGGGCGGCGACCCCTTTGTGGCCCGGACGTGTTGAACAAAGGGTAGTATTGCTGTGGGTGGTGGAGTGTGTGGGTGTGGGTGTGGGTGTGTGGGTGGGTGTGTGGGTAGGTGGATGGGCTAGTCTGGTTTCATATGTGTTTTTAGTTTTGTGTTTCAGTATTTAGTATGTTTATCTGTTTAATGTAGACAGTATATCCTTGTGCATGTGTCTGTTTATTGTGTGTTGTGTCTGTGGTGTGTTCATGTTGTTAGCTTTGTGTATGTGTGTTGTGTATATTGTCTGTTACCGCATTTAATATTGCTTGTGTGTGTTTTAGTTTGCCTCGTTGTAACTCAAGCGTTTAGTACTGAAGGGGCGAAGACACCACGAACGAATTTTGAGAAAACGGTGTCTTAAATGTCTCAGTCTTTGTATTGATGCAACGTCGTCAATAATGACTCACTTGCATTGAGGTAGGAAAATGTTTCTATGGAAGTTATCCACACACTGAAGTTTAAAAGATGAAAAAATTTTGCTGATTCTTCTTTTGTTTCCATCAGCGTGCAGTTTCACCTATGCGCAAATAATGGCATAGGTACATAATTTTTTTTAATAAATAGTAGATACTTGAGAGAAAGTATTTTTCAGACTGCAGTTGAGTAATTTATATTTGTTTAATCGAATTTCCTTTAATATACAGTAGTAATGTGATTAAATTAAATGGATGGTCGTCTTTGCCTTTAGCACTTATAGCAGTCACTAAAGGAAAGCTTCGCCTGTTCAGCACTGACCACAAGTCATTCTCTCAAAATTAGCGTCTTCGCCTCTTCAATTCTAAATGCCTTTTGGTGCGTTTTACTCGTTTTGCGTTTGAGTGCATGTATACGTACGACTGATTAAGTGTTGTGTGTCAGTGTTGTCTGCGTGGTGTGTGTTCTGTATTCTTGTGTCTGTCTCTTTGCTGTTTGTGTGTGTATGTACGTTTATTTAGCTCTAGGTTCATATTTCCAATCCTCCCTTTCTGCTGCAGTGTTGTTCTCCCTAATCCCACATACTGAGGGATTACCACACACACACACACACACACAAACAAACACACACACACACACACACACACACACACACACACACACACACACACACACAGACACACACACACACACACACACACACACAGAAAACCAGCTCTCTCGCTCACCCACTCTCACAGTCTGTCACCTACTCAAATATTCCACGTACATTCTCTCACTGTTTTCACACTTTTCTCACACCGTCTCTCTTTCACACTCATCCCACCCTGTCATACTAATTCACACACTTTCCACTCAGTCTTTTTTTCACACTTTTCACACCTTCCAGTTTTTCATACTAGTTTCACAGGCTGTCTCAATTCCACGCACTCTTTTTATATCCACTCCTCTCTCTTTTTTTCTTTTTTCTTTTTCACATTTTTCACTTTCTCATACTACTTTCACACATATATTCATACGCACCTGTTATCTCTCACCTGACTCGCGCACACCTTGCATCTCTCTCTCTCTCTCTCTCTCTCTCTCTCTCTCTAACACCTCACACCCACCCTCGCTAGATGCAAATTTTCCTTTTTCATGCTATATTTTTAAGTCTAGTGCAGAGTCGTGGAATTTATAGTAAAGTTTGCTAACCTTCATCATTTTTCGCTGGACTTTTAAACAACTAGACTTATATTTTTAAAAAAAAATCTACCAGGATATTTGCAGTTTTGATTTATTTTTATTTAGGTGTTTATCATTACAGCTCAAAAAATACTTGTGCATATATTTTAACATTATTATCGTTCTTTTTTTTTTTTACTCTTATTAAACAATAGGAAGTATAGGAGTTTCAGTTTTGGTTATTTACATTTTTAACTAGGTAATTATCGTTGTTTTTGTTATTATTATTATCATTATTATTACACTTGATGGTGATGATATAAAACTAACGGGAGAAATTATTATTATTATTATTATTATTATTATTATTATCATCATCATCATTATTATTATTATCATCATTATTATTATTGTCATTATTATTTTTAATTTGTTGTTGTCATTGTTGTTCATGTTGTTGTTGTTGTTCTTCTTCTTCTTTTTCTTCATCTTCGTGTTTAGCATTATAGATCACCATCATCATCATCATCATCACCATCAGCCTACCGAACTAATGAGGAATGATGTTCTTTGTCCAGTAAAAACCAAAACACGCCTATCATCCCACTGCGTCTACTTCACACTTAGGGCATGTCCGTCACCTTCCTCCCTGACACACCGAACTACAGAGAATTATTAGATGGACAGAGAAACATACCAAGCCTCTCTCAGCTTTGGAATAATAGCCAGCCGAAGAGAGAGAGAGAGAGAGAGAGAGAGAGAGAGAGAGGTGAAATGTTAGACTGTAAATAAGTACCTTCTCTTGTACTGTCTTTGTACTAATTTGCACACTTAACTTAGGCACTTGTTAGATTCACTTACTCACACTTTGACACAGCTGCAACTTAACACTCACCCCTCTTTCTTACTCACTCACTCACTCTCACTTTCGTCCTGTTGCTTACTTGTTTATTCACCCACTCGGTTACTTACTCACTCTCTTACTTTCTCGTTTCTCATTCGCTTACTCACATACTGTACATATTTGTTCTTGTAATCTCTCTCTCTCTCTCTCTCTCTCTCTCTCTCTCTCTCTCTCTCTCTCTCTCTCTCTCACACACACACACACACACACACACACACACACACACACACACACACACACACACACTTGGTCACTCACTCCACTCACTCGTTTGCAGGAAATGATGAAATTTTTACAAGTTAATAAAAGGGGAAACGGATGGAGAGAGAGAGTGAGAGAGAGAGAGAGAGAGAGAGAGAGAGAGAGAGAGAGAGAGAGAGAGTCGTGTCATGTTAGCTAGAATAAAACACTTAATTGCGTTAATTAAAAGGAAAAGGGCCATTATGTGGCTGACTAACAAATTACTAGTAACCAAGGAGACGGTGTGATGATGATGATGATGATGATGATGATGATGACGATGATGATGGTGTTGGTGGTGGTGGTGATGGTGGTGTTGGTGATGATGATGATGATGATGGTGATAGTGGAGGTGATGATGATGGCAATGACGATGATGATGATGGTTATGATGGAGGTAGTGGTAGTGATGTTGGTAATGGTGGTGGTGATGATGATGATGGTAATGGTGGTGGTGATGATGATGATGGTGATGGTGGTGGTGATGATGATGATGATGATGATGATGGTGGTGGTGGTGGTGGTGGTGGTTGTGGTGTGGTGGTTGTGGTGGTGGTGATGATTGTGGTGGTGGTGGTGGTGGTTGTGGTGGTGGTGATGATTGTGGTGGTGGTGGTGGTGGTAGTGATGCTGGTGATGGTGGTGATGATGATGATGGTGGTGGTGGTGGCAGTGGTTCTGGTGGTGGTGATGATGATGATGTAGGTGGTGGTAGTGATGTTGGTGATGATGGTGGTGATGATGATGATGATGATGTTACTGATGTTTATGGTGGTGAAGATGGTTGTGCTTGTTGATTTGTTGTTTACTGGCGGTCACGAGTGCAATTGTTTATGTAGTTGTTAATTTAGCAGTTAATATTCAAGGTAATTTTAACGTTCTTGTTAATGATAATATTTTTAAGCTGTTGATATTACTTTTAAATGTTGATACCTCTGCTGTTGTTGTCATTGTTTTCACTGTTGTTTTTTTAGTGCTGTTCATAATTTTATACCTAATGATGTTGTGGGAATTGGTGTTGATGTTGAAACTGACGTTACCCTTGGGACTCTTGATTATCTTGTTTGTTATTTATTTTCTTGCTTGTTATTGATGTTCATGTTCATTTTGTACCTTGTTTGTTGATGATAAAGTTGATGTCTCTCTTACTGATGTTGATTTAGGTGATGTTATTGGGGGTGCTTGTGATTATCCTTTTTTTTTTAGTCATCCCTCCAAAAAACAAAAATGCCTGCCTGACCTTTAACCCCACAGGATATGACCCAGCGCCTGGTAATGAGGGAGTGTTGTTGTGAGTGGCCTTTTCCGTTGGAGTTACCCCTCTTTTATTCATTTTCTTTTGATCCGTTTTCTTCTCGTTCTTTTATTGCGTTTTCGTCTCTTATCTTCGTTTTCTTTGTGTTTACTTTGGATGCGGTGATTATTTAGGGTTTGACTTGTTTTACCTCTCTCTCTCTCTCTCTCTCTCTCTCTCTCTCTCTCTCTCTCATTTTCTTTCAGGGACATTTATTTTTCTGTTATTTTGATTTTGTGTTTCTTGTTCTTTGGAGAAGAGGGGGAAAATGGGGAAGAGAATAGAGGAGGGGGGTGAACAAGAGAAGAAAGCGGCATGTAGGAAAGAGAGCAGAAAAGAGGAGAGAGAGAGAGAGAGAGAGAGAGAGACAGACAGACAGACAGACAGACAGACAGAGACAGAGAGGAAATATAGGTTGAAGATTGTGAGGAAAAGAGAAGGAGGAGGAGGAGGAGGAGGAGGAAGGGGAATAGGAGGAAAAAGTCAGTAACATTAGGGAGGAGGAGGAGGAGGAGGAGGAGGAGGAAAAGGAGGAGCTGGAGGAGGATGGAGCGGGAGAAGGAGGCAAGAGAGAATGAGAGAAGAGATAAGGATAGTGTTGGAGGATGGGAAGAATAGAGAAGAAGAAAGGGACGAGGGGGAAGACAACGACGAGGAAAGGAAAGGAGGGTGGAGAGGACAAGGAAGGGAGAAGCAGAGATGAAAGACCCAAAAAAGGAGGAAGAAGATTAGGATTTGAGAGGTGCATGATAAGAAAAGAGAAGAAAGAGTTGAAAATAGGAGGAAGAGGAGGAAGAAGAAGTAAAATAAGAGGAGGAGGAGGAAGTGGAGAAAGAAGAAGAGGAGGAGGAGGAGGAGGAAGAAGACGAAGTAAAAGAAGAGGAGGAGGAGGAAGTGGAAAAAGAAGAGGAGGAGGAGGAGGAGGAGGAGTAATCTAGTAGCCAAGAAATCAGTGTTACCAAATCCAGCATGATTATTGTTAGCTAGATATGAGATAGTCTTCTTGATGCGAATAATTTGTAGCGTAAGTTTCATTATAACTGTGGACGTTTTTGTGGGAAATATCAGGAATAATTCATGTAAAGATCACAAGAGAAGCAAAATAGCAAGTACTGTGGTTGTTCTTGTCCTTGTCTGTTGTTGTTATTGTGTTGATGTCGATGTTTGTTACAGCGGTTGATGGTGTTGTAGGCTGTTATTTGTTTTCGTTATTGGTTATTGTTGCTGTTGTCGTTGGTGATTGTTGTTGTTTCTGTTGCCACTGTTGTTATTGTTGTTGTTTTTATTGTCTGTCTTGCTGCCGTAGTACTTCTCTCATTTTCACAGCGGGTAAAAGCATTGACAAATACACAGTTTATTATTTTACTTACTGGAATTAATCTTTTCCTCGGGTTCTGGTCGACTGAATGAAAGTTTGGTGTAAGATAGTGATACCTAGTGCGTTTATAGCAACCATCCACTCACGCGATGTAGTGCTAAATTCAGGTGACTATACTGAATAAGAAGCGAAGTGATTTTCTTTATCCCAGGTGGTAATAATATAACCACTAAACGCCTGGTGGTCCGGTGGGTTATGGTGCTTCAACGGGATGGGTATGGATGTACAGCTGGGGGATGGTTGGCCTTTATTGCTCACTAGATGCTACTCCGGGACGGGCGAGGCTGGTCACCCTCACCCTAACTCCTTCACTACCATTCTCTCTCCCAAGCCAAATAAAGTGTGTGCTGGTAGGTGAAACATGCAAGAGACGTCAAAGAACTGAAAGGGTTAAATGTAGAAAATGGGTAGCCTAGCCCGGGGTCCCTACGCTCTCTCCTGATGTGGCAAAAAGCGAGAGAGAGAGAGAGAGAGAGAGACTGGATTCAAACTAACAGGCTAAAAATCAAAATCATGTTGTGTTAGTCTCAATATAATATCTAAGTGCTTCCTTGCCAACTTTCTTTTCTTTTCTTTTCTTTTTTTTTAAACCAAGGATAATTATTGACATACATGGAAGCTTTTGGTGGCTGCTTTTACTCACGCTGTCTATGGTTTCACGTGGAAGGCTTGAATGGTGAGTGAATTCAAGTATGGGTCATTTAATAGGGAGGTGTGGCGATAGTTCTGTTTAGGTCATGTTACTTCTTTCTCTTCCTGGATGATTGATGATGATGATGATGATAAGGAGGAAGAAGAAGAAGAAGAAGAGGAGGAGGAGGAGGAGGAGAAGAAGAAGAAAAAGGAGGAGGAGGAGAGGGAGGAGGAGGAGGCGTAGGTAGGTAAATGATGGTGGTAATGGCGAGGATGAAATACTTGAGTCCATGGCAGCGAAAAGGTTAACCAGCCATTAAGAGACTTATTCAGCTCTTATTTTTTGAAGTGGGAGAATCTCCAGGTGCGACCCTGTCCGTCTTTCTCTAATTAAGGATTTTCGGAAATGGTGCTTCACTCTTGTAGACAGCAGGGCAGCACCACACCACTCCACACAGCAAACCATACCAGCCTGTCACACCACACCACCCTCTCAACCACACACCACACCCACACACCACACACCACACCACACCACACTAACAACACACACCATAAATCATACCAGCCTGCCACACCACACCACTCTTTCAGCCACACACCACCGCCCTCTCGCACCACATCTCACCACCCAAGCAAACCATACCAACATGTCACACCACACCACCCTCTCAACCACACACCACACCACCCTCTCACACCACACGACACAAAATCAGTCTCAGACCACACACCACACCAGGGGCATTAAATGAAGGGCCTTGAATGTTCTGCGTCTAGTGTTTTTGTACTTGTTTAGTCCTGCAACCACAAGAAGTTTAATTCTAATCAAGGTTATATTAATCTAACCCTTCCCATTTTGAAGATACTGAAAATAAATAAAATTGTATGGAGAAATCACTAATAAAATTATCGCTTTACTAAAGGGATTTTTTTTTCTAGGCTAAATACGTTGAATTTGTTCATATACGTATTTTATATTTATATGCCTACTGCTGTTCCTGTATAGTTATAGTAAGCTACGTTATTATTATTATCATTATTATTATTATTATTATTATTATTATTATTATTATTATAGGCATACATTACATAAATAGTATGATGTACTAACGTCCCATAAAGTATGCAGTAATATGCTGATAACGAAGAGATGCTGGCAAGCCTCCCCAAACCCACGAGAACACGACCTTCAAAAAGCAGGGATTTTATTTAGCACAAGGAAACAAAGATTTGATATGGCTACATTCATTTCAGTTATTCCATAGCTCTGTAGTGTTTTAAGGCAGTACTAAACACAAAACAATTATAACTTTATCTTCCAGGATGGCCAAGTGGATGTTACGTCAGTGTCGAGATGGTAACTGCCAGAGGATCATCCCATCATTGCTCAGCCTCAGTTACCCGGCAGCAGTCGCGGGTGGAGGTAGTGCTTCTCCGCGCTCCCACCAGCATCACACGCAACGCCTCACGTGTACTGCAGCCTCCCGTCTTGGAACCTTTTGTTTCGGTAAGATTTTGGTGTGTCCAGTGCGCCGGAAAACAATCCCATACGTCGTATTAATAGACCAGGAACTATGTGAGAATTCAATAAAGTTACATTTTTGTGGAAAGTGGAAAATTGTACCTGGAACGAGATGGTTAGAGGGAAATGAGATGGACTGGTTTAAATTTCGGACGTTTTTGTCAGACACGCTCAGAGTTTGTTGTGAGTGAAGTGACATTGAGACGTAGTGGAGACTGGAGGGAAGAAGGGAGTGGAGAGGAAGGGAGGAAACAGCGTGGTGGAGAGCGGGGAGAGAGGGGGGAAGCTGGTGGAGAGTTTGAGTGGAGATAAACACGTGGAGTGGATGGAGGGATAAGAGAAAAAAGAAACACGAAGCAAGTGAGATAGAGTGAAATGGTGACATAGAATATTAGACCAAAATAAAACTAGAGAAAAACAAAGGGAAAGTAACATAACATCAGACTAATTTCTTGTGACGGTTAAGCGAAATAGTGTAACGGAAACAAACAGTACATTAAAAAAAATAATAATAATAATAAGAACATTGGAAAGCCTTAAATGAAACAGTAATAACGAATTTTGTGATGGACTCGGCACTTAGATTAACCAAAATAGACGTAGAAAAAGCTGGTAGGAATAATAGTTAAACCACAATAAGACCTCAGTGTTTGAAAAAATTGTTGGTTGATGTGTGAAGACAAGCAGGAGCTGATTGAAATTGCCTCCCTTGCCTTCATCTCGAGAGGCATCCCCAAAACTTAATAAAATCGTTATCTTTAGCAGTAATAAAGGAGGCCCATGGAACTCTGTACAAACCATCACCCCCACGCCTCCCTACTAAGTAACGACAGGGGATAGTGGTGGTGGGGGAGGAGGAAGTTGAAGGAACATGTGTGTGGAAGCGGAGGGGAGGAGGAGAAGGAGAGGAAGACCGAGGATGATGCTACACAGTCTTCCCACGCTGCTGATACTGACTCTGGCGACTTGGGGTGAGTGGACGGAGTGTTTGTACTGTATGTTTTTTTTTTTTTTTTGGTTTATTTTGTATGTTTGTAGTTTTGTGTCAGTATTGCGGGGTTAATGTTTTTGGTTTTCCTTCGTGCATGTGTTTATAATCTACCCATCCGAAT
Organism: Coenobita brevimanus; assembly: GCF_032717465.1. Lineage (NCBI taxonomy): Eukaryota > Metazoa > Arthropoda > Malacostraca > Decapoda > Coenobitidae > Coenobita > Coenobita brevimanus. Next base: position 11,429,357 of record NC_136978.1, read on the forward strand.
TATCTTGCGGTTAATGTTTTGAGGTAGACGTGTGTGTGTGTGTGTGTGTGTGTGTGTGTGTGTGTGTCCAGTTAGTTGCATTTAGGTGATGGAAACTTTCATTTTTCCATTTTCTTATAGCTTACCCTTAATCTGCTATTCAGTCTTTCTCTCTGTATATATGTCAATTTTTTTCTTTACCATGGTTCTTTTCGTCGCAAAAAAAAAAATAAATAAATAAATAAATAAATAAAGCTAAAGGAATAATAATTATAGTTTGTTATTGTTAGGTCATGTCATTAGGGTTTAGCTCAGTACAGGATAATTGCTCGTTTCGCTCGTTTGGTTTTGAGAGATTTTGTGGATGCGTGTTTCAGCCATATTCACCTGATGATTCCATGTTGCTCGATCTCTAGCAGCACTTCTGTTCTCTCCTTAACTCTTTCACAACGAGGACTATGTTCTTGCTATTACCAGACAGTTTTATTCGGATTAGGAGGATTTTTGGATTTTTAGGAAGATTTTAGGATTTTTAATGATTTTAGGATTATGGGGATTTTAGGATTTTGAATAGAGGGTTTTAGGATTTTGGTAAGGATTTTAGATTTTTTATTTTAGGATTTTTAGGGGGATTTTAGTTTTTTTTTTAGTATTTCAGGATTTTCATTAGGATTTGAGGATATATATGAGGATTTTGGGATTTCATAAGGATTTTAGGATTTAAGAGGATTTTAGGATTTTTGATAGGATTAGGCGTTTTAGTAGATTTTTGGACCTTTAAGAGGATTTTAGGATTTTCTAGGAGGATTTTTAGAACTGGGTTATATACACTTTTTATTTATCCATTCAAAGTCAGAGGCCTTTCCTAAGATAACTAATCCTTTGAAGATAAGAAGAAGTGCAAATTATGCGTCATTGTATTGAAGAGTCAGGTCATTATTAGTATTATTATTATTATTATTATTTTTATTATTATTATTATTATTATTACTGCGATCTGCTCATTCACACGGATGTCTGCTTTCTTTTTTTTCTTTCATTTCTCTCTTCTTTCTTCTTTTCTTTTTCTGTTTCTCTTTCTCTTTTTCTTGCCTGCTGTCTTTGTGTGCCTGGAAATAGCTGTGCCTTTGATAATGCATTTTTTGGTACCATTTTTTTCTTATATTTTACTTGTGCTATGAAGGTTAGGTCAGGTTGCATTACTATGACTATATACCCATTTTCATTTTTTTAGTGGAAACAAAGATGAAGAAAAGCACATTTTTTTTTTTCTGCATTGGAAAGTCTGTTCTGTATGTGTACTGGTATAATTATATTCCCACTATAATTTCCCCTACAAATTATATCATGATTGAGTTTGGCTGCCTTTTTTTTTTTTTTTTTTTTTTTTTTTAATGCCAAGAGGAAGAAGGCCACTAGTCAATAAAGGATGGCATGAAGGCCACTTGTGAATAAAGAGAGGAATGAAGGCCACTTGTCAATAAAGAGCTGAATGAAGGCCACTTGTGAATAAAGGGAGGAATGAAGGCCACTCGTGAATAAAGAGAGGAATGAAGGCCACTGGTCAGTATAGGGAGGAATGAAGGCCACTTGTCAGTCTAGGGAGGAATGAAGGCCACTTGTCCGTATAGGGAGGAATGAAGGCCACTTGTCAGTAAAGGGAGGAATGAAGGCCACTTGTCAGTAAAGGGAGGAATGAAGGCTACTTTTTAATAAAGCATATATATATATATATATATATATATATATATATATATATATATATATATATATATATATATATATGTATGTATGTATATGTACCGGTATATATTCATAAGTGTTGCTTTTTCCATTTAACAGAGCTGTCCATTGACTTTTCTATTTTGTAGATTTTTTTTTTTAGATTTTATTGATACTATTCTTTTATCTCCATTCCTTTTTTTCCCTTTGCTTTTTCGTTTTTTTTCTGTATTAAAGAGAGTACTTATAAATGATTACACGTGTATATGTGGATGTTTACCTGCTTTTTTTTTTTTTTTACCCACTCACTACTATTTTTTTTTTTAATAATCGTAACCATATTGTGGCGATTTGATTTGCTTGGGAGAGACTGTAGAACCGGATGAATAAGGTATAGTCATCACAAACCTCTTCATAACAGGGTGATTTAAGATGAGTGAAATCGTCTGTCGGCAAAATTATAATATGCATGAGACGTCTTCTGGGAGCAAGGAGTCAACGAGATGGCTGTGTTCTCTGTCGTGTTTGTTATGTTCGGCGGTTATGTATCTCATGTATTCTTTTATGTCCTTCAAACTATATTATTCGGTTTAGGAAGAAGCTTTGGCATTGTGGAAATAAATAATAAACTTCATTATTCCCGTCACAGCGAGAAGTGTTAGTGGTTAGTGTGGTGATGTGGTTGTGGTAGCTGTTTGGTATGTTGATGGTTGGATGTGGTAGGTCCCTTTTTAATTGGGGTAATGGTTGTTGTTTATAGTATCAGATTCCGGCAGAGATTTGTTTATGGTGGTGATGGTTCTGTGAATTTAGTGGAGAATTGTGTGGTATTTTATTTCGCATATTTATTTATTAGATTGTGGTGAAGATTTGGATGTGGTGATGTGACTGTGAATGATATTGTTTTACTGGTGTTGGAAGATATGTTCAAGGGTTGTAGTGATGTTTACTTGTGATGTTTATGTAGCCTAGTCTGTCTTTGGTTGTGTGACAGAGACAGTGGACATCCTGGCGCCACATCCTTGCCCTCTGAGGATGTGACATAGCCTCTCTCCCTTACTCCCTCGGTCCTCTCTGCCCCCTGTCTGTCTCTCCCTATCCCCCTTTCTTCCCCCTGTCTCTCTCTCCTTATCTCCCACTTTCCCTCCCTCATCTCTTTTCTTCACCTCATGTATCATCTCTTTCATCCTCTGTTTTCTCATTCCCTTCCTTCCTTGCTTCCGTTTCCTCACTTCTTCCCGTTTCCTCACCCCGTTCCCCCTCATCCCTTAATTTTGCATTCCCTTCCCCTCCCTGTTTCCTCCCTCCCTCCCTCCCTCTTACTGCCTTACCCTCTTACTCTTTACTCCCTCTCCTCTCCCTGCCCTTCACTCCCTCTCCACTGTCTTTGTCTGCAACGGCGGAGATGTCGCCAGCCTAGTAATTTGCGGCTGGCTGTTGTTTTCTTAATTATTACGCTGTTTTCTTTACATTAGCAGCCATTGTTACGCAGGGTTTCTACCTCTATTTTTACGCTTCTTATTTTACCTCAGTACAGAATGCGTGTTGCTGTAACAGTTCTCGTATTACAGACTCTCAGCTGTAACCGTGCTGTATTTTAGGTAACTCATATTTGCGCTGATTTTGAGTGTCTTGTATTAACTGTATTATCTGTTCTTGCTGTACTTGCTGGTAATGCCTTTTGGTGGTACGTGTCCATTTTTCCTCTCTCTCTCTCTCTCTCTTTCTCTCTTTCGTACTTGCGTGTCATATTAGCTACATAATTATTTAACGCTAAGGTACTGTTATGTTTTATTTATTTTGCCATTACTCTTTAGTTACACTTTGGGTTTTATCGTTTTTTTTTTCCTTGATGTTTTAGATTGCCGTCAGTATTAGTCAGTTTTTAACCCTTTCATGGTCAGAATAATTCTATACTGTCGATCTCCAGACTCCTAAATCTCGTCAAGGAGTGGCCTAAACGAATGGCCTCCGTATCACCCTGTCCTCCGCCATCTGGCTGCCCTCTCTCCAGCTCGTACCTCCCTCTCGTTTACTTCTCTTTTAAGCTGTAAAAAATCGTCTGGTAGCAGTGAGAACAAAAAATGGCGCTCTCGGACTGAAGGGGTAAGTTCTGATATTTTAAGAGAAGTTTTAAGCCTCCATTTTTTTTTTTTTTTATTTTTTTTTTTTTTGCCATGCCATTTCCACGTTTCTCGTTAACCCAGTAGCCTGTATCCGTGTGTGTGTGTGTGTGTGTGTGTGTGTGTGTGAGAGAGAGAGAGAGAGAGAGAGAGAGAGTTACTGAAATCAGGTAAATTGGCTTTCTTTTAAATTACCTTTCAGTTTTGGATTATTCGCTTGTGTTGGAAATGCGTGGTTAAATGTTAGTATAAGCAAAGTGGCAACTGAATTTCCTTTGCGTTTACTGCCCATCGTTTGTTTCCCTATCATATTATTGCGCATTTTTACCCCGTTATGGTGATGGAGATGGACGCCTTCATGCAGTGGCACTGATATGGGTGGGTGGTGGAGCTGCCCGGTTATGCAAGTGTTCTGTAGTCCCTTTCCTATCCCCACAAAGGAGGATGGTGGATTGCAGGATGAGGGAAGTTTTAGTCTTCAGTCCACGGGGTTCACGTTTCAGGTGTGCTTGGGATTGTTAGCACCACCACCACCACAACTACAACTACCACTACTACTACTGATGATGATGATGACAAATTCCCTCACTCCGATAACGATTTTTTTATTGTATTGTCTCCTGATGACTTTATGCAGCTTAGGAAAGACATATCCAGCTGGACGGGTTATACAGCCTTCATTAACCCCTTCACTACTAGGGTATTCTCGTAAGCTGAATAAAATCGTCTGGTGGCAGCAACAATAAAATAGAAATTACATACTCCATGCGCCTTAAGGGGTTATTTTGTTTTTGATTGGGTATAAAGGACATTTTTGCGGTATTTCCTGTACAGAAATCATCAGATCATTAGGCCTACGAGGGAAAAGGGGTCAGGATGATGGGGTAATATTATAGTACGGTAGTAGTAGTAGCAGTCGTCGTCGTCGTCGTCGCCTTCGTCGTAGCAACCCCGGGCTCACCTCGACGTGATTTCCATGGACTGAAGACTAAAGTTGACCCACTGTTACAGTCCGCCATCATCCTTTCGAGGTATAGGAATGAAATGGAGGGACGTCTGTATAACCGGGCCCCTCCACCACCCAGTGAAATAAGTGCCACCACGTGAAGGCGTCCCTCTCTCTCCCACCATTTTGACGTATAACTGCTGTATTTTTAGTAAGCTACGTAATGTTTGTGTGTGGGAACTGAGGAGTCTAATGCATAGGTGTTTCAGGTGTGATTTACTGGACTACATATTATTCCTTTACAAAAATCAAGTCCTCAGATGCGTGGAAGTACCGGAACTGTTTTCGTAGGCGACCCTCCATTTGATAATACTCTTTGCTGTTAACCCTTTGCTTTATTATATTATTATTATGTATTACTTGTTATTCTTATTTTTATTGATATGCTTGATTGTTGTACGAAAATTAGTCTTTACTGCGATTGGTGATGCTAGGGAGACGCCTTCGTGTGGTGGCACTAATATGACCGGGCGGTGCAGCTATACGGTCATACAAACGTCCCTCACCTTTTACCCTGTACCCCGAAAGGAATGGTGGAATGTACGAACAAGGCAATTTCAGTCTGCATTCTATCTGGTTCACTTTTCAGGATGAGCCTATGGTTGCAGCTACTCTACTGCTACTGCTGCTGCTGTTAGTAGTGGTAGTAGTAGTAGTAGTAGTAGTAATTGTTGTAACCTACTTACTGATAGATGATACGGTAATAATAGTGTGTCGGCAGCAAAACCGTAATCCTGTCGAAGGAATGAAGCGTTGCTTTGTCTGCTAATGTCATAATAGCTGATAAAACCAGGTGCGTGTATGATAGATTTCATTACTAAGATGAGATAATCAGACAACGAGACAACAGATTACGTCAGTAAGCAAAAAATAAATAAATAAATAAATAAACAAAAGTTTGTCATGTAGCCATCCTGTTAAAGCTTGCTGAATTTTGGAATCCATTATAATGCCATTAGATGAGTGTGTACATTATTCAGTAAAAGCTTCGGCAGACTACACACCCTTCAACAAACAAACAAACACTTGAATTTTCGCATATATAAATTATGTATGACTTTTTATTGCTGTCATTGTTATCATTTGTGCTTTGAGTTATTTTTATTTATGTGTGTGTGTGTGTGTGTGTGTGTGTGTGTGTGTGTGTGTGTGTGTGTGTGTATGCCGTGATATGTTTGTGCTGGGGGATGAAATTAAGCTTTTTACGTAATAACAATTTGCAAATGACCATCGAGTTAAGAAATATGAGAATTAGATGCTTTTTGTATCGTTCATTTGCACAGTACATCACTCAACGTAACTTTAATTTAGTTGGCTCAGGGATTCCTTAATTTCTAAACTAGGTGTGTAAATATAACTTGGAAACTTAGCTTCGTTTTAAGCTGTAGATTTAAAGTTTTCTGTCATTCGCTTTTTCAGTAATTCTGTCAAGATGCATAATATTTTAGTGTTCATCTGTTACCCCTTCAGCTTTTGTACATTTTTTAATTGGGCGTAACCTATTAATACCAGAATGCAAAATAAATAATGAAAAAAAAAATATTAGGCGTAATTTTTATATCGTTCATATTCACAAGTATTCGCGCTTGCGCTCGTTTCAAATTGTGCTTTAGGTCATTTAGGGGGCCTCAGTAATTATCAGTTGTCTGCTGTACTGTAGGTACAGATAGGGAGTGTGATGATATCTTACAAAGTGAGGATCATGGTTGATTATAAAGTATGTCTTGAATTATTCATTTCGACACCAGTCATCTCGATATGCTCGCTGTTTGTGTTCATCCATAAGGCGTCTGTTTTTAGATACAAGGACATCTCTGGAGTGGCCCGGTCAGACAGTCACGCCAAAGGATTTTCACATGCACGATGGTTCAGTCGAGTGAAACATCATGGTTTCACTTTAAACCCTTAAAGATTTCCACTCGCAGCGTAAATGCGTTCATACCGTACACACACACACACACACACACACACATATATATATATATATATATATATATATATATATATATATATATATATATATATATATATATATATATATATATATATATATATATATATGTATATATATATTCTGGTTTTATATAATTCTAAAGTACTGTTCTTAGCGTATATTTTGTCATACCTTCTTCCCTTCATCATGGATGCAGGTGTAATACAATCCCTTCTTCCATGGTCCACCTCCTTCCTTCCAACCAAGCCCCCCTTCCCCTTTTTTGTGCTTTCCATGTCAGTCACGCTCATTAATTCTGCAGCACCCCTGTTTGCCTTTATCCCGAATACCGGTGAAACGTAATACCTCTCTCTCTCTCTCTCTCTCTCTCTCTCTCTCTCTCTCTCTCTCTCTCGCGTAGTTTCTACCTCATTTATACGAGTATGGTGCAAAATTAATGTGTGCAAATGTGCTGTACACTCGTCAGCCATATAATCTGCCCACCCTCGGCCCCTCTTCCTTGCTTTAACTCCTGCCCTTCAGCTACCGGGTACGTATTTTATCTCCGCCGACGAATGTGGATGATTGTGTATTCACCCGTGTGTCTGTCTGTCTGCCTATCCGTGTACAAGATATCTGAAAAAACTCTCATCGAATTGTAATGAAATCTGGTTGATAGGTGGGCAGTAGATCAAGGAAAAGTTAGCTAGATTTTGAGGTAGATTCGGATCCGGATGCTGGAATACATAAATACAAAAGTGTGTTGACAAAGGCACGCACTGTGAGAATGTGTACTTGGGCAAACTAAGAACGTAGAATTAATTGCCTATATGGTATATGATGTCTGAGTTCATTTTAAGTTATTGCGGCAGTCTCCATACGATTTTATTTCAGCTTTTGAGAACCCTCGTTTAGTAAAGGGATAAATAAATCCTATACTGCATATAACTTCTCCAGTTCGAAAAATCACTCCATGGCTGAATGAAGCGGTGTGGGGATAGTGAGAATGACATGACAAATACGGTACGTCATCGAACTAATGGGGTCAAGGAAGTTGCGCCAGGCCTCCTCACTAAACCAAATTTAAAATCGGTCGATAATTACAATTATCTGAGGAAAAATAGTGTTATAGTCTTTTTTTTTTTCAGAAAAAAATAGACTTATGAGTTTTGTTTGATGTTAAATTGCCATCTAAAAGTCTGCTAGGCTAAGAACGTAAAGGTGGATAATTGCAACAGCAGTAGTTCAGGATCCCGCCTCTTGTGTGTGCAGTTGTCCCAGAGATTGAAGATAGTGAGGAACAGCAACTTAGTAAATTTCCTGGATGACTTTACTTTTTTTTACGTTTATGTATAACTGTTTTTATATTCAGTGGTGTTATTCATCGCTATGACCTCACTCGTAATGGAGAGGGACGTCTGGATGCACTGCCACCAGCATAATTGGTCCGCTTTGCTGCCCAGTTGTACTAATGTCCCTCAATTTCCTCCTAATTTCTCGAAGGGAGGATGGTGGACTGGAGATGAAGGGCAACTTCAGCCTGCGGTTCACCGGCTTTATATCCAGATGGTCGTGGAGACATAACAACATTGCCTCAGTATATAAGACGTATCTGAGTGGTTTGTATGGCCGTAGTAATGCTTTTTGTCAACAGAACTGCTAATCACCAACGCCCCCAGATCCATATCACCTAGTAAGGACTATCAGCTGAGTACATCTGATGGCTTTATTCTTCTTCTCATTATTAACTTTTAAAAAATCTTTAAAAATCCATCTTCGGACCCTGCATTGAACGGAGGCCTGTTGGTAGTTCGGTTTTGTAGGCAGCACGAATAAATGACATCGCGAATTGTTTCTCGTTATATTAATAAAACACTGAGTTACATTGTTAACACTGGCGGTAGGTCTTCGTTCGGCGTAGATCCCTGATTGCGACTTCTTTTTACCCGGAGGAAGAGGTGAAGGTGAACAGAAACAAGAGTACTGATGCAGACAAAAATATGGGTCCAGTTTTTAGTTGAGTAGTTGTCTCGCTTGCATAAACAGTATTCTGAATAGCTTGTCGGGCGTCGAAGATCATTTTCCATTGTTATTAAAATCGTCTTTTTATTTACCGTAATGAAGCGAGTCAGTATTTACAGGTACGTTCATAATAGATGTCACTGATTTTATCACTTATTTTATTAGTAGTTTACGCATGCAGATATAACAGCCTGTGCATGTATCAGATTTATTTGCAAATTAGAGTAGGGAGAGAAATGTATGGTGACTCATTAGTAGAAGCCACCCTCGCAGGCTTCGGCGTCAGGAGCTTGATGTATGAATATCTTTTCTTTCTAAATTAAACTACACTTCTGCAGTTTATGTATGAGCAGCATCGCGTCACTTCTTGCTGATTAATTTGCAGTTTCAAGGATCACAGTCTGCAGTTTTCCGTGGTTTTAGATTTTTTTTTTTTTTTTACCTTCCTTTGCTGTTTACAATATATTTAAAATCAATAATACAGTCAGCTCAATCGTGTATTCCATTCTCACATATCTATATGTAATTTATTCTCATACGTCTTTTAGGTTTTTCTCCATTTTCTGTAAATATATAAAACATCGAGATGAGCGGTTTAATTGTCAGATATTTGGCTAACTACTAGATTTTTCTTCAACTTCATATCTCATTTATGTAAGATTTTGGTACATGATTCCCTTATTTTTTTTTTTTTTTTATCTTGCCACGGACGGAAGATTCTTGTTCAGTTTCGGGGAGATTTTCGTAATGAAGTAAAATCTATCTATGTATCTCTCTCTCTCTCTCTCTCTCTCTCTCTCTCTCTCTCTCTCTCTCTATCTAAATATATATATATATATATATATATATATATATATATATATATATATATATATATATATATATATATAAATCGCTTTAGTAAGGTGAGTTCATTCCTGTTACAGCCTAACAGTTTTGACCACTTAGACCTTGTAATGAAAGGGTTTGGCTTCTTCAGTCTGGTGGCGTATTCTGTATTTTATTCTTGCTATCTTAGACAAGTTTATTCACATTGGGATACATTCTGCAAACTGGAGGGCAAAAATACAGCCTTCGTTTGTTCAGTACGAGAGATTTTTTCCCAAACTGAATAAAAATCGTCTGGAGGTAGGCTAGCAGGAATAAACTGTAAAAATGTCATTGAGTAGATACAGTTCTAAGTGGCAGTATTAGTTCAAGTTAGTGCTATTTATTATGTCAGATTTTTGCGGATTTCGACTCCATTTGCAGTGTATTTCAGCTCCTTAGTGTGATGACGTAGTTTACTGAATATTTTACTTTCGCTACCCAGACACGATGGATTTTCGGGCAGGCGGAGTTACAGACATATAGAAACATAACTATCCTAGGGGATTCTTCAAAACCGCATAAAACTGTTTAATAGAAGAATAATAAATAAAGTAAGCTAAACTAGAAGATACGTACTGGGGTTGAAAGGGTTAAGAAGAGCGAATTGTCTTTTAACCCTAATACCTATTCCTGTTTTCTTGACCCCATTTTTTTTTTTTAAGAGGAAGTTGTTTATTTTAGGGTAAACTGTGGCCTATTTAAGGTTTACTTCAGCTGTTAAGTAATCTAAATTTTCTTCAGCGTCGTCTGAGACTTATGTAGAAAGCAGGTAGACGATAGAAGCAGACACGATAGAAGCAGGCACGATAGAAAGCAGGCAAACGATAGAAAGCAGGCAAACGATAGAAAGCAGGCAAACGATAGAAAGCAGGCAAACGATAGAAAGCAGGTAAACGATAGAAAGCAGGCAAACGATAGAAAGCAGACAAACGATAGAAAGCAGACAAAAAATAGAAGGCAGATAAACGATAGAAAGCAGGCACACGGTAGAGCAGCCACGATAGAAAGCAGGCTAACGAAAGGAAGCAGGCAAACGAAAGAAAGCAGACAAATGATAGAAAACAGGCACACGATAGAAAGCAGGCAAACGATAGAAAGCAGGCAGAAGATAGAAAGCAGACAAAAAATAGGAAGCAGGCAGACGATTTATTCCATTCTGTAATCGTTAACTTTTCTAGATTATTACTATTTAATTTCTGATATGTCTAAGAAAACGTTAATTTCAAATAATGATCTGCTCTTCCTTTTTCGTCGATCCCATTTGAAAAATAATAATAATAATAATAACAATAATAGTAATAATAAGGCGGTTAATTGCAATCAAAAATTATCAAGTGTTCAGTAATTATGTCGATTTCAATTATCTAAGAACAGGACTTTATTTCAGCCTCAAATACCTACGCTTCTTCGTTATTATTTTTTTTCTCTTCGACTCCATTTGCAATTTATTTAAAAACTCCCGGCGCATCAGACCTCTTTTCGGCGATTTATTTCAAGGCGGGAGCGTATCAGATTCCAGATTTATTCCAAAGTTGGGTCGTAGTGAGAGTTAAAAATATCAACTTTGCTCACGAAGGGAAAGTATTACTCCATTCCACTCACTCCAGTCTCGCTCACTGTCTCACTTGCTTACTTCTTTGTTTACTTTTTCTGTTTGATTTTTTTCTCGATGGCTACTCTCGATCCTTTGACTCTCTCTCTCTCTCTCTCTCTCTCTCTCTAAATAACTCTTCCTCCTTCCACAGCATTTTTTCTTCTTTCCTTTCTTCCTCCCATACCAGTATCCTCTACCATACTCTCTCTCTCTCTCTCTCTCTCTCTCTCTCTCTCTCTCTCTCTCTCTCTCTCTCTCTCTCTCTCTCTCTCTCTCTCTCAACACCTACTTTTTTTTCTCCTACTTATTTTTCTTCCTCTCCCCCTCTTTAAGGTCAGTTTTTCTCTCGCACTCCCTTTTTTACCTCCTTCAGTTAATTTTCCAGATGACCTTTTCTTCCCTCCACTTTCTTTCTCTCAACGCCCATTGTAGCGCTCATCTCCCACATCGCCAAGCATTCTCTCTCTCTCTCTCTCTCTCTCTCTCTCTCCACTAGTCTGATTTTTGGCACCTAAAGTAAACATTTTTGTCGCCTTAACACTCCTTCCTGTGTATCTTCATTATTACTTAAACCTCTTCATGGTACACCTTAAGCAGAATACACTTTTTTAATGAAGACGAGGATTGATTTTAAAAGCAGTTGTGGTGGTGTTGTTAATGGAAGTTCTTTGTAATTATTTCCCTATTAGAAGTCTCCCTTTTCTGTCGATAGGAAGAGTTAAATAATATAAAAGGTTTGGTCGTAGTGAAGGGGTTAATTGATAGGCAGTCCCCCTCTCCCTTTTCTGCTTTTTCTTTTCCCCTTGCTTCCGACCTCCATTCTCTCGTAGTGTCCACTCGTCTCGAACTACTCCGGTTTTCGAATATCCGGTTGCTATTCTTTGTGTAACGGAAACCTGAACATTCCCCTCCTTCCTCACACTCACAGGAACTCTCTCCTTCCACATCCTGCCCCTCCCACACCCACACTCTGCCCCCACCCACACCCACATCTTGCCCCTCTCACACCCACTTCTTGACTCCTTCCACACACACGCCCTGCTCATCCCACACCCACACCCACATCCTGCCCATCCCACACCCACATCCTGTCCATCCCACACCCATATCCCCCTCCCACACCCACATCCTTCCTCCATCCCACACCTACAATTAGCCCCATCCCACACCAACTTTACGTGGGTTTCTTCTGATTCCATCCACATATTGCCACACCCACAGCAACTCTTCGCCCCTTCACACCCACATATCTTCCCTCCCACACCTAGAGAAACGTAGCCTGCTTTGCCACATTCTGCCCCTTCCACAACCACACCAACTCTTCTCCCACACTTTCCCCACCCACAGAAAATTTCTCCCTCAACAACCCCCTCTTCTCCCACATCCTGCCCCACCCGTAGGAAATTTCTCCCACATCAACCCCCTCTTCTCCCACCTCCTCCTCCTCCCTTGTCAGATTTCCCCAACATCAGCCCCCTCCTCTCCCACATTCTCCCACACTAAATTTCTCCCACAGCACCCCCCTCCTCTCCAACATTCTCCCACATTAAATTTCTTCCACATCACCCTTCTCCTCTCCCACATTCTCCTGCAGCAAATTTCTCCCACGCCAACCCCCTCTCCTCGCACATCCTGCCTTCCTCCCACGGCAACTCTCCTCGGGTGGGTCTTGGTGATTTCTGCCTTGCCTCTTCTCCCACGTCGGCTATTTCATTGGGCCATTACCTTCAGCACACCTCAGCATTTTCGGGGCCGAGGAGCGGGCGGGTGGGGTTCGATTTTTGCGGTGCGGGGTGGGACGGAGTGCTGCTGGGGTGGTGTTATGATTATTGGAATTTTTGGTATTATTATTATTATTATTATTATTATTATTATTTTTATGACTGGTAGTAGTAGCAGTAGTAGTAACATATATTTTTTTTATTAGGAACAAGATTGCAATCATGTGGGAGTGTTTCATTATCTGTACATCTTTCGGTTCACCTTCCCTGTTTTCATTTATAATCATTTATTTTTTTCCCCCAACTATCTAGTCTGTACGTTACTGGTATTTATCAGTCTATGCTCCATGTTTCCATCCGCTTCTGTCTTTTCCATCCATCTTTCTCTACGCTGTCTCTCCATCCTGTCTGTCTGTCTGAATAACCATGTCAGCCCTATTTATGTACATGTCTAAATATGAACCTGTCTAGATGTGTACCTGTCTAATAATGTACTTCACTAAATATGTACCCCTCTTAATATGTATCTCGGCCATATTTTTGTACCTCTTTATCTCTCACTGTCAGTCTCTATCTGTCCATGTCTTAACCCTTTCACTGAGACGGTTCTTGAGTTAAATCGTCTGACGGTAAGAGAAATAAAATACTATATAGAAGACATTACAATAGGGAAGGGAGGAAAAATAAAATACAGAAGACATTGCTATACGGAATAGAGGAAAAATAAAATACATAATACATTACTATACGGAAATACAGATAGTACTATACGGAAGGGGTTACAAGTAGGATAGATTGGTCCGTCTGTGTAGGCCTATCTTGTCTGTGTCAATATGCTTTTTATGCCCCGTTTAAGACTCCCAGTTTAGGCCTACCTGTCAGCCTTCAAAATTATAGGCTGCTGTACATGTGATCTGAGCTTTCTGTCTGTCCGTCTGTTTAGGTCTGTCGTCTGTTTAGGTCGTTCAGTTTGCATTTTGTGGTGTGATTAAGATTGACAGTATAATGAGTTGTTGTTTACTAAATGGATTAATGTGGACTTGATAACCCTTTCAGAACGAATGGTCTTAGGTGAATAAATGCATCTGGCAACAGCAGGAATAAAATGTAAGACATTTTACTGAATAAAGTTGGTGGACTTATTGAGGCTTTGAAATATTTGTCTCCATCCCACAAACCAAGCCATCCACACAAGCCTGAATTAAACTTCTAAGTTTGATGATGCCTTTAATTTTTAGGCTTGGAATCTACAGTTATCTATCTATCTATCTGTTATCTATCTGTCTATTGCTGAGGATAAACTTTGAAATATAGGCTTTAGATATACCATTCATTAACCTTTTCAAGCTTTTTTTTTTTTTACTTCATATTAAAGCCTTTGTATTTCTCATCTCCTTCCCAGAAACCAAATTCTCTCTCTCTCTCTCTCTCTCTCTCTCTCTCTCTCTCTCTCTCACACACACACACACACACACACACACACACACACACACACACACACACACAGGGCCCAGCATTTCAAATTACCTCTACCAACAAGGGCAGTGAAAGGAATATACGCATTTTTTTTTTTTCCAGTATACCAACAGAAATATACAAGTGGTAAAAATGAACGCCACTAATTAGACTACCTCAGTCCTAGCGGTAAAGAAACTCGCTTGCTCGTACTGGGGAAAAAAAAAAATGGTCACACACGTAATAGAAAAAAAATAAAAACGTCATTTTCAAAGTCTTTTTTATGATCGTTATCGTCATCGTCTTCGTCGTCGTCTCAGCTCATCATTATCATCTTTATCTCAGCTTATCGCCATTATTACCCGAACCCTTCATCATTATCATCATCATCGTCATCATCAGCATCACCGTCACTGCCGTCGTCATCATCACCATCACCATCATCATCTTCAATCATTATCACCATCGTCATCTTCATCATCATCATTGTCATCATCATCATAATCGTCATCACCATCGTCACTACTATCATCATCATCATCATCATCATCAACAACATTATCCTACAACCATTTCCCTCTTATTTTTGGTGTGGAAGGGATGCAGAAACAGAGAATATCACCAGTATAAGGTCTTCCATAATGTCATAATCCCTGTGAATTAAAGACCATTTTCTTGACTGAAATAAAGACCATTCTGTTGACGACCAAGTTGAAAAAGGGGTGCTATCCTTGTCATATTCATCTCGTTACTTATTCCAGCGATTGATTTATTTTTTGTCATTCATCAGTTCCTTAGCTTTTTTCAGATTTCATTCCACACCTTTCTTATTTCTTTCGCCTTCTTCTTGGCCTTACACGCTTCCTCCTATATAGGCTACATCTTGACTCTCCACAGCTCCCTAAAACCTCTTCCCTAGCGATTTATTTTGGGTATGGCTGGTTAATATACTTTTGTACGTTATTTATGCAGAGTATGGCAGTGTTGGAATTTTTTTGTGTAACACAGAGGAGAAGAAAGGTATGATAAGCAAAATAAATCGCCTAGGAAAAGGTGTTACGGAACTTCCTTACCCAACGAGAATACCACCTCTAGTCTCGTATTCTCGTCGCTTCAGAAAGTCCCTTAACACCTCATCCAAAGCGATCTATTTTGCTTATTACACCTTACAGTCGTCTTATGTGTTACTTAAATCCTTTTAATATCGCCATACTCTGCATAAATATCGTACAAAAGATAAGCCAGCCATATCCAAAAACAAATCGCTAAGGAAGTGGTGTTAGGGAGCTTCCTTACCCCACGAGAATACGGGCCCTTGTCTCAAACTTCTGTTCCCTTTTCACAGCTCTTTCCATATCATTTTTTTTTTCCTATCATCTTTATTTTTTTATTATTTCCAAATCATCTTCTATTTTTTGGTTAATAGCCTCTCCACATCTTTCATTATATTTTTTTTCTTTTAATCCATCCACTAGCCATATGAACACCACATGCACTCAAAAATGTCAGCTGAAAAGATATGCTCCGTTAAATTGAAAAAAAAAAAAAAAAAGGCCACACCACATTCCGTCAAAAATCATCAGCTGCGATGGTACTCAAAGCAGAAAAAAATATGAAGCCAAAAAAAAAATAAAAAATAAGATAATGGCGTAAAAGTTATAGAAAGGCGTATCAGATCCCAAATTAAAACTGACTAATTAGAATTTATGCTACACATCGGAGGGTTGAGAGAGAGAAAGAGAGAGAGTGAGAGAGGGAAAAGGCGTGGATGGATATTCAAAAAAGGTCAGTATGTGAGAAAGGAAATTAGAGGAGAGGAAGGTAAGGGCAAAGCATGAGATAGACAGATAGACAGGTAGACAGAGAAAGAAAATGCAGAGGCCGCGTTAAATCGAAACTGATATGAGAGAGAGAGAGAGAGAGAGAGAGAGAGAGAGAGAGAGAGAGAGAGAGAGAGAGGATCGAGTAGAAACCAAGTGTTTGATTATACGCTTTGTGAAATAATGGTTCTTCGTGTGTGTGTGTGTGTGTGTGTGTGTGTGTGTGTGTGTGTGTGTGTGTTCTTATGTATTCATGTGCGCGTGTGTGTACAGAACTGGCCTAACTCTTCCCCTTCCCAGCGCAATCCATTTTGAATTTGAAGCCCCTGTTCCGGAAGCTCGGGATTAAGTCCTGCTTGGGATGTTTAGGGAATTCACTAAAGCGGAATTTGATGGCAGTTTGAGAGAGAGAGAGAGAGAGAGAGAGAGGGGGGGGGATCAGTGATACAGAATATTAGAAAAAGTGTTGTTAAAGAGAATGGTTTTAGGAAAGTGTGTGTGTGTGTGTGTGTGTGTGTGTGTGAGAGAGAGAGAGAGAGAGAGAGAGAGAGAGAGAGAGAGTTATGGAGTTGACCAAAGCCGCATTTAATAGGCCTTGCGATGTCTGGTGAGGAGGAAGTTGGTTAGAATGGACAGAGTTGGTCACACAGTTAGACAGTTCAGCCCCTGCACAACGATTATTATTTTCTCCATTTACAAACGATTTTATTAAAGATTAAATTTCTCGAACTACAGAGGTCAGTCTTCGTTAACTCTCTCTCTCTCTCTCTCTCTCTCTCTCTCTCCGTAGATAAAAAAAAAAAAAAGATATATTGAAGGTAAAATGTAAAACTAGGGAACAAATTGGAGTTCTGGTATTTTGATTGGTTAAGGAAGTGCCCTAACACCTTTCCCTAAGTGATTTATTCTGCTCATTACACCCTTACTCTCCTTTTCTGTGCTATATAAATCCACCCAGTGTCACCATACTCTGCATGAATAACGTACGAAGGGATATTAACCCGGCATATCCAGAAATAAATCACTTACGAAGAGGTGTTAGGGAGCTTCCTTTACCGACGAGAATATCGCTATAGGAATTCACTCCCATGTCATTTCGTAATTTATTTCTATACTTCATGCATTTTAACTTGGCCTAGAGTTTTATCCTTTTGCAGCTTATTTGACGTAGCTCAGTGGTTGAAAAAGATAATTCTATGACTCTAATTCCTTTCTTTAGCACTTCTTCGTGACTAGCATCATATGCTGGTGTTAATCT
>NC_136978.1:11451859-11484359 GCF_032717465.1 Coenobita brevimanus
ATTAAATTGTGACGAAACTAACGATCCGATAGACAGAGATTTTGTCGGAATATGAAAAAAAAAAAAAAAAAAAGTTGTAATACCCTAGATGCTGGAACTTCAGGGCTCTTCAGTTAATGCTCTTGGTGGTGTGTGGTGTGGGAGGGTGTGGTGTGGTGTGGTGTGGGAGAAATTGTGATGTGGTGTGGTGTGGTTTGAGAGAGGGTGGTGTGTGTGTGTGTGTGTGTGTGTGTGTGTGTGTGTGTGTGTGTGTGTGTGTGTGTGTGTGTGTGTGAAAGGGTGGTATGGTGTAGTGTGCTAGGGTCTGGTGTGTGGTGTAGTGTGTGAGAATGGTATGGTATGGAATAGTGTGTGAGAGGGTGGTGTGGTGTGGCTTGGTGTGTGGTGTTGCTTCGTCAATGTTGCAAATGTTTACTGAAGTGAGGCAACTCGCGTCCGAAGAGCATTAGTAAAAGTGAGAGAGAGAGAGAGAGAGAGAGAGAGAGAGAGAGAGAGAGAGAGAGAGAGAGAGAGAGAGAGAGAGAGAGAGAGAGAGAGAGACTTCTTGACAGGCTTCCGCAATTAAAAATGAATAAGTTAAGTAACGGGACATGAAAATAATTGATTAAGAGTAAAAAAAAAAAAAATGAAAGTGGGAAGAAGTATTTTGAGAGAAAATGAAAATGATGAAGGAGGGAAAATGCCTGAAATATAGGAAAGACGAAAGGAATTTGCGAAAGGGTGGTGCATGGACAGAAGTGAAAAATTATCAACATGTGGAATAGACGAAGCTGGAAAAGTAGTAAGATTTAGAGTATGCTGGAACTGAGATGATGAATTGTTTAATGGTGGGAGGGATGTGGGTGAAAAACAGATATGACGAAAGTGGTAAATTGGTGAAATGGTAAATTGGCGAGCAGTGAGAGTGTATGGAAATGTGGAATATTCGAAGGTGAGGAAATTGCCACATTTTGAGAGTGAAATTATGACCGATTTATTATTATTATAACGGCCATACCACGTTGAGTACACCGCTTCCCGTCCGATCAGCGAAGTTAAGCAACGTTGGGTCTGGTTAGTACTTGGATGGGTGACCGCCTGGGAACACCAGATGCTGTTGGCATCCCTACGTGTCAAGTGGGGTTGGTGGAGGATTAGTGCCCCTCCCTGTAAAACAATTAACTCTAAGCCCTTGGCCACCCCGTTTGGGATATATGGCGTCTGGCAATGAATGAATGAATTATTATTTTTTTTTTTTACAGCCAGAAGGAATTGCTAAAGTATAAAAGATGCCAGATGATACTGTATAACGAAACAATGCCTGGTGGCTTAGTTGGTTAAGGCGCTTCAGCCAGATGGGGCATTTCAAGGTTACATTCAAGGAGGGGGTTGGGGTTCATTGCTTACGTAGCCTAAAGCCACTCAGGGGCGAGGGAGGCTGGTCACCTTCTCATTATATGTCAGGATGAAGTAGCCTAGCCCCGGACCCCGATGTTCTTGATGAGGCAAAATTGGGCTGGGTGATAGATAGATATGGATAGATAGGTAAATAGACAGGGAAAGACAGAAGTATAGATTAATAGATAGATACCGTACATACACACATAGATACATGGATAGACAGACACACACAGATAGATAGATAGACAGATAGATAGATAAATAGGTAAAAAGACAAATGGAAAAATTGCTAAAAGTGTGAACTCATGAACAAGAAATTGCCGAGACGTGAAATAAGTGAAGGCTGTCAAAGTTGCCGAAATTCAGACGAGACGAAATTAATGTGACCGAATTATTAGAGAGGCGAAAGAGGAAGTTGCCGGAAAAGACGAGAGAAAGAAATCCCCAAGTGACGAAAAGAGAGAGAGAGCGTCGAAGCGGTAAAGAGAAGGTGTGGACAGTTGCCGAAGTGTAGAGAAGAGAAAGTTGCCGAAATGAAGAAAAGACGAAAGATGTTAAAATGCACCAAAGTCGAGAGAGAGAGAGAGAGAGAGAGAGTTTCCGAAATGCAAAAGGAGACGAAACTTAAGTAAATCGCCAAGATGATGATGAGACGCACGGGGAAATTACCGAAATCTGTAGAGTGGACGAAAGTGAAAAATGGCCTAAATGCTGATTAGCCGAAAGTGGGAAATCACCGAAAAGGTAGATTAGACGGAATTCTGGAGCTCGGGAAAGAAGAAAGAAGAAAAAAAGAAGAAAGAAAAGAAAAAAATACTTCATTGTCTTTCTCTGGCGTCGGCTCATGTAACTTCTTGAGCCATAAGACGTATTTTTAGATGCTGGAGCGTCTGTAGGAGCGGCCCTGTCTGTTTGCCTCTCACTAAAGATTTCCTGATACGAGGTGCTTCATTCCCGTAGACTTTATTGACTTTAGCGAAGCCACTGCACAGCAGATCATACCTCATCTCAGGATACCATACCTCACCTCACCTCACCTCACCATACCTCCCCACATCATACCAGATCATACCATACTTTACCATACCATACCATACCTCACCTCACCATACCATACCATACCTCCCCACATCATACCAGATCATACCATACTTTACCATACCATACCTCACCTCACCTCACCATATCATACCTCCCCACACCATACCATACCTCACCTCACTATACCACACCACACCACCCCCTCACACCATCCGAAATTACCCTTACACCACACCACACCGAGGGCATCATTGAAAGGGCCCTGAAGCTCCCACATCTCTTTTATACGGTACCTTTTTAAAATTCTTGCAGCCTACAAACCATTTTCTTTAGGTTTGGGGAGATTTTCGTATTTTCGGGGTTATATCTGGGAGACCATCGTATTTTCGGGGCTATATCTGGGAGACTTTCGTATTTTCGGGGCTATATCTGGGAGACCATCGTATTTTCGGGGTTATATCTGGGAGACCATCGTATTTTCGGGGCTATATCTGGGAGACTTTCGTATTTTCGGGGTTATATCTGGGAGAATTTCATATTTTCGGGGGTATATCTGGGAGACTTTCGTATTTTCGTGGTTATATCTGGGAGACTTTCGTATTCTCGGGGTTATATCTGGGAGACTTTCGTATTTTCGGGGCTATATCTGGGAGATTTTCATATTTTCGGGGTTATACCTGGGAGACTTTCGTATTTTCGGGGTTATATCTGGGAGACTTTCGTATTTTCGGGGTTATATCTAAGGCTTGCAACTCGAAAGGTCTCTCCCAACCACAGTAAAATTACTTAGAAATAGCAAGTTTAAAATAAGAACAGCATCTTGGTCTTAAAGAGATTGCCGTATTCTAAGTGGCTATGGGTTTCCGTAACACCTATTCCGTGGTGATTTATTCTGCACATTGCATCTCGGTATCTTCATGTGTTTTACTGATGTGAGCTATGTTTATTAAAGCGATAAATTATGTACAATAGAATGTTAAAGTTTGATATGACATTTAGCATCCGTCGGGGAGAAAAGAGATATAATGGAGGGATGGGGTGGAGAGTTAGAGGGGTGAAGGTGAGGAGAGTTGGAAAGAGGGGAGCCTGATAGTGAAGTACATGGGCGCGATTCTTTTGTTGTCATCCCATCCAATATCTAACTATCCATCTGTCTATTCTGTCTGTCAATCTATCTGTCTATCCTCTATATCTGTCTATCTACCCGTATAATGACTAAAACGGTGAAGATTGATGTTTGGACAAAGGATGGTCTGGGGAGAATGCTATCCAGTGTAGCGGCTCAGTAATCTTTATCTCTTAGTTTGTGTTGACAGGTCAGAAATAATGTAATGATGGTTGACTTTTGGTGGGGGTGACGAGATTAATTTAAGTATAACAGTAACTTTCGTCCATCAATATATCCCTATACATCAACAGTAAAAAAAAAAAAAAAAAAAATGAGGTGTGGACAGAGCTAAGAAAAATTACCAGTAACTCAGGATCCAGTGACTAATTCCTTTTTTTTTTTTTTTTTTTTTTAGTAATTGCCAGGCTTTAGCTGGAATAAATCACTAAATCACTATATCCTGTTCCAACCATGAAAGGGTTAAGTTTAAATCACCGAGAAAGAGTTGCTACGACATTACCACATCGCCGAAAATCCGACGTTTGGTGAACATGCGCGAAAATCAGTAAGTGGCTTGGTAACTTTCGGCCGTGAATTTGGTTTGACACGTCGGGAATTACTGGAACGATGAACAGTAATTTTTGGACCATGGGAGAGAGAAACTGCCCCATGCCTTTCGTCTGACACGTCAAGAGTTGCTGATACAAAGAAGGTTGATTGTTTTTTTCGACGAAGGGTGATGGTTTGGGAGGGGGGCCGGGGGACGGAAAAAAATCACCCTGTCAACTTTTACCAACTTTCGGTCTCGCATCGATTCTCGCCTTCGAGGTATGTGATTAGTTCAGTCTCATTCTCGGCTCCTCCTGCATAAACAATACCCCCTCCCCTCCCCCCCCCCTCGATCGGAGAATTGAAGCAGTTTTATAAGCGAAAATAAGTTTGAGTCATCGCACCAGTTGGCAAGGTGTAATTTTGCCGTCAAGCCAGAGCCAGAGACCCACGCGCCTCGGTCGGGTCCAGGTATTTGGGACGTAATTCCATCAGCTTTAAATTTATCCCCTGCTGACGCGACAGGGAGAGAATGCCACAAGAGCCGTCAGCTAGGAGGCCTTTTTTTTTTTTTTTTTTCAATATTTTCCGGTCAATAAGTTCGTCTCTTTTTCTCGTACATTCACACCATGTTTATGATTGCACTGATAAATGAAACTATAGGCAATTCATGAAAGTATTTTTTTATCAGTTAATTGAATGGGTGTCAGGTGTTCGAGTTTTTGTCTTTTTATGATTGATAGGTGAAATTATTAGATGGTCCAGAGTATTGTATCTTACTGACTCAAGATCCTTCAGGTGTGAGTCTGCCTGAATTTGTCTCTTCTGTTTTTTTATTTAATTACTTAATAGGACAAATAACTGGATCTTTAAGATTACCGGTATTTCTGATTTAATTAAGAGAGGAGAGAAAGCAACAGGATCAGTCAGATTTATATTTTTTCTTTCTTTGATCAGGACTACAGTAGGATCCGTCTGCCATAGACTTGATCACTCTTTTATTCCACTGTATTTTCTTCCTTGTGGCTCAGTGATACCGCGTTTGTCTTTCCATCTGGGGTTGGATCCAGTGGCGGACATTATAGGGGATGCTGATGCTGTATGTTCGCACTTTGTAGGTTTAGATCGACATGCAAACTCGGACACATTAAAATAGCCGCCGATAGTTTTTTTTTTTTTCTTACCCTTATTTACAGTAAGTCATCACTTCCTCATTTACACTTCACCAGCATGGGAAAGGGTAAATTAAAGCTGTCACTCCTCCTCCAAGCAGAGTATTCGGTCCGTGAGTGGAGGTGGGGAAGGGGGATTTAGAGACTTTTCTTCAAGAACTCTAAAATTGCGTAGGGTTAAGAATTTGTTAAGGGGTGGTACAGTCGCGGCAACAACTCGCTTAATATTTCACATACTTCTCACCTTCTTATACTGGCTAA
Organism: Coenobita brevimanus; assembly: GCF_032717465.1. NCBI lineage: Eukaryota > Metazoa > Arthropoda > Malacostraca > Decapoda > Coenobitidae > Coenobita > Coenobita brevimanus. The sequence continues at coordinate 11,457,371 of NC_136978.1, forward strand.
TACTCCTAAGGTGAAGGCTAATATTCCTAAGGTGAGAGACGCTTGGCTTGATTCTCTACCCATAGATAATTTTCTCTGATATGATGCTCCAGGGAGGAAAGTGACGGACATGCCCTAAATACTGTGGAAACTAATGTGAAATAGTATGTGTCCTTGTATATACACTTTGGCACATACGAACCTGGGACAGCATCAGTGTGTGGCAGAGGTGTAGCATTTGGTACACTTTACAACCTTGACATAATCACGTGTTTGTTGATGGCACTTATATGAATGAAGGGAGGTGTCAAATATTAGCTGAAATGACCAGGTACTATAACTGCGATGAAAGAATGTCGGAAATTGTGTCTGGATCTCCGCCACACACACACACACACACACACACACACACACACACACACACACACACACACACACACACACACACACACTGTCCTAGGTTCATGTGTAGCCGACTGTACTTTTCTTGTTTTGTTGCCTGAAGGAACTTGAAACAATAAGATCTGTGAAGTATGATAAAGTTTTAACTGTGTGTGTGTGTAGTGGATGATACGGGAGAATATTCCTCTGATCTGCTGTTTATTATAGGTAACAATAGCCCACAAGATCCATGAGTGTGTGTGTGTGTGTGTGTGTGTGTGTGTGTGTGTGTGTGTGTGTGTGGTATGGCGCTCCCCCCTTTTTAATAACTTCGTGTTCAGTATTGTTGATTCTCTCTCTCTCTCTCTCTCTCTCTCTCTCTCTCTCTCTCTCTCTCTCTCTCTCTCTCTCTCTCTCTCAGTAACGCATTTTTCCCTACCTGTCGAAGTTTTTTTTTCACCTGAAGTAGAGCCGGAGGAGGTGTTGTAGGAGACCTGGGATCCCGTGTCTTGTGGGTGTCCCTTAAGATTGATGTTGGCAGAGCTCAGTAGTATAGACACCACCACATTTTTAAGTTATACCACATTTTCATACCACATTTTTATACCAACACATTTCAATACCACCACATTTTTATACCACCACATTTTATACCACCACACATTTATACCACCACATTTTCACACCACCACATTTCTATACCAACACTTTTTTTTTTTTTTATACCAATGCTATACGGTATGCATAGTAGTGTCTTTTGTCTTTTCTATTTTAGGGGCATGGAATTTCTAAGAACCATGTTATATACTCTTGTCTCTTGGGGGCCGCTTTTGTGTGGAAGCCCCTTGGCTATTGCCCCTGTAACCCTTCCCCTCTTCTTTAATGCAGTCCTTAAGGGGTTTGATATAGCCTTCATTTACCCTTTGCTATCAGAGTACTCCACTCGGCTGAATAAAATCGTCTGGTAGCAGGAAGAGAAAACTAGAAAAAAAAGGGGAAGAAAAATTCACCTGACTGCTAATTGAAATACATCGGTATCTCTGCTTTAACCCCCCCTCCCCCCCAAAAAAAAAATGATCTGGCCCTCTTGATGACTGTAACCTTTCCCCTGATGCCGCGTCATTTCTCTGTGGCACCTGCTAGTCTATTCATTAAACCCGCCCCACCCTGATAGAAAATTAGGCAAAAAATTCTCTCTGATTCGAGTGACCTTTTCCGGGGCTGATAGAGGACCCCCCCTGGAGAATCATTACTTCCTGGATAATCTGTGGACCGCCGGATAATCTGTGGATCCCTGGATAATCTGTGGACCCGTGGATAATCTGTGGACCCGTGGATAATCTGTGGACCCCCGGATAATCTGTGGACACCTGGATAATCTTTGGACCCCCAGGATAATCTGTGGACCCCTGGATAATCTGAGGACCCCTGGATAACCTTTGGACCCCTGGATAACCTTTGGACCCCTGGATAATCTGTGAACCCTGGATAATCTTTTGACCCCCAAGACAATCTATGGACCCCCAGGATAATCTATGGACCCCCAGGATAATCTATGGACCCCTTATAATCTGTGGACCCCCTGATAATCTGTGCTTCCCATCAATAATCTATGTCCCCAGCGATAATCTTTGCCTCACCAATAATCTCTGCCTCCCCTGAGAGTTGGTGTCCCCTCCCGTAGATTTTTTCACCTCCCCCATCCCTGAAGAGTTAAAGGTTGTCATCCCCCTCCCCTTCCCCCTCCTTCCCAGAAAAAATTAGTACCTCCAAGCCTTCCCCTTCCCCGGAGATTTTGGGTCCTCACTCCCCACCCCTTCCCCCGGAGAGTAATAGGGCGTCTAGTCCCCCCCTTACCCCCGAGAATATCTACCCCCCACTCTTGGAAAATACCTGCCCCCCTTCCCCCCAGCCCAGGAGAATAAATGTCCCACCCCCCCTTTCCCCAGACCACCGGAAAATAGCTGTCCCCCTTTCCCCCATCCTTGGAAAATAACTGTCCCCCCCCCCTTCCTCCACCCCCAGAATGTAACTGTCCCCCCTTCCCCCCACTCCTGGAAAATAACTGTCCCCCCCCTTCCCCTCGCCCACGGAATATAACTGGCCCCCCTTCCCCCAACCCCGGAAATAACTCCCTCCTTCACCCCACCCGCGGAAAATAAGGGTCATCACTTCTCCCAGTTCTCTGTAAAATCGATGGCCGAACCCCCGGAGAATATGCTAGTCACCCCCTCCCCGGAATTACACACCCGGAAGCTGATTCTCGTTCTGTATCCCGTTTTCTTTTGCACATCTTCACTTCTTCTCATCCAGGTAAGTCTAGGTAAGGTTAGGTTCGTTTTGTTAGTGTCAGGTTAGGTTAGTTTGTTAGTTAGGTTAATGTGTAAGTCAATATTAGGTCAGAAATTAGGTTAGGTGGAATTCTGCAACTCGAAATATCAAGAGTTACCCCCCACCTCATCTCAGGACTGTCAGTGCCCACACATTCCCATTTTCTGATATTTATTAATCTCTTCCTATGTCTGTCTGTCTGTCCAGGTATCTATTGGTTGTTTATTTTACGTATTTATTAAACAATTTATTTATTTGACGTGTTTATTTGTTTATTTATTTATTGCTTCTGTTTCATTGCATCTGTTCACCTTAAAATTTTCGTATCTTAACTGGATTTCTCCTTTTCTTCAGTCTGTTCTTTCCCTCTTTTTTTTTTTTTTTTTAACTTTTCAGTCTATTCTTCACTTTCCTTTTATTATATCGTTCCATCTATCTTCCTTTATCTTATCCATCTGTCCCTCTTCCACCTAGTATGCAGCTTCTTCCATCTTTCTATCAATCAGTATCTATCAACTTATCTTTTTTTTTTTCCCTCTTTCTATATACAGTACATTAGTCTCTGTTTATATCCTATTGTCTTTCCGTCATAGTCTGTCATTTTTCTATTTCTGCTTCTCTCTCTCTCTCTCTCGTCATGCTAGAAGTGCTGGAGAGAGAGAGAGAGATGATTACGAAATGTCAGGGGTCCAATGAAGAGAGTATTAAACCATCACCCACCGTCTCTCTCTCTCTCTCTCTCTCTCTCTCCCCGGTAATGAGAGTATTTACCTGAGCGCCTGTGGTCTGGCCAGGTGGGGGTGAATAATGAAGCAGGTGGCAGGTGGAGTTGTCTCTGCTCACCTCTTTACCTCCAGCTTACCTCACCCCTGCCTCACCCCACCCCTGCCTCACCTCTTTCGCAACTGCCTGGCTGATTCTCTCTCTCTCTCTCTCTCTCTCTCTCTCTCTCTCTCTCTCTTTCATATTATTTGCTCTTACATTTCCCCCACTAGTTTTTCTTTCTCACATTCTGACCTTTGATCATATTTCTTTTTCCTCACCTTAAACTCAGCATTCTCTCTCTCTCTCTCTCTCTCTCTCTCTCTCTCTCTCTCTCTCTCCAGAATCATTTTCACCACGTCTTCCTCACATTTCTTTAAAACTCCCTTGGTTACAAATTCTCTGTGTCTGTCTGTCTGTCTGTCTGTCTGTCTCTCTCTCTCTCTCTCTCTCTCTCTCTCTCTCTCTCTCTCTCTCATTTGTCGCCATTTTGATTCTCACACCTCTCACCTTTGCTTCCTTCTCTCGTATTCTTACCTGTCGTTTTTTACCTTTCCTCCTCCTCCTCCTCCTCTTCTGGTTTCACATTTCTCCATCCTTACCCCTCTCTCTCTCTCTCTCTCTCTCTCTCTTTCTTTGCTCCTCCTCCCACATTTTATCTTCCAGCTTCTATTTTATACTTGTTACTTCTTTGTCCTGTTTATTCTCATTGCCTCACTCCTTTTCTTGTCCATTCCTCCCCTGATTCTACCCCGTCCTCTCCCTCCCTTATTCCTCTCATTACCCTCTACTCCCCATCTCCTTCCATCCCATCTTCATTTTCTTTTCCTTCTCCCTCAGCCATGTTCTCGTTTTTTGTTTTCTCGTCTTCTTTTCCCCTCTTCCTTCAATCATACTCTTCTCTCTCTCTCTCTCTCTCTCTCTCTCTCTCTCTCTCCCTCTCTCCTGTTTTTTTCTTCTTTTTTTTTTTACTTCTGCTTTCTCTTTCTTCGGTTCACTTTCTTCCTCCTTCATCTCTGTTCCTTCTCTCTTCCCCTCTACTGTTTTTCCCTCCACTCCACTCTTCCTCTTCTTTCTTCCTATCCCCGCTGCACTCTCCTCACCCCTCCCACTCTCATCTTCATTCTCCTCTCCACAACTCATCTTCACTTTTCCCTCCCCTCCCCTCCTCCCCCACTCTTTCCTCTTCAGTCTTCTCCCCCCTTCTCTTCTCTCCACATTACCCATTCTTTCTCCCCCTCCTCTCCTCTCCTCTCTCCCTCCCTTCCCTCCTCTCCTCTCCTCTCCTCTCCTCTCCTCTCCTCTCTCCCTCCCCTAAAGTTCCCTCTCCCATATCCCTTTTCTCCTTCCCTTCCCCTTCCATCCTTTCTTCCCCTCCCATTTCCTCCCCTCCCCCTCTTGGTCTTCCATCCTCCTCTCGTACCCCCTCTCAAGTTTCCCTATCTCCGTCTCTTTTTCTCTCATCTTTTCCTCTTCTTTCCTCTTTCCCTTTCCCTCTGTTTGCTATATCCCTCTTCTTCCTCCCCTCCTTCCCTTTCCTTCCCCCTCCTTCCCTCCCCTTCCCTATCCTTCCCTCCCCATCACTCTCCTTCCCTTCTTTCCCCCTCCTTCCCTCCCCTCCTCCCCACCTCCTTCATTTCCCCTCCCTTATACGTCTTCATATCCTTACCTCATATATTCTTCCTTTTTCATCCCACGCTCTTCCTTAGTCTTCCCCCCTCTCTCTCTCTCTCTCTCTCTCTCTCTCTCTCTCTCTCTCTCTCTCTCTCTCCTTTGCCCACTGTTCAATCTCTGTCCTTCCGAGGTCATATTTCGCTCTCCTGCCCTCCTTCTAACCCCTTTTTCTCCCTCTCTTCCTATCTTTTTTCTTCTACCCCTCCCCTCCTCTTCCTCTCCCCTTTCTATCATCTCGTCCTCCCCTTTTCTCTCCATCTCCCCTTTCCTTCCTTTCTCTTTCTCATTCCGTCCTTTCCCCCTCCCTCTTGCTTTCCCTCGCCCTACCACATTCCTTTTCCCACTCTCCTCCTCCTCCTCCTCCTTCTCCTCCTTCTCCTTCTCCTCCTCCTCCTCCTCCTTCTCCTCCTCCTCCTTCTCCTTCTCCTCCTCCTCCTTCTCCTCCTCCTCCTCCTCCTTCTCCTCCTCCTCCTCCTCCTTCTCCTCCTCCTCCTTCTCCTTCTCCTCCTCCTCCTCCTCCTCCTCCTTCTCCTCGGTGTTTTGTTTTTCTCACACAAAGTTTAGAGGGGCAGTATTATTTTGGACACGGGAGCTGCTTGGCACTTCTTATTTGGACATTTATCTTGAATGTACTCCTTTCACCTTAACCTGGCCCAGTTTTTCGTATATTTGTAGCTTATTACACGTAGATCAGCGGCAGGGAAGGACAATGCTGTAGCTGTGCATCATTTCCGCAGCACTTCTTCGTGACACACATCATGCACCAGTGTTATGGCCCGGCTTTGAAGGAGAGAGAGGCAGTTTTAGACCAAGTTAAAGTGAAACGAGTATAGCAAAGTTTGACGCGTACATAGCGGAATAATCGGTCCATCTGAAACACATAGTAGTAAAAAGATGGGGTTTTTATTATATTTCTCCAGTTTTATTTTATTTTTTTATTTATTTTTGTTGACGGAATTGGGAAGACAATAGTTTTCCCGACTGTACGTTGTTTGTATTTTATTTTGGGTCTAAATTGCGTTGTTAACATAGAGATGAATATAAACCCCTTCATTCCGATTATGTTTTTTCTACCTACTGTATCTTCAGACGATTTTATTCCCATTAAACTTTTCGAACTAGAGGGATTAGATACAGCGTTCATTAACCCCCTACCTCCAGACGTCTTCCCCTAAGCTGAATAAAATCGTCTCGTGAGAAGAAGAAAAAAGTAATCGGAGTGAATAGTGTGCCACATGTCTTAACCCTTTCGTTGCCAAGACACCGATTTTTATTACTTTTACTGGACGATTTTATTCAGCTGGGGAGACCGCATTTGCACGGAACGGGTTATTGGAAGAAATATATATAACCTCGAGGCCGAAGAAATCCTTCCTAAGCATCGTTCAATCGTCTTGTGGTGGCAGAGATAAGGAATAATGTCATCGTCTTGAAAGGTGTAATATTTCTATGTAATTTTGTGAAGTAAGACAGAAGCCATTATTAGCCCTTTCATGGAGATCTCATTATTTCCTAGATTCTTTGTACCTCAGACCATTTTGTGACCTTATTTCCTCGATTCTTTGCACCTCAGACCATTTTGTGACCTTATTTCCTTGATTCTTTGCACCTCAGACCATTTTGTGACCTTATTTCCTTGATTCTTGGTACCTCAGACCATTTTGTGACCTTATTTCCTTGATTCTTGGTACCTCAGACCTTTTTTGTGACCTTATTTCCTTGATTCTTGGTACCTCAGACCATTTTGTGACGTTATTTCCTTGATTCTTTGTACCTCAGACCATTTTATGACGTTATTTCCTTGATTCTTTGCACCTCAGACCATTTTGTGACCTTATTTCCTTTACTCTTGCCACCCCAGACGATTTTCTTTATCTTAGGACCTTCAGTAGTAGAAGGGTGTAATGAAGGCTGTATAAAACCCCACCAGTTCGGAAAAAATCTCAAGCTGAATAAAATCGTCTGAGAGTAAGAAGAATAGAGTGAAAAGGACGTCACGGAATTCTACAGTTTACTTTGATACTCGTATTACACCTAAATATTCTTATGTAGTGAAATGGCGGGGGACAGGGTGACGTGGAGGCGATTTGTTTGTGGCCACCCCGAATAAGGGATTAAGGCGTCTGGCAATAGAAAGATAGATAGATTTGTTGTTTATATTTGTACCTTGTGGGCAGAAATAATTATAAGAGGAGAATATTATGACATTACGCCTTAAATATTATCATGTATTTGTTTGTATTAGTATGATAATTATAGACAGAAATTACTTGGAGGAGAATATTTTAAGTGCCGAATGCAGAGGGAGTGACGGTGTGTTCGAGGAAGCATATTCGACCTGCAACCGAGATGTCCTGGGTTCGACATTCAGATTAGACCACGTGAGCATTTGGACAGTGGCTCTTTACACCTACCCTGTTCCCATCTAGAAGTGTATCAGGAACCTTGTGTGTTAATTTGATGGTTGTGTCGTAGTGTTAGGGAATGTTTGGTGTATGATTTCCTTGTTAGTCACGTCTGCAGAAATTGGCAGCGAAGAGGGACTTAATTGCGTGTTTTAATAAGGGAAAATGCTAGTTGGTTTATCCCTCGTCAGTCACGTATCGAAAAATAAACTGATGAGGTAGAAGAGGAAGCCTGAGAACCTACCAAAACCCCAAGAATGTAGCCTCTCAGATCGTTTTTAGAAGTTTTCACCAGGGTCTTTATTCTCGTCGTTTGTGGAAGCTCCCTAACACATATTCCTAAGCGATTTATTTGGTTTACTACACCTCACTGTTCTTTTCCGTGCTACATAAATCTCTCCACTATCACCACACTCTACGTAGATAGCGTACAGAAGATTATAACCAGCCATATCCAAAAATAAGTCGCTAAGGAAAAGGTGTTACAGAGCTTCCTTAACCGACTAGAGTACCGGCCCAGCAGAAAACCTCTTTATAAACTAACAAACCTATAGTATTTTGATTTTTCAAGTATTTTCTCTATTCTGTCCCCCTCTCTTTTTATCTTTTCTCCTTCTCTCCCAAACATTCCCTCTTCCCATTCAACCCTCTTCCCTCTCATTTCCACACCGCCCCTCTTCCTGTACCAGTCTTTTCCAGCCTCTATCCCTCATCCTTCTCTGTCCTTCGTCTTCCCTCGTCTCATCCTATCTCCTTGTCATCCCACGCCCTCCCATCCCTTCCCCTTCTCCCCTACTTTTTTTTCCCATCCGATACACTTTGCTTTACATTTTCTGTGTACATCTACATTTGCACTCCCCACTCCTTTCTTTCTTATTATCTCCTTCTCCTTCCTTCCCCTCCTCTCCCCTCCCACCTTCCCCTCTTTTCCCCTCCCTCCTTCCCCTCTTCTCCCCCTCCTTCCTATCCTCTCCTCTCCTCCTCCTTCCTATCCCCCTTCTTCCCACCCATTTCACAAGCCATTCTTCTATGTGTTTTTTGTCTGCTTTTATAATTATACCATCCTGCTTTCTCTCCCTCTTCTTCTCCTTCCTTCCTTCCTTTCAGCCCACTTCCTTCCCCTCCTCTTCCCCTCTCCCCAACCTCTTTAGAAGCCAATATACATTCTTTTGTCTGTGTTTCCTTTGTACTTCTCTTATTATGCATCTCCTCTTCCTGTCTTCCCCTCTTCTTCCCTTTCTTCATTTCCGTCCTTATCTCCACCTCTTTCCTTTCTCTCTCCAATCTCTTCATAGACCAATAGACCTTTTGTATTCATGTAATGTCTAGTTTTGTACTCTCCTCTTCCTTCTTTCTCTTCCTCCCCTACTTCTCTCACCCTCCACTCCAGCATTCCTCTCCCTCTCCCTCCGCCTCCACATCCCCTCTCCTCAATCTCTTTTACATGCCAATATATATTCATTTATCTGCTTTCTGTCTACTTCCTCAAACTTACTTCCTCTCTTCCTTTCTCCTCCTCTCCATCCCCTTTCCCTCCACCTTCTCTCCTCCACCTCTTCTCCCCACAATTTCTTCCTCCATTCCTCAGTCTTGTTTTCTTTGTATTCAAGTATATATTATTTTCCCTCCCCCCTTCTTTTTTTCCCCTCTTCTTCGTCTCCCCCTCTTGTCTTCCCCTCGTCTTCGTCTCCCCCCCATCTGTTCTCTTCTTCCTCTTCCTCTCTCTCTCTCTCTCTCTCTCTCTCTCTCTCTCTCTCTCTCACCTCTTGACAAACCAGTAGACCTTCTTTAACCTCTTTCCTGTGTATTGCAATAAATATTAGTCCATCTCCCTCACTGTGAAGTCCCCCTCCTCCTCCTCCTCCGCCTCCTCCTCCTCCTCCTCCTCCGCCTCCTCCTCCTCCTCCTCCTCCTCCTTCTCCTCCTCCTCCTCCTCCTTCTCCTCCTCCTCCTCCCCCTCCTCCTCCTCCTCCCATCTTTCCCGGTCCCCTTCATCATTTGTCATCTACTCAATTTCCTCTTTTTCCCTTTTTCAGACTTCTTTTAATCCTCTTCTCCCATTTTTCTACCGTCTTCTCCCTTTCCCCTCTTCTCCTCTACCCCCCCATCTCTCCTCCCCTTTTCCTCCCCTTTCCTCCCCTCCTCATATCCTTCATCCGTCCTCTTCAATCTCCCCATCTCCTCCCCTACCTTTCTCTCTCGTCTCTCATCTTCCATTCCCTTTCCCATCCCAGCCCTGCTTCCTCCGCCCTCCTTTCCCCCCCCCCATTCCCATCCATGTGCCTGGGGGATGAGGGGGAAGATAACCCCCACCCCTCACCCCCACTTACCACGCCCCACGCTAATTATTTATGACCCTCCCGCCTCTACCTTGTGTTACCTCATCTAACCTCACTTCACCTCACCTTAGTTATCATATTAAGCTCTTTCCTCCCTTTCTTCCACATCTTCCTCTTTTTTCCTCCCTTACATTTCCTCCCTTTTTCCTTCCCTACGTTCCCTCCCTTTTTCTTTCCTCTTGCTCCCATTTCTTTTTCTTCCACCTGTTTCCACCTGTCTGATCAGCTAGTCAGGTCAGGTGCGGGTAAGGGGATGGGTCTGTTATGATGTGACAGGGGTAAAGCAGCTCTGCTGTCGGGCCCTGCTGCGGATGTCACTGATTGCATTGCGCACTTGACCCTTGTGCGGTGTGGTGCGGTGAGGATCTGTCCGTTCTCCCTTCGGGGCTAAGATGCGAATGAATGTGTTTGAATGGATGAGTAAATGGGGAGTGTGTTGTCCTGTCTCGGCTACCTCCCTTTCCTTGGGGGAAGCAGCCTAGGTATATAGATAGAGATAGATAGAGTTTCTTTCCCTCCCCTTCTTCCGTTTTTCTTCCCCCCTACTCTCTCTCCCCCTCTCTCTCTCTCTCTCTCTCTCTCTCTCTCTCTCTCTCACACACACACACACACCTAATTTTTTTCCACACACACCGCTGTCACTCTTCAGCCATTTTACCTGCTTCTAAGTTTTATCATGTCCCAGTTACTCCTCAAAAAAGCCTCATTATTTTTTTTTTTCACTTCCTTTTCCTCGTGACTTTCCTGCTACTTTATCTGTAACTTTTCCTTCTGTTTCTCTCTTCATCTCTTTGTTTTCCTGGCTTATATATTTTGTTCCTTTTTTTCATTTCACTCTCGCCACATTTGTCTTATTGTTACTTTTTCTGGGTTTTAAGTAATTTTCATTCTTAGTCTTCTATTACCAGCTCAGTTGTTATGTTTTTCTGCAATTACCTTTTTCAGTTGTTACTATTTTTGTTACTTTGCGAATACTGTTTAATACTTTATCAGTTTTTGTTATTATTTTTTTTTACTTCAGTGTTTCTGTTCCTTTTCCTTAGCTTCCCGTTACCTTTTTTTATCTGTTTTCTTTTCCTTGTGCCTTTTCTTTTTGCTACGTTTCTTTCTGTTACTTTTCTTTTTCGTCTCTCTCTTGCTTCCTTTTCAATTGTTACCTTGCCTTTAGAGCTTCCCTTTTTCTCTTCCCTCTATTCATTGTCTGGTACTGTTTCGGCTGTTAATTTTTGACTAATGTATGATTTGATATTTTTCTTCTTTCTCTCATTTCTCTTATTTTCACTCTCTTATGATTTCCCCTTCCTTTCATCCCCACCTTCCTCTTCTTTCCTCCCTTACATTCCCTCCCTCTTTCCTCCCTTACATTCCCTCCCTCTTTCCTCCCTTACATTCCCTCCCTCTTTCCTCCCTTTCATTCCCTCCCTCTTTCCTCCCTTACATTCCCTCCCTCTTTCCTCCCTTACATTCCCTCCCTCTTTCCTCCCTTACATTCCCTTCTTCTTTCTTCCCTCTGGCTCCCCTTTATTTTTCCTCCTCACCCTTCTTTCTCTCCCCTTCTTCCGTCATTCTTTGATAATTTCCTGTTGCTTTTCGCTCTTCCTCTTCATTTTCTTATTACTGTATGTGTGTGTGTGTGTGTGTGTGTGTGTGTGTGTGTGTGTGTGTGTGTGTGTGTGTTTTAGTCCATTTTCTCGTTGACTAAGGAAGCTCCGTAACTCCTCTTCCTAAGCGATTTATTTTACATATTACACCTTGCTATCCTCTTGCTACTTATATAATTCTATCATCACCATACTCTCCATAAATAACGTGCAAAATTATATGAACCAGCCGTATCCAAAAATAATTCGCTAAGGAAGAGTTGCTAAGGAAGCGACGAAAATTCCGGCCCTGAAATGAAATCCTATAGACAACGGGACAATTATACAGTGTCCTGGTAGTATGTCCTATTACATGTTTGTGTGTAATACCGTTTAGACACACATAAATACATACACATACGAATACACACATGCATACATACATACATACTGTAAACACACACACACACACACACACACACACACACACACACACACACACACACACACACACTTCCACTTCTACATGAATAATTTTCAGCACTAAAAACCTTCCCAATTCATACCTCACCAGCATGGGGAAGGGACGATTTCAGCAACCACTCTCCTGCCAGTTGAGAGTTCGATCTTGAGTTGGCCATTGTCGATTTTTAGAGCAAAAGGACGTTGAAAATATCGACTTTGATAACTTTCGTAGTACTGGCACGAACAGCCAAAAAATAAACAGTTTGTAAAGAGTGATAATATTATACCGTAAATAAAGAAGTAATTTATCGAAGATACTATCTTATTTCTCTTATTTATAGCTAAGTCAGAGGATAAAATGATATTCCTGGTAATTCTGAAGTTATTTTTGTACTATATTTATTTACTCTAAGCTCTGTTTACGTTGAGACTGCGAAAATAAACAATGGCGATATTTTTCAGTTCCTTGTAGTCCCCCCTCAAAAAAGAAAAAAAAAAAGAAAATACTGTTCGTCAAGTTCACCTGTTATGGACCAATTTTTTTCTGTCTGGAAGAATCTCTTGAGTGAAATTGCTTTTGGAAATTACTAAAAAAGTCATGGAACTGAGAGAGAGAGAGAGAGAGAGAGAGAGAGAGAGAGAGGAGGTGTTAACTGCTCATCCAGGGAGGTGTGAGAGAATCGCCTGGTTAATCCCCCTCTCCCTCCCTCCTCAATCCCTTTAGCCCTCCCTCCACACCGCTCCCTGGACTACTGATGAGAGAGAGAGAGAGAGAGAGAGAGAGAATGGGCTAGGCAGAAAACATACTCGTACCCCAGTGAATGAGGAAATGTTAATATATATGTAGAAAAGGAGAGAGAGAGAGAGAGAGAGAGAGAGAGAGAGAGAGAGAGAGAGACTTGACGTAAAGATGTAAGAGGATTAAGAAGGCGGAAGACAGGAAATAAAGGAAGAGAATAAAAGAGGCGGAGGCGGAGGGAGAGAATTAAAAGTGAGTACATGAGAGACAAGAGAGAGAGAGAGAGAGAGAGAGAGAGAGAGAGAGAGAGCGCAGTTAAAGGCTACGCGAAGGTGGTTACAAGAACAAAGTACAAAATAGGCCATAGAGTTGAAAGGGTTAAAAAAAAAAAAAGTGGAATTACAGTGTGTTCCGGAATTTAAGAATGTTACATTTTACTGCATCTAATACCAGACGATTTTATTCACGTGAGAATCCACTGAAGGCTGATGTTTTTATTTATTTATTTATTTATCTTTATTTGTATCTGTTTATTTATCTTTATTCATCTTTATTTTTTTTTTATTTATCTGGAGCTCTTTATTTATATCTTTATTATTTATTTGCTGATTCTGGACGATTTTTCTTCACTTCTGAGAGAGCTTTCGAATTGAGACGGTTAAATCTAGTCTTCATAAACCCCTTCACTACGAGAGGCCTCTTCTAAGTGAATTAAAATCGTCTAGTAGTAGCAAGAGTAAGGTTAAATTATCACAAAAATAATAGACAGATGCGGGACCATATGGGGCCTCGTGAAAGAGAAGCACCCGTATAAAAATCATTAGGGTGGGACTGACTGACCGGGCCGCAACCACAAATACTTCCACCAAAGAAAAATTCGTCACCGTACTTAAGGGGTAAATCCGCCAGCAGTTTCTCTCTCTCTCTCTCTCTCTCTCTCTCTCTCTCTCTCTCTCTCTCTCTCTCTCTTTTATGCGACAGCCAAGGTTTTCATTTATTTATTTATTTTTTTACTGAAGCGGTTTGTAATTTCCGGGATCTGTGTTTTTTTATGGTTTTCGTGGCTTATGTTATTATTTTTTTTCGTTCTCTCTCTCTCTCTCTCTCTCTCTCTCTCTCTCTCTCTCTCTCTCTCTCTCTCTCTCTCGTTGTGGTGAAGGTAATGGTCGACAAGTTTCACCTAATTGCTCTAAATAATTGTTGCAACCATGGAGATGCAACAGCTTAACGGTGCTCGTTGCTAAGACGTTGAGAGAGAGAGAGAGAGAGAGAGAGAGAGAGAGAGAGAGAGAGATTAGAGTGAAAAGAGGATATGATAGAATCTCTCTCTCTCTCTCTCTCTCTCTCTCTCTCTCTCTCAGCACCTGTTGACTTGGGTGGAGTAGAGCTTGTGGCAAGGAAGGGAGAGGGAGAGTGAGGAAGCTATGGAGAGGGAAGAAGTGGAGTAGGAGAGGGGGGGGAGGGAGGAGGAGGAGGAGGAGGAGACGTGGGAGAGGGAAGAATGGAAGCAAAGGAGAGGAAGGGAAGAAGAGAAGGAGAACGATGAAGAGAAGAGGAGGAGGAGAGGGAAGGAGAAGTAGACCGAGAAAATATGGTAGGGTGTGACGTGAAGGAGGAGAATATAATAGATGGAGGGAGAGAAAGGGAAGGAAAGGAAGGAAAGAAAGTAAAGGAAAAAATTGGAAAGAGTGGGAGGAGGAGGAGGAGGAAAGATAAGTGGAAGAAGAATGAGAAGAAATTAATTTGGGAGAGGAAGAAAGGGAAAAAAATGAAATGAAAGAAAAAGAGAGGATGAGGAGAGGGGAAAATAGAGAAAGAAAATGACCTAGAGAGGAAAGAGTACATAGATACATAGATACACAGACCTATTGTCCTTAGCGAGGTCACCAGGCTTCCATAGTAAAAGAAACCTTACACCTTGGCTATATTTGTTCAGAGTGAGGATAGGAAAGAAGAAATTTCCTCTCTCTCCTTTCTACCTCAGTTTTCTATGCCATTCACTAACACGTCTAAATAAAAGAGAGAGAGAGAGAGAGAGAGAGAGAGAAGGTGTCGATAAGCTTAAAGTGTCAGAATCATGTGTAAAAGGATGATGGGATTTTTTTTTTTTTTTAATTTAACCACCTTGTGATCTTGGCATGCAGGCTAACTATATATAATGTCCTGGGCTTGTCTTCATTAATTTTTCATCCTAAATTGGTCGTAAGATTTTTTTTTACTTATATACGTCTGCCAAATGAGTGAATATAAAAGTGAAAAGCTGGATATATCACATTTATTATAACCGTAAATCCGATGTTGAGATTTGTTTACTGTAGATTTAGGCTAAGATCCTTTATAAATCCGGTCCCACATAGTTTGACTTTTAGAAATTTGGGATTAGCATAGATTTTTGAACTTAGTTTTCTTTGTCACTCTTTACTTATTTTAATTCCTTTTCTTCGTCTGTTCATGCACCTTTCCTGTCTCATATCCCTCCCGTCTTCCTTTCCCATCTTTCCTCTCTTTCCCATTTTTCGTCTCTCTCATCTTTCGTCTCTTTCCAATCTCTCCATCCTTTCCCATCGTCCCTTCCTTTCCCATCGTTCCTTCCTTTCCCATCGTTCCTTCCTTTCCTATCGTTCCTTCCTTTCCCATCGTTCCTTCCTTTCCCATCGTTCCTTCCTTTCCCATCTCTCCTTCCTTTCCCATCTTTCCTTCCTTCCCATCTTTCCTTTCTTTCCCTTCCTTATGGTTATGCAAAGTTGGTGGCTGTACACAGGAAGAATCGAGAGAGAGTTGGCATGAGGATTTTCTGTATCTATTGATCCATCTAGCTGTCTATCTATCTATCTGTCTATCTATCTATCTATGCACAGTGACAGAGAGGGAGAGGGTAAGAAAATATGTAGCAAAAAACAGATGACTCTCCTTTATAAAAAAAACTGAAATCGTGACGTAAAATAGTTAAATATAAATTCTCTCTTCCGCCTGTTCTCTGTATAGTGCCTTTAGTTCTCTACCTGTTGACGGCAGCTTCATGGAGAGAGAGAGAGAGAGAGAGAGAGAGAGAGAGAGAGAGAATATGTATAGTCTGTCAGTGAGTGATTTGTGGGGAAAAATATATATACTGTATACTGAATGTTTTTATATATACTACTTACAGATTATGAGAGAGAGAGAGAGAGAGAGAGAGAGAGGGGCAGGTAGGCAGGTACAGCACAGGTATTTGTAAGACTTCATCGACGGAAGAACTCGGGTCATACAAGGTGCTGTGGGAGGGGTGACTATCAAACCACCCCTCACCTCACACTCCCTAAGCCTCGAACCCGCCATCCACTCACCTCTAACTCCTCATCTACTTATCTACCCCGGCCTAACCCCTCGTCTACTTACTACCCGAGATGTCTTTATTATTCAGAGTGCCCTATTTGAGGTGGGGAGGCGGCGGCTTGCATAAATCAGAGGGAAAGGAGAGGGAGGGTGTGAGCTCGGGGATACAAACTTTGATCATGTGAGGCCGAGTTATTGGCCGTCTCACGCAGGCAGAGTTAGCCCTTCCTAAGACCCCGCCCTGCCCTGATGCATACTGAAGGGGGAAGGATGGAGGGAGGAGGGAAGGATGGAGAGAGAGGGAGAGAGAAAAGGGGAAGGAATAAGGAAAGAAAAGATTGAAGCAGAAAAAAAAAAGTGCCATGTAAAGTACTGTCTATGCAGAAGCAGCTCGTTCAAAGTTCTAAGATCTTACCGTACGTTGATGCATACTGAGAGGGAGAGGATGGAGGGAGGAGGAAAGGATGGAGAGAGGAGGGAAGGATGGAGAGAGGATGGAAGGAAGGAATAGAGAAAGAGGAATGAAGAGAGGGAGACGTATCGGAAAAAGAGGAGCATTTAGTCCCTACCTAACACTCACCATGATGCATACTGATGGGGATAGGATGGAGGGAGGAGGGAGGGATGGAGAGAGACGAAAGGAGGAAAGATAGAAGGAAACAGACTAAATTAAAGAGTGAGAAGACGTGTGTAAAGTAGATGCACAGGTAACCCCTTCAAAACCCCCCCCTCCCCAGACCTGATGCATACTGACAGAGGATGGAAGGGGGAGGGAAGGAGGAAGAGGGAGAAGGGAGGAAAGGAAGAAAGATGGAAAGGAAAGATGAAATTGGAGTGTGGGAGAAGAAGTATGAAGAAGAAGCACAGTTAGCCTAAGACCCCACCCTACCTTGGTGCATACTGAAGCAGGGAAGGATGGAGAGAAGAGGAAAGGATGGAGAGAAGAGGAAGGGATGGAGAGAAGAGGGAAGGATGGAGAGAAGAGGGATGGATTTTGAGAATAGGGAAGGATGGAGAGAAGAAAGTAGGATGGAGAGGAGAGGGAAGGATGGAAAGAAGGAGCGAAGGCAGGATCAAGATAAAGAGGAGGAAAGGATAGATAAGCATGGGACAAGAGGGAAATAGGTAGTGCCAGACCGTCCAAGACCCAGCCATACTGAAGGACGAAAGGATAGAGAGGAGGAGGAAAAAGGCAGGAAGGAGGGAGAAATGGGATGGAGAGAAGAGGGGAGGATGGAGAAAAGGTAGGAAAGGATGGATGGATGGAGGGAGGGAGGGAGGGAGAAGAGGAGAGGGGGACCAGAGTAAGGGAGAGTAAGACTTAACAAGAGTTAGCCCTTCCTAAGAACCTCCCTTCCTTGATGCATACTGAGGGAGGGAAGGATGGGGGGATGGACGGAGGGAGAAGGAGCGAGGGAGAAGGAGAGAAGTATGAAGAAAGGAGGTGGGAGGGAGGGAGAAGGAGGGAAGTGTGGAGAGAGGAGGTGGGAGCGAGGGAGAAGGAGGGAAGGACGGAGAAAGGAGGTGAGCGAGAAACCAAAGAGGAGGGTGTAAATAGACATAGTGATCTCTTTGCCAATACCCCGTCGTGCCCTGAAACATACTTTTAGGAGGGAAGGATGGAAGGAGGGAGGGAGAAGGAGGGAAAGGTGGAGAGGGACTGAGGGAAAGGTGAACGGAGGAGGGAAGGATGGAAGAAGGAAGGATGGACAGAGATGACAGTGTAAAGATAGGTGTAATTAACCCTACCCTGATGCATATTGAAGGAGGGAAGGATGGAGAGAAAGAAAGAAGGATGGAAGGAATAGGAGAGAAGGATGGAGTGAGGGACGGAGAGGAGAAGGGAAGGAAGGAACGATGGAGATAGGAGGAGGGAAGGATGGGGAGAAATTGAAGCTGCAATGGAGGTATGGAGAGAGAGAGAAAAAATGGAGTGTGTGGAAAAGAAACACAAGTGGAAGGAGGGATGGGGAGAGATGGGACTGGAAGGATGGGAATGGGAGGTGGGAGAGGGTATAAAAGGATAGAGGCAGGGAGAGATAGGAGGAGTGAAAGAAGCCAGGAGGGAGAAAGGGAGGAAAAGCAGGAAAGGAGAGAGAGAGAGGGAGGGAGGAGGGATAGAATGGGAGAAGGGAAAAGCTGGCAAGGATGGAAAGGATAGAGGCAGGGATGGATGGAATGAAGGATGAATGGATGGATGGATGGAGGGAGGGAGGGAGAGAGAGAAGGAAAGAAGTGGGAGGAGGGGGAAGGGGGATATAGTAACTTTTTAAGAAGTTTTTGAAAACGAGAGAAGGAGGAAGGAAGAGAGAGAAAAGGAGGAGACTGGGGAGACGAGAAGGAAGTAGAAAAGGTGGAGGAAAGAAGCATAGAAGAGGGAGGGAGGGAGTAAAAAAGAAATGAGTTTAGGAGGGCGTGGGTGGGGTAAGTTAAAATAATGGAAGGAACGGGGAGGGAAAAGAGAGGAGGAGGAGGAGGAGAAACGAGAGGAAGGGAGAGACGGAGAGAAAAAGAAGAAGGAATAAGGGATGAGGTGAAGAAAAACAGAAAGAAGGAGAGAGAGAGGGAAGGAAGATGGAAAGGAAAGCATAGAAGGAAGAAAGGTGGGATAGAGGGAAAGTAGTTAAGGGAGGAAGGAAGGAAAGAGAAGAAGAATGGAAAACAAAAAGAATGAGAGAGAGAGAGAGAGAGATCAGTTCCCCCTGCCACACCCAAACCTCTTCTGGCCAAACCTGTTTGTTTCCTTGTCAGTTACCTTGCCATCTCTCTCTCTCTCTCTCTCTCTCTCTCTCTCTCTCTCTCTCTCTCTCTCTTTATCTACCACCCTTGTCTGCCCACGACCCACAATGACGACCCAACCTTTTTAACGACCTCTCTTGCATTCAGTACGACCCTCTTTGCTCGTCCATCCCTCCCACAGTCTTACAACTACAGATCTACCAGCCCGTACGATCATAAATTATCCTCTTACGAATAAATAGATAGACAGACAGATAGATAGATAGGCAGGTAGATAGACTGATGGACAGGTGTTGGAGGTGGCGGAAGAAAGGGTGATATAGAAGATGAAATGTATGAGTGTATTTTAAAGTTTCTATATTCGCATGTGCTATATTCAGTGTGTGTGTGTGTGTGTGTGTGTGTGTGTGTGTGTGTATGTTTTGTCTGTCCAAAGGCTAAATTATTCTCTCAATCTGAAAGCGTTATTAATATCCCTCTTAATTATACTGTATTTAGTCTTAACGATCAGTCCATTTGACCTAATTACTATCTTATTAGAGTTTTTATTGTTTATTAGAGGAAGTGCTTCAGAGAGGATAATTAACGTAGGGATTAAGGCGTTTGGTGATTGATAGATAGATAGACAGATAGATAGATAGATAGTGTAATAGGATTTTATGATCTCAGGGAAATTGCTTCGACGTGGATGATTAAGACATGGATTAAGACGACTGACGATAGATAGACAGGTAGACAGATACAGATAGATAGGTAGATAGATAGATAGATTGATGCTTTCTTTTCTGCGGTGAAGCTTACGATTTTTTATATCTGAAAATTGTCAAGGATGAAACTACCCTGACGACCCTAACGTCTTACCCACGACCTTTCCTTGCCACTTTGTACTTCCTTGGACTACCCTGTGACGACCCCACCTTATCACGACCTGCCTTGTGACAGTCTACTACCTTCCTGTTACGACCTTGTGACCATCTCTACCTGTGACGACTTCATTGTGACGGCCCCTCCATTTGACGACCCCCACTTATAACGACTCCTACCCGTGACGACCCCTCCCTGCAACAACCCCTCCCTGCAACGACCCTTGCCCGTGATGATCCCTCCCTGTAACGACCCCTCCTTAATGCGACCCCTCCATGTAAAGACCCCTACCTATAACGACCCCTTCTTAAGACGACTCCTACCTATAACGACCCCTTCTTAAGACCCCTACCTATAACGACCCCCTCTTAAGACGACCCCTCCCTGTAACGACTCCTCCCCGTGACGACCCCTCCCCGTAACGACCTCTCCCTGTGACGACCCCCCCTTGTACCTGTAATGTATTCTTAGTGGGCACGACCCTAGCTTAACCCCCTCTTTCCCACAGGTATTACTGCATCATAGTTTTTTTTTTTTCACCTTGGTAATGTAATCTCCTTTATCCCTTCCACTACCCCGCTCCCCCTCCTCTTCTCTCCCATTTTCCTTCCCTCTCTACCTCCACCCCTTCCTCTCTTCTCCTATCTCCCTTCTCCCGCCTCTCTCCTTCTATCTCCTCTTCCTCTTTTTCTCTCAGTACCCTCAGGTGCGGGTAAGGGGATGGGTATGTTATGATGTGGCAGGGGTAAACCAGTTCTGCTGTCGGGCCCTGCTGCGGATGTCACTGATTGCATTGCGCAGTTGACCCTTGTGCGGTGTGGTGCGGTGAGGATCTGTCCGTTCTCCCCTTTGGGGCTAAGATGTGAATGAATGTGTTTAAATGGATGAGTAAATGGAGAGTGTGTCGTCCTGTCTCGGCTACCTCCCTTTCCTTGGGGGAAGCAGCCTAGGTATATAGATAGATAAACCCTCCTACCGTCGTGTGCCTCTCTCCTGTCAGTCTCTCCTCTCCCCCTTCCCTCTCTCCTATGCTCTTTTGCTGTCTGTCGCTTCCTCTTCCCCTCTCCATTCCTCTCTCCACCTTTCTTCCTCTTCCTCCTCCTTTCCCCCTTCCCTTCTTTCCCTTATCCCCCCCCCCCTCTTCCCTTGCGACCTTCCTTTACTTCTTGCTTCCTTTAGACTCATCTCAACCCCACCCTTTCCCTCTCTCCCTCCCTCATGTTACCATCCATTACCAGCATTCTCTCTCTCTCTCTCTCTCTCTCTCTCTCTCACAGATAAGGGAGAAGAGGGACTGTAGGAAGAAGAGAGACAGATGAGAGATAAAAGAGATAGTAAGAGAGAACGACATTGACGGACTGACTCTATCTCTCTTTCTCTTTTTTTTTCTCTCTCTTTATCGCTGTACAGTCCACACATTGTTATGTTTTTTTTATCTGCACTGTTTTATTCTCCTTCCTTTGTTCTTTGTTTGTGTGTGTGTTTGAGAGAGAGAGAGAGAGAGAGAGAGAGAGAGAGAGAGAGGAAGGTGACATGAAGCCAGTGTGTCTTAGTTAGGCTTCACCTCCCTCTCCCCCCCCCTCCCCCGTTACCTTCTCTCGCTCCTTCTTTTTTTCGTTTCTTTCCTTTCCTTTCCTTTTCTTCTCACATTTCGTCAATCTTTTCTTCTCTTCTATTCCTCATTATTATTATTTTTATTTTCATTTTTCTCTTCTCCCTCCTTCATCCATCCTCCTCTCTTCTCCTTTCTCTTCTCTTCTCTTCTCTCCCATTTCTCCTCTCTCTTCTTCATTTTAGTCATTATTATTTTCATTTCCTTTCTCCTCCTCCCTCCTCATGTATCCTCTCATCTCCGTCCTCTGTTCTCTCCTTTCTCTCCTCTCTTTTATCTTAATCGTTTTCATCATCTTCTCCTCCTCCTCCTCCTCCTCCTCATCATCATCATCATCATCATCATCATCATCATTGTTTCATCTCATCTTTATTTAGGCGTCTTTATGCTCTCTTTTTCTTATCTCCTCCATTCTCTCTCTCTCTCTCTCTCTCTCTCGCCTTTCCCCTCACTCACCCCCTTCCTCCCTTCCTTTAATTTTCAATTTCCCCTCTTCTTCCCTTTCCTCCCCCTCCCCCTCCTCTCTTCCTTCACTAATTATCCATTTCCTCTCCTCCACTTCCACTCCCCCTCCTTCCCTGTATCCTCCCCTCACTCTCCCTCCTTCCGTACATTCCTCCTCTCACCTCTCCCTACCTCCTATCCCCCACCCACCCTTCCTTCTTCCCTTTCCCCTCCTCTCCTTCCCTCTATTCTCCCTTCACTTTCCCCCCATCCTTACATCCCTCCTCCCATCTAGTCCTACCTACCGTCCCTTCCCCTCCCCCTCCCCCTTCCTCCTTCCCCCTTCCCCTTCCTCCGCCCCTCTCCCTCCCTTCCCCTCCCCTTTCCCTTTTCTCCCCCCTCCCTCCCTCTCCCCCGTCGCCTCATCTGCCGGCCATAACTGAGTCATTACCGTTTATAATTACGGCTTGTACACTTCATCAACCGGCTAAATGACCGGCTGACTGAGTGGCTGACTGGCTGACCGGCTGGGTAACGGCGTGGTGAGGTGGCTGCGTGACTGAGTGAATGACCGGCTGCGTGACTGAGTGAATGACTGGCTGGATGACTGACTGACTGGCTGAATGACTGACTGACTGGTTGAATGACTATCTGATTGACTGAATGACTTATTGACTGAACGACTGACTAGCTGAATAACTGACCAACTGAATGACGAACTAACTAGCAAAATAACCACCTAACTGGCTGACTGAGTGGCTGCCTGGTTAACTGACGGGCTGACAGATTACCGTACTGAGACTGACAAGGCTGTTAACACTCTGACAAGCTTAACTACCTTGATAATATACAGCTACAGAATATAGCAAATCACCTCTCAACACCATCACACTAACCACCTCTCTGTTAAAGGTCACTCGTAATGTGAAAAATAAATCTGACCTTCGATGACAGAGCAAAATGAGACTTGATAATAATGGTGAGGTTTGGGGAATGGTGAGAAGAAGAAAGCTACATAAAAGGCGTCTTGGTATTGATGGGTGTGGTTGGGGATTGTAATTAGCAGTGTGAGGTGTGTGTGTGTGTGTGTGTGTGTGTGTGTGTGTTTATATAGCTGTGTGATGTGTACCGTATGTGATGTGTGTGTGTGTGTGTGTGTGTGTGTGTGTGTGTGTGTGTGTGTGTTTATATAGCTGTGTGATGTGTACCTTATGTGATGTTTGGCTGTGTGTGTGTGTGTGTGTTTATACAGCTGTGTGATGTGTACCTTAGGTGATGTTTGGCTGTGTGTGTGTGTGTGTGTGTGTGTGTGTGTGTGTGTGTGTGTGTGTGTGTGTGTGTGTGTGTGTGTGTGTGTGTTTGTGTGTGTGTGATGTGGCTGTATGATATTGTGGTCGCTTCCTCTGGTGTACAATAACTTTTACAACACCCTGTAGTGCACTCGCCGTCAATCCTGTAATACACAGTGCGGATATCACAATTATTTTTTATTTTCCTTCTTCTCCTTCGTCCTTGTGTATCCTCTCATCTCCACCCTCTATTCTCTCCTTTGTCTCCTCTCTTTTAACCATCATCATCATCATCATTATTGAGTATCATCGTTATTGAGGCGGCTAAGGCTTTTCTATCCTGTATCTCTGTTTTATTTACTATGCAATTAACGCAGCTCATTACTAAATCAACCAGTTCTCATGCAAACTGTCAGTCATCATGCTAATCTTGTTATTTTTAGTTATGCATAGGCAGAACTAATTACATCATGCATGAGTAACGATGTATAATGTATAATTATCTATTTATCTGTCTATCTGTCAGTATGTCTGTCTGTGTCTATCTGCTGTCTGTCATACTATCTTTGTCTGTATATCTGTCTGTCTATTATCTGTCTGTGTGTCTGTCTGTCTACTTATATATCTATCTGTCCATCTATCTATCTATTCGTATGAAAAAGGGAGTGGCTCCAGAAATGAAGCAGTAGTACGAAAAACAGAAGCTAAAGATGAATCCCAAAGCAGAGAAATGAAAAGGCCAAGAATAACCGGACTGAATAATAAAAAAAAAAAAAAAAATACCCCAAACAAAAACAGAAAATAAACTAGACGTCCCTATGCAATTCTGTAACCCACTAATGGTCAGAGGCCGGTCCCATTACCCCTTCGTGTTTCATTGATCACACGGAATGGAGAGTCAAGGGAAAGCCAGACTGGGAATTATATTTTTGGGGGGGTACGGGAAGCGCTGCGGGGGCAATGGGTTATTTGGCTGTGATCTAGAGCGAGAGAGTGATGGGTTGGGTTGGCTTGTTTGTGGTGGTTTGTGGTATGAGAGAAAAAACATAATTACTCTCCATTTTTTTGTCATCTGAACCATCCTTCGTCATGATCTCAAATTGCATATTGTGGCAGCCCTAGTCAGCTTTATCTGTGTATTATTGACATTACTCTTTTCACCTTAACTTGGTCCAGATTTGCGTCCTGTCGCAGCTTATTTCACGAAGCTCAGTGACAGAAAAAGACAGTACTGCCGATCTGCATCCTTTCCACAGCACATCTTCATGACTGGCATCCTACTCTAGTGTTATTCTAGTGTTACGACAGATTATTCAAGACGGAAAGATGGCGATTTTAGGCCAAGTTAGAGTAAAAGGAGTATAGTCGATAATTAGGTCTCCAGGCTATGGTGACGTGCTGTATTTTGTTTCTTTCTTCTGTCTTTCTTCCAAATGTTCTCACCTTGGCACCATTCATAGTGCGTATTCATTTATTTCTTCACCACTTCACTCGTGGCACAATTGTTCCTTGGCCAAACATCCCCTGGCACCTTTTTCATATATTTCATTTAAGTGTTCTAAAAGATTTTATGAGGTCAAAGGTTCAGCCATACAAACACAAATTTTAAAATCCTGTGTTCTTATATATGGAATAATTATCACTGCAGTTTGCTTGGAAGTACGTCGTGTGGAGACCATCTTGCATTCCCCAGGGAGTGTTGGCAGTCTTTAATATAATCTAACTCCATGATAAACGTCTGGAAATTTCTATCTGGTAATGAAAGGAAAACTATGAACTACGGTATATTTTTCTAGGACCAGCGCTGTGGGCAGAATGATTTTTGCGATGATCTAGGACGAGGGAATGATTGATTTGGACTCGAATGCTTGTAATGCTTGTTTGTTATGGAAAGGGGAACATGTATCACAGTACACCATTCCATCCCAAGCAGCCCTCCATCATATACAGTACACCATGTAATACAGCCCATTCTTTCAGCCCAGATTTGTTTTCTCTGTGTATTTCTAGGGCATTATATATCCATTTCAAGTCACCTACCTTTCACGAAACTGAAAATATCGATCAATCAAGGAATGCAAACTGAGAATGATTTTATTTTCGGCGGTCGTGCTGTGGGGGCAATGTTTTTTTTTTCTTTTTTTTTTTTTTTTTTTTTTTTTTTTTTTTTTTTTTTTTACAGTTAACCAGAACGGAGATATAATTGGTTTGGACTGAAATGTTTGACGTAGTGGTTTGTGTGATGGAAGGAAGCCCTCCATTCAGTCTGTATATCTGTTGCCCATTTAGTCCCAGCCCATCCTTCATATACACAAAATATATACACGTTATTTCATCCCATGCCTTCCCCTCCTTTATATAAACCTATCTCTAGTTCTTTCATCTTAACTTGGCCCAGATATTCGTTCTGTTGCAGCCTATTTCTTGTAGCTTAGTGGAAAGAGAAAAAAAGCTACTGCTTTATATAGCACTTCTTCGTGACTGGCGTAATATTCTACTGTTTAGCTATTGTCACAACTCGGCATTGAAGGTGGAAAGGTGGAAATTATAAGGCCAAGTGGAAGGGAAAAGCGTATAGCCACACTTCGTCGTATACCTCACATAATGCATACTTTCATCCCAAATCACCTTCTGTATACTTGGGGCTGAGCCATGAGCAGTATTTTCCCGACAAACCTCTGCCAGTATTGTGTCCAGGCTTTCCTGTTTCTCATTCCTCCCCAGATGTTAGACTGACCTTCCTTTTCATACTTATTGTTGTGGCTCCTTATTGCTGTCACATAAGCGATTTGTCATGGAGAGAAGCCCATCAATTTAATCACCAGTATTTTTAGCTCGGTAAGTCATTCATTCACAAGCCACCTGTCTCTGTGCAGTCTGTCGTTCCATGCTAAGCCACCCTGCACCATATACATTGCCTAATACAATCTGTTTTTCATTCTAAGCTACTCAAATTATCACCTCCATTTTGATCCTCCTCTACATTTCATTAGATTCCTTCACTTGGTTGCACCGAAATGACTGGTGGGGACTGGTTATACACATGTCCCTCATTTCGCACCCCCCAAAAGGGGTATGGTGAACAGAAAGGGGGGTAATTTTTTGCCTGCAGTCCACTGGGTTCACGTTCAGATGTGCCTGGGGTTGAAACTACTACTATTGCTTATATTGATGAATACTGGAACCCCTCACACACCTTATCCTCCCTCATACACACCTCATACTCCCTCATCCACACTTCATGCTCCATATCCTCCCTCATACACTGCAGTCCATCGATCCCTTCCAAGCCAGCCTACCTTATATCTCCCTATTCCATCCTCCACAAGGTATTCCAATTTGATGCTTCCCTAATTACGAATCTCATGCTCATCAGTATAGGAAAACTTAATATTTTTTTTTTTTTGGGGGGGGAATAACACAGGAAAAAACTGTAAATATCAGAATAGCTATCGTGTACCTGCCTGCTTCTCTACCTGTGATTAATTTGGTCAGATGACGAAGGTGACTTGGGAACACCTTGATTAGATTTCTTTAATTATCGTTCTTTGGTTTTATTTATTTCTTTGTCGTTCTGTAATTTTCTTTCTTTATTATTCTTTCGTTTTCTTTATTTCTTTATAATTCCTTCGTGTTCTTTATTTCTTTATCATTCTTTCGTTTTCTTTGTTTCTTTATCAGGCCATCGTTTTGTTTTATTTCTTCATCATTCTTTTGTACTTTTATTTCTTTATTATTTTTTCGTTTTATATCCTTCTTGTTCTTCTTCTTTATCTATTATTGTTTTTCTTTTTTTCTTTATAAGTCTTTCGTCTCCTTTATTTCTTTATCAAATATCGACCTTTATTTTCATCTCTACCATTCATCTCTCTTTTATCCCACAGTCTTATCTTTTATCAGTTCTTCCGAGTTGAATAGAATTTTATGGTGGTAGGAAAGATAAAATAAAAGACATGATCGTACTGAAGGGCTTAGACTTGAGTACAATTGTCAAGGGAGCAACAGTAGACTTCAAGAATCCATCGTCATATTGAAGAGGCTCCTCCCATTGAAGAGTTGTAGCAGGATTGTATT
>NC_136978.1:11491859-11506859 GCF_032717465.1 Coenobita brevimanus
TTAGTGAGTAATTATTGCGCTCCAAGCGGATTGAGCCGGTGAAGGTTTATATCTATTGGGTGGTTGGGGTTTATTGCTCACGTAATGCCACTCGGGGATGAGTGAGGCTGGTCACTCTCATCTTAAATGTCAGGACCAACTGCCTAGCCCCGGGCTTCTACGCTGTTCATGGAGCAATGTAGGATTGGATGATTGGATGAATAATAAATGTCTGGCGCTTGTCGAATTACGATATTAGAGTTGTCCACAACATAGCAGGAGTAAATACCGGTACATACATTCTCCTTTTTCAGCGTACTATATTTACATCCGCCAATGAAGCTAGAGGTGGTTATACTCGTATATTCACCAGTGTCTGTTAGTCTGTCAGTCTATGTAAAAGATATCTAAGAGTTGTTATCGGATTTCAAAAACTTCTGTTGGAGCAGTGGCAGTAGGTCAAGGAAGAGTTGGTTAGATTTCTAGGTGGATCCTGATCCGGATTCAGCAATAAATGATAAATTGTACTGGCTTTTGCGGAGGTGTGCGCCCTCTGAAACTGACAAGACATATGAAGATCGCAGAATTAATGGACTGAGGCGGAAATATTGTTCGTCTGGTAGGAAAGGAGAATTACAACAGTAAATCGTAATTTTTACTGGCGTTGGATGAGGTGTGTGCTCTGTCAGGGCTTTCTACTTCAACCTAAGCCAGAGAACGTCCTTTATCCTTACTGTCCCAAACAACGCTTTCCCTCTAAGGAGTACCCCGGTAGTAGCGAGTGTTAATGAAGTCTAGGCTATACCTAACCCCTCCAGTTGGAAAAGTCTCTTCCAGGCTGTCATTTGCAAGAATACAAGTAAGACATGTAGCGTCCTCAGTTGAAAGCGTCAAGGTCTCATTTTTATAACACTCAGGGCCCAGACTTTTGTGTCTTTCAGCTTATACATCGTCAAACCTGCAAGACTCTCACTCCCCACTTCCCAGTTCAGGTGATTTTTCGATAAATATTTCTTTCGCGGCATTTTTCATTGAACTTCTATGCATATTTCATACATCATTGCAGACTGATAGCAGGAATACGCCAGAAATGGGGTAAAAAGTGGTCATACTCGTAAAATGTATGAGAACTAGTTTGTTTGGGGGAGGGGAGATTGAGACGTGACCGCCTGAGTGATCGTGTATTCCTCCGCGTCAATGTAGGCGCGAAACCGTATTATAGTGTCGTGCATGTAACACATCTCGTATTTTTCACCAGTATTTTGGACCAGTTGCGTTAGATGCTTGAAAACTATATATAATCAGTGAGCGTATAGTGCCGTGAAAGGAATATAGAAGATGGAGAAGAGGAAGTAGCATGAAATTGGAGATATCTTGGTAGATAAGGTAAGAAATTTGTGTGTTGACTTTAGTGTTCTCGTCGGCAATGGAGGATGACGAGCGCTTCATCCCTAGTAGTTTATTCTTGTTTTAGGGTAATGTGTGTTTATGTAACCTGTGTCAATATTTAAACCATAGTTAATATATATACATACATAAAATAAATCGCAAAGGAAAAGGTGTTAAGAAAGTCCGATAATGCCATAGTTTCGTCGACAACATACCGTACTCTTTACTACCACTACTACTGCTACTATTACTAATGATAATGATAAATAATTGTAATAATAATAATAATAATACTGTTTACTAACTACTAATGCTACTAACAACAACAACAGCTACTGCTATTACTACTGTTGTGATAATAATGGTAATAATTATTGTAATAATCTATATTATGATTATCCGATTTCTGTATATTTGCTGGTTTGATACCGTAACTGCAAAAACAGCGCAGCCTAGCTCAATATTTGTTAGAGCAAGGTACCGTTACAGTGTTCAAACTTGAAGAGTAGCCTAATAATTTACTGTCAAATCGGGCCATCGGTTACCGAATTATGACATTTCTGGCCTTCTGACATTGAGCGGACGCCGCCTCCTTTAAGTGAGTGAGAATATTACGCAAAGATGAAGCACCACTCCTTCCCTTCTGATTATTTTCCATTTCGTACGACTAGTGCTAACGTGGCTTTTTTTCTTTTAAACTTAGGTGTCTCAGTGGATATAAAATTGCAGATCAGTGGTTGAAATTCTGTCGTTAGGGAAATGATAGTATTTTCCGCGTTACTTTCCATTGACTTTTTTCAGACAGATATTGCTTAGTTGGCATTATTATTAAAACCTCTATGCTCATTGTATATGATTATACAAACTGATGCCCGAAATACACCATAAAGGGTAAACAGTGGCCAAACGTATACTATATGGAACTGGAACTAGTTTGTTGGTCAGATAAAGACTTGGCCACCTGAGTGCTGCGTCCTGGCACGTATTCCAGTAAGTCAAGGTGTCACTCAAGCACCTTACCTCTGTTTCTTCGCGTGATGCTTTTATACTCTCCCATGTTATTAATACAGTCTAAGTTAATACTAAGGGGAAAAACAGCATGAGTGACTAGTAAGGTGTAGTAAGCATAATAAAGAGCAAATAAAAGTAGTAGAGAGATTGCTTATAGATTGATGGTAAAATAGACGCTTCTTAGTAATACGCGCGACTCCGCCACATTGCATTTTTCCATAAGTGCTTTCGTGGTATTTCTCTCTACTGCTCTGTGCATGACATATTGCAGACTTAAGCCG
Source organism: Coenobita brevimanus (assembly GCF_032717465.1). Classification (NCBI taxonomy): domain Eukaryota; kingdom Metazoa; phylum Arthropoda; class Malacostraca; order Decapoda; family Coenobitidae; genus Coenobita; species Coenobita brevimanus. The sequence goes on from NC_136978.1 coordinate 11,494,520, forward strand.
GAATAAACCCGAAAAGGGATGTAAATGGCCAATAATGTACTAAAACTAGCAAGTGTTTTGAGAGCTAAAGTCGTGACCACTAATGATGCGTCCTGGCACATATTCCAGAAAACCAAGGTATATTTTCAAGCGCCTCTGTTGCGTTATTTCTTGCATGGGACTTTCATGCTTCCTTCAGTGTTATTAATGCAGTCGGAGTTGATATTATGGAGACAAAGAGCTTCCATTAAACTAGTAAGCATAATAAAGTGCAAGGAAGAGTACCGTGGTAGCTGACTCCATAATTGCTCTCCTTGTCTTTGTCTATTAGTTTAATCACTTGTAGGAACCGCCTACTGTAGCATGAGTTAACTGTCGTACTGCACTTACTCTCTCTTCTTATATTCTTAACCTTAATTGGAATTATATTGAGATACTAAGACTATGACAGGGACAGTAGAAAACTCTTGGTCTCTACCTGTACTGTAACTTTTATTTTTTACTTTTTACTCTGGCTACCATCGGAATGCTATATTTGGCTTCGATTTTTTTTTTATTGAATACCCGACTACGTTATTTTGGCTTAGGAGAACTTTTATTTACTTTATTTTTACCCTGGCTACCACCCGACGACCATATTCAGCTTAAGGGAGACAGCTCAGAGGGAAGGGTTTGTATAGAATTTGACATACTGTACAGTTGACGACAAAAGATCGCCAAAAATTTCACCATGTCTCATTTGGCTCCGCTGGTTATTATTCCAGAGAGAGGCGTGGTACGGTATGTTTCTCTTCCCATAGATGATACTCTTTTTGATAGAACGCATTAAGAAGGAACATACATACCCTAAGTGTGAAATAAAGGCAGAACTTTTGACTCTTCTGTATATTAACCCCTTGGCGCCCCGTGTCCCCAGTATAGGATGGAACTGGGCATTATCAAAATTTAATAAGGGAACCCCGGGGTAGGGACCTATGAGTTTCACGACTATGAGCCGACAGGCGGATGGCGGTATGCCTAGCACCCTTCCAGCCATCCCTTGCTCAGGAACTCTGGGAACTAAAGGGTTAACATTATTTCATTTTTTAAAGCATGTTCCGTTCCAATTATTTTTTATTTGGTTGATATACTTACTATTTTTGATTGTAACTTTTTTTTTTTTTTCATACGAGCTGTAACTACCTCCTTGTCATGCATAATATACTGTATATTATCATTTTGATACTCCTGTTATATGATATTCTCATTTTTATTTTTGTAACGGATGCAAAAATATACTGCTATAATACGGTATTCTATAGTTTTATCGTGTGTGTGTGTGTGTGTGTGTGTGTGTGTGTGTGTGTGTGTGTGTGTGTGTGTGCGTGCGTGCATGCGCACGCATTATTTCCCACGTGCTCTCATTTCTTAATACATTTAGAAAGTCCTGATCTGTTGTTTTGTGTGACTGGAAACCCATTATCCCTAAAAGACTCACTCTCAGGTGCATGGACTGTTTAGCAGGAATTCGAATTAGCCAGATAATGATCACGTAATGCATCCTTAAATATATGTAATTCCTAAAACTTTCGTACATATTAATTTCTTTGTTCCTAAATTTCTGTGGTTGTGTCTCTTGCACGTCTTCCCTCCAGTGACGTTTTTATTCTTCCTGGTATGAGGATGTTATTTCCCATAGGAGAGAAATTTCAGGTATATCCATCATTAACCCCTTCAAACGAGATGTCCTTCCAGCGTTCGCATAACTCGTCTAGTGCAAGCAAGATTAAAAGATACAGTGAAGGAGTTCTAAACGGTATTACTAGGGAAAACCTGCATCAGTGAAGGGTTAAACGCTTCATGATGAACTTTGGAAACGACAGATATTATTACATGTTATCGCTGTTTTTTTTTCTTTGCATAAATAAGTACGGTATTGTTCACCCGAAACTGGCCCTACCCACAGTTGGCCTTGCCCACTGCCCACACTTCTCCCCCACACCTCCCCCCAATCCTATCCTCTCCCACACCTCTTCTACCCCTCACCTCTCCTCAGTACACCTCTCCTCTCCCACACCTCTCCTCCCCACACCTCACCTCGCCCACACCTGACCTTGACCCGTAATCACCACCTTTCCCACCGAGCATTGAGGTATATAATTATGTGTGTGTGTCCTGTCAGTCCATTATTTTGATTTTTGTAACCTTCAACAACCATCCTTTCCCCTGGTGTTATTTTACGGAGGCTGCGACCTGGACTGACCTTCATGTATTGTGTTATCTGACCTTATCTGACCTTTCATTATCACACGCGCAAAAGGTCTCGCTGTGTAGGGGAAAGTGTGGGTGGAGTGAGGTAGTTTTTGTGTTTTTTCCGGGAGAGTTTTGGGTTAATGTTTGTTTTAGTTTAAGTAGGATTGTGGTTGGGGGAATTTGGTGGCATTGCGGCTATTTATTGTTATTATTACCATTATTACCAGTATTATCCATCCATTCATCATCCAGTCATTATTATTATTATTATTATTCTCAAGATGCAAGAACCATAACCTGCCCCATTAATCACTACTTAATCTCCCCTCATCTCTCCCTCACTTCCCAGTTTATTCTCCTCCCATCCTTTATCAGTTTTACGCCTTACCTCCTTTCCTTCCTTCGCTTACTCTTCTATCTCCTTCTCCCCCTCCTTCCTCTCCTTTCCTTCCCTTTATTTCCTTTCCTTCGTTTTATTCCTTATTCTCTCTCTCTCTCTCTCTCTCTCTCTACTTTCCTTCATCTCATTCCCTTTCCTACTCCCTCTTTTTTCTACCTTTCTATTATCTCTCCATTCTTATACCTTCCCATATATCTCCTTCTCTCCCTTTCCCCCTCTCTCTTCTTCCCTTTCCTCCTCTCCCTTCTTCCCTCTCCCATCCCGTCCTATCTCATTTTATTTCCCTCTGTCTTCCTCCTTCATTTCACTCTCCTCCCCTCCTCCATTATCTTCCTTACTCCTTTCCTCCATCCCTCCCGTTATCCGTCCACTGTCCCCTTCTCCTCTCTCCTCTTCTCTCCCTTCTCCCTCTCTTCACTCCCATCTCTTACCTCCCACTCTCCCCCCTCCTCTCCCTCTTCCGTCGCTCCATTTCTGTCCCCCCCCTCCCTCTCTCTATCTCCCTACCTTCCCCCATTAGCCATTATCTGCCTTAAATAGTTAGTAATGACGGCATCAATGGGGAGGTGACCCCCCATTACCTACACCATTTGTTACCTCACTCTGACTCTAATGGGGCACGGAGAGAGAGAGAGAGAGAGAGAGAGAGAGAGAGAGAGAGAGAGAGAGAGAGAGAGAGGAAGGACGGGAGTGAAGCAAGACAGGGAAACGAGAGAGAGAGAGAGAGAGAGAGAGAGAGAGAGAGAGAGATGGGAGAGGGAGAGAGGGAAAGGGAGGTGTAGAGGGAAGGGGAAGGGAGGCTGTACATTATAATTATGGCGCGGAGGAGAGTGTAGGGGAAAGAAAAACAGGGAGGAGGAAGGGAGGGAGGAAGGAAGAGAGAAAGGGTATATAGCATGCAGAGAGGAAAGGAAGGGAAGGTGAGGGACGGGAGAGGAAATACAGTAATCTCTCTAAAGCAAAAGTTAGCCCATCATCTCCAGCCAGAGAGTATCCTTCTTTCTCGTATTTTGTGTGAGTCATAAATTATATCAAAGAATTTCTCCTGTAATACTTTCATCGCCACAGCTATCTGGAAAGTGTCGGTGAAATTTTGATTGCGATAATAGAAAGAAGAATTGGGGGCCTCATGTTTGGTGTGTTGTAATTGCAAGAGAGTAATTTAAAAACGAAATTGATGACAAACTGATTTACCGACAAAAATAGACCTAGTACTTTGACTTAAAGAATAGTGACTCAGCTTTGTTATGTCTTTGAAAATGGAAAGCGCAGCGGAAGTCTCCCAGGTTCCAGTGGCGTAGCTGAAAAAAAATTGTTAGACGTTAGATGAAAGAGAATTTTCGAGTTTTCTAGACCATAAGAAGATGAATGGGGACAGTATTAACACCCTCAGGCTCCTATGACATCAGGAGAACAATATCGTGTGCTGTGAGCCAAATGGGAATATTAGAGTTGTCCCCACAGTGAGAGGGTTGACTTTTCTCGCAAACTATACGGGACGTGGGGAGACGGAAGGGAAGGGAAGAGTAGCGAGGACAGGGAAGGGGAGGGGGAGAGGAAGGGTGAATTTCATGTGGAGGTGAGGGGGTGGTAAGTGTGAGAGAAGGGAAGGGAATCGAGGGGAGGGAAGGGGATGGGGAAGAGGGAAGTGGAGGGAGAGGAGGGTATTGGATGGGGAGGAGGGAAGCGGAAGGAGAGGAGGGAAGGGGAGGAAGAGGGGGGAAGGGGTTGGGGAGGAGGGAAGCTGATAGAGAGGAGGGAAGGTGATGGGGAGGAGGGAGAGGAGGGAAGGGGAAGGATGGAGGGGTAGGTAAGGGGGGATGGTGAACGTGGTATGGATGGGAGAGTTGTTGTGGTGGAGGGGGGGTGTGAATGATAGCTCTCTGTGGTGGACAAAAGCCGCTTACAGCGATAAACACCTGTTCTGATTACCGCAAACTGACAGCCACACACACACACACACACACACACACACACACACACACACACACACACACACACACACACACACACACACACACACACACACACACACACACACACATAGAGATTCATTTATTCAGTATACATACATACATTTACACACATGCGCATACAGATTGACACAGACACCACCAAACATTTTAATTATTTCACTTATATTTAGATCTACATAATATTAAGTAATAAGTATGTCAGTATTATTATGTGATCGTCATTAGCTGGGTAATAATCCGGCCCATGAACCAGCAATTAGGCACTTGGAGTAATTAGGGGAGCAGTGTTTGCCTGTGGGTGATGGTCAGTTGGTTGAATGGTGGACTCGATGACCAAAAGGACGGGAAATCAAGTAATAAGCTGCTAGAGGGTATAGTTTGTAGATTTCATTGTGATATTACGCCCTTCACTTCTTTTCCATATGGCCCCACCGACACAATAGATTAAAAAAATAATAGTAATAATAATAATAATGATGATGATGGGTAGTAGTAATAACGATGATGATGATGGGTAGCAATAATAATAATAATGACAATAATAATAGTAATAATAATAATGATGATGATGATGATGATGATGATGGTAGCTACAAAATCCAACAAAACAGCAACAGGAACAACGCCCATCAACGTCAGTAACACCAGTAACAACTACGTATTATGTCAGCAACACTAAAACAACAACAACAACAAGTGCACTGTATGTCAGGTTGGCACATTACTCTCTCTCTCTCTCTCTCTCTCTCTCTCTCAGCTGAAGGAAATCTAGCCGCCGGAAACCAGACGATTTTATTTATTTATCTGTATCTAACTGTCTGTCTACCGTATCTCTTTATCTGAGAAATATCCAGTCTCCCTAAGGCTTGTTTTTCACTGATAGGCATTGGTATCTTAAAAAATTTCCTTATAATATGACACAAAACTTTTATTTTCTATCATTTGGAACATAACAAGAGCTCCACTTCTGAATAAAATCGTCTGGTGGTAATAATGATAGTGGTATGTGACCTCGTACTTGGGTAGTCAGTGGAGGGGTAGCTGAAGGCGACGGTTTAGACTGCAAAAAAATCGTCATCATCATCATCATCATCATCATCATCATCATCATCATCATCATCGTATTGACATCCACAAGCTCCCATTAGATCAACAATCCTTAGTTTCATTATCATCATCATCATCATTATTATCACCATCATCATCCTACTGACAACCATGAGATACCATCAACTCAACAATCCTCAGTATTAGCAACAGCATTCATCGTCATCATCATCGTCATCATCATATAGTAACAGTTACAAGTCACCATCAACTTAACAACCCTCATCATCATTAGGATTAACCACCAATAGCAGAAGCAGGAAATACAAAAACAACAAACAATAACAACAACAACAACAACACGCCCCATTAGTCATCAGAAACATTAGGCACAACAACAAAGACAGGAGTAAGCGTGTTAGACGGGTCCTGATCATAAACAACATTAGCCCCAACAACAACAACAATAACAAGAACATTCATCATTATCAGCTCTACCCCCCCCCCCCCCACCAATAACAGTAGATCGTCTTTCACGCCCACCACCATCACCACCGACAGCAACAAAAACAAAAACAAGAACACCACCACCAAGCAGCCATATCAAGACTCATCAGTCATCATCATCATCATCATCATCATCACTACAACGGTGGTACAGTAATAACAGCACCAGCAGTAGGAACAAGAATAACAGCAAAACAACAGCAGTAACAGCAACAGCAGCATAAAAACAACGAAAACAGCATCAGCAGCCTCATGCCCCATCATCAGGAATCAGCACATAAACAAAAGCATCAACAGTATAGAAAAAGAGAGGCCATCGTTTGACACGGAAATTGGCCCAGTAAATAAGAGCTTGAAGGGGCGGTGACACCGTAACTCAGCCTAACTCTGCCCAACTCAGCCTAACTTAGTATTATAACTCAGCATAACATGGTGTAATTTAACCATAATATTCGTCTAACTCATCATTTTACTTTATAACTGAGCGTAAACAGTAAGCAGGTTGAAGGATAGCATCAGCATACTCCAGAATAACTCGACATAACTCAGGATTATAATTCATCATAACACTATAAAACTAGTATAACTTAAAATTCCGCATAGTTTAGTATTCAAGGGCCAGTGACACTAGACTTTCGTTATATATCGCCGTAATTCGATATAAGTTTGTGTTAATACAGCCTATCATTAACTTGTAACTTACCACCACAACTCAGCCTGGGATATTCAGCAGTCAGCATCATAATACAGCATTCAGCGTACTTCAGCATAATTCGGCTTGACTCAGTACTCAGCATAACTCAGCGGATACGAGTACAAAGCAGTATAAGTTAACGCTACATACTTCAACAACATTCACCTTAACGATATCACAAATCAGCATACGTCAGCAGTATTTAGCATTACTAGTTTGCGCAACTTAATGTGTAATGCGGTATAACAGCATATTGTAGCGTAACTCATTGCAACTCATCACTTTCAACAAATACATCACTTAACATACTTCATCATTAATTATAACTGCGGATCAGGATAACATTAATCATCATAAACAGATGTCATAAGTTACATCAGCCTAACTCAGCATAATTCGGCATAACTGAGCATAACCGAATAACTTACCCTAACTTATCCTTCATTTTTTTTTTTTTTTGGCTCTTCCATTCGATACTTGTAATTTTCTCACCTGCTTTCCCCTGTCACTAAGCAGCTCACATCCTCACTACGTAACTACTTTCCACTGCTGACTACACATCACTTCCTACTTACACCTTATCCCTACTTAGCTGCATTACATCACACCCAAATCTCTTGTACATAATGTATCTTTGTTTCCCTCCTCCTCACGTGTACCTACGTACACCACATTCGCATTTACACACACACACACACACACACACACACACACACACACACACACACACACACACACACACACACACACACACACACACACCATATTTGCATCCATCTGCACCTCACTCTTATACCTCACCCATCACACTACCCTCCCCACATACACTTCACACCCCCCACACTACCCCCATCCCCCCCACACACACATAACACACACCCCTCACACACACACACCACCACCCCGTAACCCAACACACCAATACACATTCTGTATTTTTATTGCCTCCATAGATTAAGTTACTTTATGAGTGAATACAGTGAAAGCATTTCTGTTTACCCCTCTCCTCACCCTTACCCTCGCCTATTATTATTTTTAGCTCTCTTTCCCCTCTTCTATTCCCCTTTCTCTCCCTTCCTGGCTCCTATCCTTCTCTCTCTCTCCCTCTCCTTCCTTTATCCCTTCCCCTCTTTCCCGTCCTTCTCTCTCTCCTTCTCTTTCCTCTCCTCTCTCTCTCTCTCTCTCTCTCTCTCTCTCTCTCTCTCTCTCTCTTGCAGTTTCCCCTCATCTGTTCCCTGTTCCCTCCTTTCCTTTCTCTCCTATCCTTCTCTCTCTTTTGCTTTTCCCTCTCCCCTCTTTTCTCTCCTAGCCTTCTCTTTTTCCCTCTCTTTCCCCTCTTCATTTCCCCTTTTCTTTGTTCTCCTCTCCTATCCTTCCTTCCTTTTCGTCTTCTCTACCCTCTTCTATTTCCTTTTCTCTCCCTCCACCTCTCTCATATTCATCTCTCCTTCTCTTTCCCCTCTTCTGTCTGTCTGTCTGTCTGTCTGTCTGTCTGTCTGTCTCTCTCTCTCTCTCTCTCTCTCTCTCTCTCTCTCTCTCTCTCTCTCAGTCTTCTATTCCTCTTTTTCTCCCTGCTTCTAGTCCCCTTTCGATCCTTTCATCTCTCTCCTCTCTTTCTCTTTCCCTCTTCTCTACCCTATTCTCACAGATCCTTTCTCTGATTATTTTTCCCTCTTCCCTCTCTTGTATACACTTTTCTAACCCTTCTCCTCTCCTTCTCTCTTCTCTTTTACACCCTTTCCTCTTCCCTTTACCCTTTCCTTATCCCCTTCCGCCCTTCGCTGTCTCTCTCTCTCTTCCTTTTCTCATTCGCCCACACGACCATTGTTTTTCTCTTCCCCTTTTCTTTTTCCCCTATCTTTACTCTCTTCTGATCCCTCCCTTCCCTCCTGTTCTCTCTTCCCCTCTTCTTTACCCTGTACTCTCCTCCCCTTTTCTCCTCCTTATTCTCTCTTTTTCTCTCTTTTATTTTTCTGTCTGTTCACCAAAATTATTGATGTTTTTCCTGTTAGGTGTTTATTTCTTCTTCCATTTATGCTTTTCCCTCCTCTTTTCTCTCTCTCTCTCTCTCTCTCTCTCTGTTTTATTTACATTCATTTTCTTTCTCTAGGATATTTTTCACATTTTTTTCCGTTTTGACAATTTTGGTGTGCTTTTCACATGTCTTTTTAAATTATTCCTTGTGTGTGTGTGTGTGTGTGTGTGTGTGTGTGTGTGTGTGTGTGTGTGTGTGTGTTTTCTCTTGTTTTCGCTTCTCCGTGACAGTTTCTTTTTTATTTCGTTTTCTGTATTTCTGTTCTTTTTTACCTTCTACTTATTAATTCTTGTCGGTTTACTTTGATTCCTGGGAGACTTAAAGAGCACTTCGATGTAATACTAGAGAGGAATGAGTCACCACCGAGGGGAGTGGGGTCATACGGCTGTTTGTACGTAAAATTGATCCAAATGGGCAAAATGAAACACGAGAAGAAAGTTAGCATCGTTTTTTACTTGTACCCATGCTATTTTTGCCTTCCGTGTTGATGTTTAAAGGATGGCATCATACAAGAGGACAGGAAGGCGTAGTATGGAAGCTAAATCGCGAAGGGAAAGGTGTTAAGTAGCTTTCTTAACCGACGAGAATACTTATCAGTGTTTTCATTCCCTTAACACTGCGTCATCACACTAGCACAAGGACAAGTTTAGTACCGTTTGTAGGCTTGTAGATATAACACCAATAGCACGAAGACAAGAAATCAGCTCCGTTCTTTACGTGTAGGCTTGTAGATATAACACCACTAACACGAAGACAAGGAATTTAGCACCGTTCGTTACTTGTAGGCTTTTAGATATAACACCACTAGAACGAAGACGAGAAATTCTTGACTTGCGGCCATGTAGACATAACACCACTTCATCATCACACTAGCACGAGAAGGGATCTAGCACCGTTCTTTACCTGTAGTCACGTGGATATAACAACGGTGTGATATAGCGGTGTTATATCCACACGCTCATTTTAAAAGTTTAATTTGCTGCATTGGCTCAAACTTATATTCCCAATTGTAGTTTTATATTCTGCTATTTCAGTTTTCCTTTTTTTTTGTAATTACCTTTTCAGTTTAATGACTTTAAGTATTTTGAGGAATTTAAAGTAGGTTGAGGTATAATATTTTCGGGATTACTTAAATTGTAGGGAAAATGGTTACATACGAAATCCCCCAACTCAATTATAGGGGTGGATTAACTGGGGGGATTAATTTTCCCCTCCCCTCCTGGGTCTAGTCTGTTTAGCCTTCTTTTTTTTTCATTATTATTATTTTTCGCTTTTCTTGTTTTGTTCCTGTTTTTCCCTGTGTTTTTCTTTTCGACGGCGTGTTTTTCTCCCTCTGCCATGCCTTCACACTTGCCCCGTTTTTTTTGTGTATTGTGTTTCATTGTTTTGCATTTTTGTGACATTGCCTGTTTGGTTTTGTTTGAAGTGTGGTCTAGGATTTTTTTTTTTTGTCTCCCCCCCCCTCTCTCTCTCTCTCTCTCTCTCTCTCTCTCTCTCTTTCTCTCGTGTGTGTGTGTGTGTGTGTGTGTGTGTGTGTGTGTGTGTGTGTGTTCGTTCCTCGCCACCCTCTTTTTTGTCTTGTGCCTCGCCAAACACCCACACACTCTCCCCTCTCCCCTCCTCACCCACTTGTACCCGCCCTTCCCACACCCACCTACACCCTCCCCACCCACACCCACCTGCTCTTTCAACCACTGACACCATCCTGTATCGTCCCTCTCACCACAGAACCACTTACTGCCATAACAACAATATTCTTGGACTGTTGAAAGGAGCGGTAGTGTATTTTTTAGGTTGGTTTGGGCAGCGTTAGAGGAATAGGTATTTTAAGTTACGTAAAAAAATAAGTTAGCCAAGATTGGGTTTAAATTGGGACTGGTCAGGTCATGGGCATATTAAGTTTTTACATATGTTGCAGATTTGATTTTTTTTTTTTTTTAAGTTAACTACGGTAGACTCGTGGAAGTAAAACATGAATAGGGAGGCTGACTAAAATCGCCTGGCAGTATTTCGGTGTTTTGTGTATTTGATGTCCAGTTACACAGAAAAGCCAAACATTTAAGAGAATCCACTTTGAGGTTGCGAAGAGAGGTGAGGAATAGCTTTTAGCAGGTTACCATTTTTCCCCCCACTTCTTCCGAAGCGATTAATCTTTCAGGCTTGGTTGACGGGCCTACTTCCAGACCTTTGGGTAGGGACGTCTTAACACAGTATATTCACACCTGTAACTGAAATGGGAACCTGGATATGTAGATAAACTGTTTCGTGCTGTTTGTTGGGGATGTTTAAGAGTGCTTTTCTCGTCAGTTAATATAGTGCTTTTTCTTTTGTTTGTCAGTGTTTATAGATGAGTAAGTTGTAGGTTAAACTGCGATATAAAAATTGATATATATTCTGAATTAGAAAGGACATTGTCAGGATATACACAAATGTTCCGTCCAGCCAGAGCATTATTGAAATCCCAGTTATACCCTCAAACATACATTATCTTGGAGGAAAATTAAATAGCAAGTCTAATTATAACAGAATAGCGAGGGGTGTAAGTCACCTGATAATACATGCAATATTTACCTGATCAGATGAGGATTGAATTAAAGAAGGTAGTGTCATGTGTTTAGGCATCTTACGCTTTTCTGGGTGAATTGATGAGATATCTGGTCAAGTTAGATACCATAGTTAAGTTAGATACCATGAGTAAAAGTGTACGTCAATACAGAACTAAAGGTTTGTATATGTTTTTGGAAGTTACCATCACATGTTCAGTCTTATCAGCTCTGGACTCCACTTACACCCTCAGACTCACACCCTACCTTGCTGGGTAAAAGTGTGTGTGTGGAATGAAAGCCACCGAGAGAGAGAGAGAGAGAGAGAGAGAGAGAGAGAGAGAGAGAGAGAGAGAGAGAGAGAGAGAGAGAGAGAGAGAGAGAGAGAGAGTACATGGTTAAAAGAGACACAGGGAAATTAGATAGCTGAGGGGGTAGGGAAGGGATGGAGAACAGTATAAACAAAGAGGTAGAGTAAGTGAATGAAATCAAGAGATGAATGAAAAAGAAGTGAGAGAAAGAGTAAGGGAGGAAGCAGACATCAAGAAATAACACAGTAAAAGTTAGAGAAAGAAAAAAAAAAGTCTTCTGAGAGTAGTGACCGTGAGAGCAGAGGAGAGAGAGAGAGAGAGAGAGGATAGTGCCAAGTTACAGACTTTGGTGTGTAAAAATGATGAAAGCAGTGAATTGGACGCACAGGAGAGAGAGAGAGAGAGAGAGAGAGAGAGGTAGAACATATGAAGGAAATTAAGAAAGAGTGGAGAGATGGGAGTAAGATAGGAAACGAATATTATGTTAGAGAATATATAGTTTGAATAAAACACACACACACACACACACACACACACACACACACACACACACACACACACACACACACACACACACACACACACACACACACACACACACACACACACACACACA
>NC_136978.1:11511859-11526859 GCF_032717465.1 Coenobita brevimanus
TTTTCTCTTTTTAATTTTGTTTCTCCAAATGTTTTACCTCTAATGTGTTATATATATTATCCACGTTTCTGTGTGTGTGTGTGTGTGTGTGTGTGTGTGTGTGTGTGTGTGTGTGTGTGTGTGTGTGTGTGTGTGTGTGCGCGCGCGTGTGCTTTACCGCAGTCGTGAGGTTCCATGTACAAAAATCGTTCGTGTTTAATTTCTTGATGCTCTTGTTGTTTTTTTTATGTTCTTGTTGTTGTTGGAGAAAGCTTCGCATCAGATCTTCGTCATGTTCATATTGACCAGCTTACAACGGCCATTTCACAGGGTGTATTACTCCTGCCCCGTCCCATTAACCACCACCACATATCCGCCCATCTCTCCCATCCCATTCCACCCACCCAAGCCAGTTTATAATCCTCGACAATGGGGTTTTAATAAATTTGTTCTCACCACCAACGACGCTCCCCGTACAACGCTAGTCTTCACAGGGTGTGCTCATACCGAATTGTCCGTCCCACCCACCTCAGTCCCTCTTTTCAGACCATCCCAGCCATTTTTTCTTTTTGTTTCCCCACCTTTGACGTGCACAGTTTCTCCTCAGTGTCCTTTGATTTCTTCGTGGATTTTTCTTTTCGTTTCCCTTCCTGTTAGAATAAAAAGTAGCCAGATAGGGAAGTATATGAAGACAATATTTAGGTTTTATATAGTTCGAGATCAGCGTACTCTCTTTCTCTTTTGTCTTCTTCTCCCCCTATTATTTGTGATGTATTTAGGGTAATTACTTACGATTTACATTCTTTTTTTGTGTGTGTACATATTTATTTCTCGGATTCCCTTCTTCTCTTGTGTTTTCTGATGCCTTGCTTTATTTTTTTATTTTTTTTAGGATCTACACTGTCCTTCCTCCTGCTCTTCACGTTTCTCTTATTCTTTCTGTATTTCCATTTTCCTTCCCCTCCCCCTCCTTTCGTCTGGTGTCTCTCTTGAATTATTACGGTTTACACTGTTCTCCCTCCTCCTCCTCCTTCGCCTTTCCTCGTGTTTCTTCCTCTCCCTTTGCTTCTTCTGTTGCCTTGCTCTGACTTTTTACCGTTTACACTGTTCTCCTCCTCCTCCTCCTTCTTTTCTTTAACTTCTTCCTCACTTTTTTAATTAATTCCCCATTCCTGCCTCTCTGTTTCTTATAATTTTCTCTCCTTTTTCCTCGACATCACCATCTTATCTTCCTTCTTTTTTTCATTTTCCATTCCGTCATTTTTTTCTCTTTTCCCTTCTTCCCTTCGTTCCCTTTTATATATATTTTTTTTACCTCGATTTATTTGCGTCGTCCATTTTTAACTCTTCTCTGTGTTCCTCTTCTTTTGTTCCTCTTCATATTTTTAGATTTCTCTCTTCCCCTCTTCCTTTTCACCTCCCTTCCTCTCCCCTCTTTCCTTCTGATGTCTTGCCCTGTACCGCACCATTCTTCCCTCCTATATTCCTCTCTTTCTTTACTTTCTTTCTCACTCTTCATTTTTCTCCCCCCCTCCTCCCGTTTTCTTTCGATTACCTTCTATGCTTTTATTGCCCTGAGCTATTCTGTGTGTGTGTGTGTGTGTGTGTGTGTGTGTGTGTGTGTGTGTGTGTGTTTGTGTGTGTGTCTCTCTCTCTCTCATTCTCTCTCTCTTACATTTACCCTATTAACATGTTTTTCTTTCTTTCAGGTGAGTGTGTTTACCTGTGATCTTCTTCGCAGGATGTAATTAAGGTGCGTAAGGATAAATTAATCAAAGGGTAAATATGTAAATCGTAAATGATGAAGGGAGGCTGTAAATGATGAAAGGAGGATGTAAATGGTAAATAATGAGAATGTAAACTGCAATCGATAAATGAACAATAGATGCACGGTAAATTATGGAGGTCAGGTGTAAGAAGTCTGTAAATATGTAAATCGTAGTTAATTCCTAAATTGGTAAATGGTGGTGTAATGTAAACAGGTCAGTAAATGAATGTAAATGATAAATGTATAAAGGAGATAGAATTATTAAATGAAAACAGATAATAACTTCTTAGGCAAAATGTAAATGGGTGTCGAAAAATGAAAGTTGAAATTATTGTTATTAAGATAATGCAAATGTAAATGGTTAATGGTGACAGTATAAGACGGTATAATAGACGTGCGTTTATAAGAGCAAATAGTTTAAACTGCAAATGATGGAGGTATGTTGTAAATGATGGAAGTATGTTGTAAATGATGGGGAAATGCAGTAAACAATGGAGGTATGTTGTAAATGATGGAGATAAACTGTAAATGATGGAGGTATGTTGTAAATGATGGAGGTAAACTGTAAATGATGGAGGTATGTTGTGAATGGTGGAGGTAAACTGTAAATGATGGAGGTATGTTGTAAATGATGGGGAATGCAGTAAATAATGGAGGAATGTAGTAAATGATGGAGGTAAACTGTAAATGATGGTGGTATGTTGTAAATGATGGAGGTATGCTGTAAATAAGCAATCAAAGGGGCCAGGTAAATGAAGCCAACATATAATTACCGCATTACTGATATTATTCCGGGAGAAAACTTTGACTCAGCATTTGTATTCCGTCTCTGTCGCCTTACCAACAATACCACTTCGGCAGATGTATTATTATTATTATTATTATTATTATTATTATTATTATCTTCACAGCGTCTACTCCCCCTCCCCCTGCTCTTTTCCCCACCACCCACCTTCCAGTCCTTCTCACCCACTCATGATCGCCCAGTCTCTCTCTCTCTCTCTCTCTCTCTCTCTCTCTCTCTCTCACGTTGACAGCCGCCAAAATGCCCCGCCAATGTTCCTCGCCTTTCGCCAAATTTATGTTCCAGTAAAAAGTGACGACGCCAACGTTTGTGTCGGTGAAGTTTGCTTGCTGGTGCTTTGTGTGTGTGTGTGTGTGTGTGTGTGTGTGTGTGTGTGTGTGTGTAAGGACGAATGTTTGTATGTATGCATCTAGATTATGTATACACCAGATTGTGTGTGTGTGTGTGTGTGTGTGTGTGTGTGTAAGGACGAATGTTTGTGTATATGCATCTGGATTATGTATACACCAGATTGTGTGTGTGTGTGTGTGTGTGTGACCCTTGTGACCTTTTCAACAAGCGTTCGGTATGACTGTGTGTGTTTTAGCGGCATTACTAGTGTTATTGATGAATTTGTTGTTCCATCCGGGCGTGAATGAATTTTGTGCCTGTTTGTTTGTGTGTGTTTGTATTTTTGTGTGTTTACCTCCATGTATTTTTGTCACATGTATTTCTGGTTCTCTGACTTTGCATGAATGTTTTATTTATGTGTTCGTGTATGTTTGTGTGGGATCTGAAAGACTATTTTTGAATGCCTGTGTGTGTGTGTGTGTGTGTGTGTGTGTGTGTGTGTGTGTGTTGAACAAATGGGTGAGTTGAGTGAGTGAATGGAAGTGGAAAGGAAAGAAGGGATAAAATAGCAGAGAGAGAGAGAGAGAGAGAGAGAGAGAGAGAGAGGAAGTGCAGAACGAAAGGGAGACGAACTAAGGGAGAGAAAGAAAGCCAGGAGGCGTGAAAACGTGAAAGGAAGGAAGGGAGAACGAAATAGAAAGAGAGAGAGAGAGAGAGAGAGAGAGAGAGAGAGAGAGAGAGAGAGAGAGAGAGAGAGAGAGAGAGAGAGATTACTGGCAGAACGAGAGGGAGGGGAGCCAAACAGACAAATATAACAGGAATTATGCAAATGCTTGACACCAGACAAGCATACCACCTGAGCCCACACACACACACACACACACACACACACACACACACACACACACACACACACACACACACACACACACACACACACACACACACACACACCATTCTCATTCTCCTTTTCTCCATTTTATTCATCTTCCTCTCCTTCCTGTATTCTTTTATATACTAACTCGCTCCTCTCACCTGCATCCCCCTTTCACCCCATCCCTCTCATGCCCTCATCCGTCTCTCCGCCACCATCTCTTTGTATCTATCTACCTGTGTCTGTCAGTATATCTGTCTTAGTTTACATCAGTATACATCATCTCTCTCGCATTGCTTTCTCACCCCTCTCTCTCACATCCGCTGTACCTGTGTCACCCCTCTCTCACATCCGCTCTCCCTCTCACTCGCCCCTCTCACTCTCTCACACAATGAAATACGGCAAATCGAAGTCCCATGTCATTTTTTTTACTGTCTAAAAAAAAAAAAAAAAAAATGGTGGATCAAGTTGCACCATTAGTAAAAGAAAAAATTTACACTTTTTCTGATGCTCCGTCCCCCCCCCTTTTTTTTTTTTTTTACCCTTTCTGATTCCCCTCATCTCTCTCTCTCTCTCTCTCTCTCTCTCTCTCTCTCTCTCTCTCTCTCTCTCTCTCTCTCTCTCTCTCTCTCCACCCTTTTATTCCCCTCTTACCACACTCATTCCTCTCCCCATTATGTCCCCTCCACTCTCTCCCCTGTTTCCTCCTTTATCAGTCAATTCCCCTTTTGCTTTTCCTTCCCCTCTCCCCTTTCTTCCTCCCTCTCAGGCCCTCTCTTTCTCTCTCTTTCCCCTCTTTACGTTCCCCTTCCTCCCTTCACTTTTCCTTCTCCTCTTCCTATAATCCTTCTCTTCCCCTTTCTCCTTCTTCCCTCTCTCTTCTTTCCTTGTTTCTTGGCATCTCTCTCCACTCCATTCCTCTTCTCTTCATTCTCCCCTTTTCTCCCCTCTTCCCGTGATTTCTTGCCCATTTCTTTCCTTTCTCCCTGCTTTTCCTCCTCTCCCCTCTTTTTCCCTCCCCTTCTCCTTCCCCCTTCTCCCTCTTATCCCTTTATACCCCTTTACTCTCAACCTCTCAACCAGTTTCCCCTCAGGTTTCACACACACACACACACACACACACACACACACACACACACACACACACACACACACACACACACACACACACACACACACACACACACACACACACACACACACACACACACACAAAGAAAAACACAAACAAAAAACATAAAAAAAACACTCCCTCACACCAAGCCTCAAAGTTAGCCTTTTAAACAGAAACCAAAAACAATAAAAACGAAAAAGCTGATGTTTTCTATACGTAATGTGTTGCCCAAAGTTGAGAGAGAGAGAGAGAGAGAGAGAGAGAGAGAGAGAGAGGGAGGGAGAGAGAGAGAGAGAGAGAGAGAGAGAGAGAGAGAGAGAGAGAGAGAGAGAAAAAAAATGGTGTTATGAGTTGATGTTTCACTGATTTGTTCGTGTGTAAATTACTGTGTGTGTGTGTGTGTGTGTGTGTGTGTGTGTGTGAGAGAGAGAGAGAGAGAGAGAGAGAGAGAGAGAGAGAGGAAGCGATGCACCCTCATAGAAAATCACGAACATCGTTTAATAAAGGGACCCTCTTTATTTTTATCAGCTATTTGGATATCTGTGGTTTTGAAAAGAATATTAATTAAACCAGCTAGACAAACAAATTAAGAATGAAAAAAAATCTGGACACGACCGTCACTCAAAAAATGAAAATGGATGACATGTGGGTTTTTTAAAAGGGAAAAACTGATTAAAATCCAGTTTAGGAAAATTTGTTTGAAATCTGTGATGAGAGAGAGAGATAGATTGATAGATAGATAGAGAGAGAGAGAGAGAGAGAGAGAGAGAGAGAGAGAGAGAGAGAGATATAAATAAGAAGGTAAAGAGTTATTGATAATTATTAGGAGCAAAATGTGAAGTGATAGGTGACACAGAGAGAGAAAGAGAGAGAGAGAGAGAGAGAGAGAGAGAGATCAAATTAATTACCAGCTAAGAATGTGTTTACAAAAGGCGCATCAAAGCCGAGAAACATTGCAAAAAGCACCTTATTAAATTTTACAGGTGAGGCCTCTCTCTCTCTCTCTCTCTCTCTCTCTCTCTCTCTCTGCTGTTGTCACATCTCTTCTCCCTTCAGTTCTCGTCTCTACCTCTCTTCTCTTCCCGTTCCTCTGTCTCTGTCTCTCTCTCTCTCTCTTTCTCCGCCAGTCCTAATACTGTGCCAACACTAGGAAATCTTCCTCCTGTTACATCATTCTCTCTATTCTGTCTCTTTGTTAAGCCAGGATGCCCCGCTTCAGAAATTTTTGCACTCGTGCCCTCCCCTTGACGGCGGGCACGCAGCACCCGTCTTTCTTTACATTTCCACCTTTTTATTAGTTATTTGGCGGTGTGTGTGTGTGTGTGTGTGTGTGTGTGTGTGTGTGTGTGTGTGTGTGATGTATTTACATGTATGATTTTTTTTGTTTAGCTATATTAGCTGGTTTTCGTTGCAGTTATTAACCATTTTAATTAATAGGAGCCAGCATGTTATTACAATCACCATTAACTCTCTTATGATCGGAGCAGCTCTTCTGTTCTTCAAACGATTTTACTCTACTGAGTCTCAAGAGCCTGCCTAGCACCTCTTCCTTGGCGATTAATTTTTGGATATGGCTGGTTAATATCCTTTGTTTTACGTTATCTTTGGAGAGTATGGCGATAGTAGTGTGATTTACGTATTACGGACATGGACAGTGAGGTGTAATAGGCAAAGTAAGTTGCTTAGGGAAAGGTGTTAGGGAGCGTCATTAACCGTCGAGCATACGGGCCTGGGAGTGTTAATGTAAACGATTAGTCAATTCAGTCTACATGTCTTTCCCCCTGTCTATGACCACCAGATTTTCAAAATTATAAATCCAGGCATTTCTAACTTTGTGTGTGTGTGTGTGTGTGTGTGTGTGTGTGTGTGTGTGTGTTTGCCGTGAGAAGTGGAAATTGGATAAAGAGATTGGGACTGAGGTAGCGGGTTCGTGTCAAGCTGTGGAGGGGAAGAGTTTGTGGATGTGGAATTGTGGATCGGTGTGACCTTGTTAATTGCTCCCCTGTATGGCTCCACCGACACCTCATAACAGCACGCCTACTAATACCACCTACTAATACCGTAATACCACCTCTGAATATGACGTCCTTGGCTTGTCACGGTGGGGATGAAGAGTTTAGTGGTCTAGTGCCAGGTGACTCTTGAGGGCTGCAGAGGATTGGCCTTTTGTTGGTGTGTTGTAAGTGGTGGACCTAGGGAATGGGTAGTATGATTGTATGATTAGAGAGAGAGAGAGAGAGAGAGAGAGAGAGAGAGAGAGAGAGAGAAATAAACATAGCTCAATTTTTTCTAGCCAGATGCATAGAGAAAATTATAGAAAATAACACCCCCAAATTTTTCAATATATATTTTTTGGACACGGCGCCATTTCCTTGGCAACATTCCTTCATCTTACTTTTTCCCCCTACCAACGCCTTCAGACATCTGCCAACACCCTTACTGCTGGTGTGGGTGTTGGTAATGGCACACTCTGTTTTGGGAGAGGGAGGGGCCGGCCGGTGGGTTGGGAGGAAAGGAAAGGGAGAGGGAAGGGCAGGGGAAGAGGAGAGGGAATTGGAAGGGGGTTAGAGGGAAGGAAAGGGAGGGAAATGATTTGGAGACAAGGCAGTGAGGAAAGCGAAGAGGGATAGGGTGGAAAGAAAGGAGATAAGGGAGGGGGAGGATAGGGGGGTGGAAGAGGGGATGGGGAAGGGAGATAGGGAGGGAGAAGGGAGAAAGGGCGGGGGGAGTGGAGCCCCCTTACTGACAGCTGCCTCAGTTTTTTATATCTTCACTGTCTTTCTCTCTTTCCTGGTTTTCTTTTTCCTTCTGCTTGTCCCTACCCTTCGTCTGACTCCTAATTTGATTGCCCGTCCACTATTTATTTATTTATTTATTTATCCTTAGTTTACATATTTATTTTTATTTAATGCCTTTACTTTCGTCCGCTTAATTATTAACTAGAATTTTTTTCAGTCTTTTTCTACATTTTTTTCGTAGATATTCTATTTAATCTGTCCTGTGTTAGTTTTCATTATTTGTCTGCCTCTTCCCCCCCCCCTTTTTTTTTCTGCTTGGGTATTCACTTGCCTATATCTTATCTTTTCGTCATCCTCAATTATCTGACCATACTATATCAGTCTGCTTTTTCACCTGCTCAGCATGCTTACCTTTCCTCTCCACCTGTTCTGTCCATCCTTTTGTCCATTTAACCCTTCCACTCTGAGAAAGTCATGTATAGTTTAATCTTGCTGCTACCAGACGATTTTATTCAGCTTAGTAGAGCATTCTAGTAGGGAAGGAGGTAGTGAATGTTCTGTCTAACCCCTACAGGTGGAAAAAGGTAACCTGAGTTGAATATAATCGTCTGGAGAAAGTAAGAGTGAAATTAAGAGGAGATAACTAATTCGTCTTAATCTACCATTCGTCTTGTCGGAGTTTTCTGGTCACCTTTGTCTTTCATTTTGTCTGCTCATTCTGCTCGTCATTTATTTTGGTCCCGTGCCATTCAAACTTTATTTAGATTTCTTGACATTTTGTGGCTTTGTGTCTACCTGCCTGTTCTGCCTGCCATCTGCTATCTGTGCCACTGTCCTGCCTACTTTCCCTGACCACTCACTCTTCCTGTTTTCCCTCTCTGACTTACTTCCTGCTTGTGTGCTTGTGTAATTCATCCTCAGACCCCTACCTGCCTGCCTCCCTGCCGTTTTCTCTTTTTGCCTTTCATCTCGCCTGTCTGTCTGTCTGATGTCCTGCCAGTCGAGGCCTTCCGTTCCGCTCTTTTGCTTATCAGTCTGCTTTTGTTTCGGTTACCTATGCAGTCTTGATTACTTTTATTTTTTTACTTCATGCCTTTCTTCCCATCCCAACCTTCCTTTCTCTTCTTTCCTTCATCGTTTTCTTTATCATAGTTATCCATTCATCCTTATCTGCCTGTCAAGTTTCCTACTTCCTACCTATCATCCAGACAACCCACCTTTTTGTTTTTCTTCCCTTTTTTTGTCTTTTTTTCTTTGCTGACCTTCCCTCTCTTTTCCTTTCCTCTCCGTACTTGCTTCCTCCTTACCTTTCTGTCATTCTTAGTCTCTCTGCCTTCATCTTCCATCCATCCTTCCTTATTTTCGTCCTTTGCCGTTTTTCAGCCTTCATTCATTCATTCCTGTCATCCACCCTTTTCTCCCACACTCCCTTCCTCCCTTCTGACTGCCTCCCTGCTTGCCTCCCTACCTTCCTTCTTCCCTCCCTCCCAGTCTTCCTACCTACCATTTTGTCTTTAAGGTAATCTTCCTTTATTTATTTATTACTTCTTTTACTCCCATTCATTCATTCATTCATTCACACACTCACTTGTTCATACGTACCTGCCTGCCTTCCTGTCACCCTGCCTACCTCTCTTCTTGCCTGCCTGCCTTCCTCCCTGCCTCCCTTCCTCCCTGCCTTCCTGTCATTCCAGCAACGTTATGTCTCTCTTCCTTGTCTCCCTCTCTCTCTCACTCACTCACTTCCGCCCTCACTCGCTCACTTTTTCCAATTTTCTCTCACCCAGTCGCTCATTCTCTCTCTTCCCTCACTCTACCAAATTCCCTCTCTCATTCTTCCCTCGCATTCTCCAGTTTTCTCACTCTCTCTAACTCACTTCAATTCCGCTGCTCTCTCCCTTCCTAAATTCAGTTCTTTCTGTCCTATCTCATATTTCACTTTTCTCACAACTCAGTTTCTCTCTCTCTCTCTCTCTCTCTCTCTCTCTCTCTCTCTCTCTCTCTCTCTCTCTCTCTCTCAGGCCCCTACCATATTTCTTCCACGCTTCCTTCCTGCTTTGCACCCTCTCTTTTCTTTATCTATCTCTATATCCATCTGTTTTATTCAGCCCATTCACTCTTCTCCCTTGTGTTTTATTTTTGGTTTTATCTTGCTTTATTTTTCATTTTTTTTTTTCACTACTACAAAGCCTTATATATAGTCATTCTCTTGTCATAAAATATATTACCTGTTTTTTTTTTTCTAATACTTTTCTTTCTTTTTCTTTTTCTTGTACTCCAGCTCTATAATTTTTTCTCTAGTAGTTATCTGCACTTTCCTTTTTAACCACTTCAACCCTAGGACGTGTTTCTTTTATTTCACTCCTGCTGCGTTCAGAAAAATAGCGAATCACCTCCCACCCGAAAATCATTGGTGAGAAACAGACGGACAGAACTGCTCCTTGAGATGCTTCTTAATCTTAAAAATGTCACGAGCTTGAAGGGTGTAAGATAGACTTTTCGAACTGCACCCTTATTTTTTTTTATTATTATTATTTTTTTTTTCAAGAAGCTCCTTAATTCCGTTTCCTGAGTGATTTATTTTGCTTATTGCACTTTACTTCCTATTCTGTTGTATAAAAATCCTTCTAACGTTTCCATACTCTGGATAAATAACGTACAAAAGGATATTCACCAGCCATATCCAAAAATAAATTGCTAAGGATGAGGTGATAGGGAGCTTCCTTACCGGACGTGAATACGGGCCACAGCCTTGATTAACTTCTTCAATATGAGTTTTTTTTTTTTTTCCCCAAGCTGAATAAAATCGTCTCGAGGTGGCAAAGAGGAATTAAGCACGTCATGGGGTGGAAGGGGTTAATCTTGTCTTTTACTTCCCTCCTTATCTTTGTCTTCAGGGCGTCTTCCTCTCTTCTAAATTATCTTTTATCTTCCTTTTACTCCTCATCTTTCGCCTCACCATGCAGTTTTCTTCTTCCTCCTCCATTTTCTTTGCCTTCATTTTTGTCATCCTCCTTCTATACTTTTATTTTCACTTTTGCCTCCTTTTCTTCTTCATCCTTCCGTTCATTTTCCTCCTCTTCGTCTTCCTCCTCCTTCCTTTTATCTTCCTCATCCTCCTTCCCTTCATCTTCCTCCTCCTACCCTTCGTCTTCCTCCTCCTGGTCGTCGTGCTGTCTCTCTCATCTTCTTGTCGTCCTTGTCATCGTCTTTTTCTTATGTCTGTGTCAAGTAACTTCCTTCACGCTTTCCTTCGCTCATTCCTTTCATCTTGTCATTATTCTTCTGCTTCCTCCTCCTCCTCCTCCTCCTCCTCCTCTCACTGCTGTATATCTCCTCCTTCGAAAGACCAAACCACGCCCAAGAACACAAAGCCCGAATTTCACGCCCAAAAATCGCCCAAAACCGAAACCCCGCGAGTGCCATTGGGCGTGAGACAGTCAGTTGGCACTCTTGAGGGAAGGGGTCATATAGTGCCACAGGAGCCAACTCTCTCTCTCTCTCTCTCTCTCTCTCTCCCTCTCCAGTACAATTGCATTTTGAACTGAAGAAAATCGTCATATAGCGAAGTAGTTAAAATAATCTTCACTGACCCCTACATCATTAGGTGTCCTCGCTTAAGTAGATAAAATCGATGGGGAACAGCAGTAGTAAAGGAGGTAAAGACGTCATGGTGGTGGTGGAGGGATTAATTTCTCCACCCTTTCTCCATCCTCTCGCTCTTTGATCTCTCCCTCCCTCCCTCTTTAATCTCTTCCTTCCTCTCTAATGTATTGCCCCTTCCCCCCATTTTCTCTCTCTCTCTCTCTCTCTCTCTCTCTCAGCTCAGAAAACGTTTTATCCGATGCTTGTGTATGCATGCTGTATACCTCTATATACATACATACATACATACATTATATATATATGTATGTATGTATATGTATCGTATGAATACATTATCTTTTCTCAGTCGGGCATAGGGACCCGGGACTACAGTTCTTAGTTCCGACATATAAGGCAAGAGTGACCAGTCGCTGTACTGTGAGTGGCATTATGTGAGTAATAAACCCACTCCACCACAAAGAGTACATAAACTGTGATTACAGCCTATCATAAGCAGTTATATAGAGTAAGTCTTCATTTAAGTATCAAACCAGTCACTCCTAGAATTGACCTTGGAGTGTGTGTGTGGTCTCTATATATAACTCTCTCTCTCTCTCTCTCTCTCTCTCTCTGATTGGGAGGGAGGGAAGCCAGTGCAAGTGACACCGTCCCTAACTTAAAGAGAAATCACTTGGGGAGGAAAAAAATAATCAATTTCTCTCTCTCTCTCTCTCTCTCTCTCTCTCTCTCTCTCTCTCTCTCTCTCTCTCTGTCTCTCTCTCTCTCTCATTTTCCCCAGATGGCCTTTGATTAGTTACTTCCTCTTTAGTCATTTTTCTTTCCTCTGATTTTTCTTCCCTCCTCTCTCTCCCTCTTTGTTTTTTTTCTTATATTTTTCTTTCATTAGTTTTTCATCTTCATCTTTAACCCCTTCAGCCCGACGACATGTTTATACTTTATTCTTTCATTCTTGATAATATTATTGAACTTTGGAGAGACTTGGCCACCTGGAGGGGATAGAGAAATATTGTAGGGAGAGAATAAAGTCAATCTCTCTCTCTCTCTCTCTCTTTCCCTCTCTCCTAAGTGAACAAAATCGTCTGGCAGCAGTAAAAATAAACCACTTAAATACGTCATCAGGGTGAAGTGTTTTTTTCATTAATAGAGGTCTGGTATAATCGTCTGCATTCTCCTCGGTTACAGACGCTCCCTAGCACCTCTTCCTTAGCAGTTTTTTTTGGATATGGCTGGTTAATATCAATCGGTATTTTATTTATGCTGAGTATGGTGGTATTGGAATGATGTTAATGGCACAGAAGAGGATAGCAAGGAGTGATAAGAGAAATAAATCGCTTAGGGAGAGGTGTTAGGGAGCTGAGATAGTTTTAACCCTTCCCAACCCCTCCAGTACAAAAGGTGTCCCCTAAGCTGAATAAAATCGTCTGGGTGTTGCTAATAGAAAAAAGAGTAGTTGTTCTGAAGAGGTACTGGATTTGTTTGTACTTGTCTCTCTCTTTATTTTTATTTATTTTGTGGACTTATGATGACGATGAGAGGTGAAGATGATGACTGTGATAATGCTGATGACAAGATTATTAGTAGAGTGTAATAATGGAAGGAGAGAAGGAGAGTGATGATGATAATGATGATGATGATGATCTGAAGAAATTATAATGATTTTCCTCCGTCTTCTTCCATTCTTCCTACATCTCAAACTCCTCATCAACCCCACTCCCTCACTTCTCTCCCTCCCTCCCTCACCTCCCCATCTTTTTCACCCCATTTTTAACTCCCATTTCTTTTCACCCAGCTCCACCCAGCCAGCCTCCTCATCTCCCCCACTAATATTATTCTTCCCAAATGACTCAGACCCGATCGAGAAAGACCCCGGCCCCATTTTTTTTACGAGTCTGCCTTTGAAATCTGGATCTATTAGCCTTCTGTCGACGATGGGGCTGTGAAAAATGGAGTGCCTTGCTTTTTAGGGTGATGGGTGGAGAGTTTAGGGTGAGTGAGGAAGTTTGAATGGATGAGTGAGAGGGATGAGGAGGGTGTGTGGTTGTGGGTGTTGAGAGGTTGGGTGAGAAGGGTGGGAAGTGTGTGTGTGTGAGAGAGAGAGAGAGAGAGAGAGAGAGAGAGAGGCGACGTGGTTGAGAGTGTATGAGTGATAAAGTTGGTGTGCAAGAGTGAGCGAATTGGCGAGAGGCTTTATGAGTGAAAGACAGCATGTAGCCTAAGTGAGACAGTGAGTGTGAATGAGTGATCTTAAATGGGTAAGTGTGAACGTGTGAATTAAAGCAACGTTTGGGCGGTATGTGGTGTGTGTGTGTGTGTGTGTGTGTGTGCGTGTGTGTGTGTGTGTGTGTGTGAGAGAGAGAGAGAGAGAGAGAGAGAGAGAGAGAGAGAGAGAGAGTATAAATGACAGAGGTGAAGGATGTGTGAGTGAGTGTGTGAATGGGTGAGAGGTGAGATGTGTGAGGAGATGAGTTAATAGATGAATAGAGAAGGTAAGATGGTGGGGTTGAGTTCAGAGAGGGGTATTGAGAGCGGACGAGTGAGTGAATGAAAGAGAGGTGAATGGAGGTAAGTTGTGAGAATGTTTGAATGAATGAGAGAGAGAGAGCAAAAGAGAGAGATGGGAAAAGATTAGTTAAATGATACAGCTGTGTGCGTGTGTGTGTGTGTGTGTGTGTGAGAGAGAGAGAGAGAGAGAGTGGGAGGGGGGAGGAAGGAGGCCATCACTCCCCAGAGAAGGAGGTGTCCCAGCTGGGTTTAACAGGTGGTGGCGTTCTCCTTCACTCCTTCATTCCCTCCTTCATTCACCCCTGTATTTATCCTTCTGTGACATATTCTTACTCCTTCCTTCTTTCCTTCCTTCCTTCCATCCAATTTCCTGCTTCATTCCTTCTCATCCTCCCTACCCATCCTGCCTTCTGCTGTGCTCCTACCTTCCTCCCTACCTTCCCTCTCTTCCTTCTTCCCTCTCTCCCTGCTTTCCTTTCTTCTCCCACTCCTTCCTCCCTCCTTCCTTCCCTCTCCTCTTGTTTTCCTTCCTACCTGCCTTCCTCTACCAGTTTCATTTCTTCCTTCATTCCATCCTTCCGTCCCTTCTTCCTTCTTCTCTTGCATCTCTCCTTTCATGTTTGTCACGTTCTCCTTCACGCAATCCATGTTAACGCCTTCCTTTATCCTTCCTTTCACCTTTCCTTCACTCTTCACCTTCCTTCACTCTTCTCGCTCCCTTCTCTCTCTTCTCTTTCATAACTCCTTCTTTTATGCTTCCTTTCAGCCAGCATTCATTCATTCTTAATCCCTCTCCTTTCTTTTATTATCCATCACTCCTTCAACCTACCTCCTTTATGCATTTCCTCTTCAGTCTTTTCCTTACTTTTTTCTCTTAACTTTTGTCTCTGCTTTCCTTCCTCCTTTCTCTCATTTCCATCTTCATTCCTTCTTTCTTTTCTTCCCTCCCTTACTCATTGCTTTCTTTTCTCATGTCTGCTTTCCTTCTCTCTCATAATAATTCCTTCCTCAATTTCCACATCTTTTTCCTTCCTTTCATAGTCACCTTTCACACTTTTTCCTCTTCCTTCTTTCCTTTTTCCATCCTTTCTTCCTGTCTAATTTCTCCATATCCCTTGTTCACTGTTCATCCTCCTTTTTTCCTCCTGTCTTCCTCCTTCTTTCTCCTCCTCTCTTTTCTTCCCTTTATTCCGCCTCTTCCTTCCGTCTCTTCCTTCTCCCTCCCCCCTTTTGAGTCCCTCCGGCTCTCCCTCCCTTCCTCCCTCCATCTTTGTCTCCCTTTGT
>NC_136978.1:11531859-11539359 GCF_032717465.1 Coenobita brevimanus
GTAGAGAATTTTGAATGTTTGAATGGCGAGTGAATGGAGGTGTGGATCCTTTTTATGTAATCACTGGAATGATGACGATGATGATGATTGATGATGATGATGATGGTTTAGGTAGAATTATGGTGAATTGCTTTGAAGTTTTATTGGTTTTTGTCAGGCTAAGTTTAATGATGTCAGGTCAGGTCAGGTCGCGTCGTTAAAAAAGGTTAGGTCAGGTTTGGTAAGGTCGTCAGATGGTTTGATAATACTAGGTCAGGTCAGGGTAGGTCAGGTTTAATAACGTTAGGTCAGGGCAGATCGTTTAATAATTCTAGGTTAGATCGTCAGGTCATGTCAGGTCAGATCAAATTTAATCATGTTTGGTCGGATCACGTTGTTTAATGTTGGGTCAGGTCAGGTCTTTTTGATAACGCTTGGTTAGATCGTCAGGTCAGGTCAGGTCAATTTTAACAATATTAGGTGAGATTAAGTGAAGTTTAATAATGTTATGTCAGGCCAGGTTAAAGTGTAATTGGGTTAGGTTTGATTAGATCATCAGGTCGTTTACGGGTATTAAAAGTTCGGTTAGGTCAGGTCAGGTCAGGTCAAAATTCGCAATGTAAGGCTACGTCTGGCTTTGTTATATTGGGTTACATGAGGCGAGGTCAGATGAAGTTTCATGAAGTTAAGTTACATTTTGTCAAGAAAATTAAGCGTGTTGGTATCGGTATGTTTAGTTTCTCTGTTAACTTAGCTAAGTTTGATATCAGTCTTAATTTAGAAGATGACTTTAGTACCAATCGTCTCGGAAACTAGTAATTAAGTCTTCCCCTGCTGAGAAAGGGAAAAGTGAAAAGAAAAAAATCGTGGGTCTTTTCTGTAACAAGTTAATTATGCCATTTTATTTAGGCTGTCAGTGGAACAGGTAGATAAGTTAGTTTTAATTAGTGCCCCCGAAATATTTTAACCTACCCTAAAAAGAAAAATCTGAGTTTGTAAGTTTGATAAGGTCATCAATGTAATTAGAGAATGGTAATCAGAAATAGGTAGATGGTTTTAATTAACATCCTGGAAACATGTAATTAAGCCCCCCCCAAAAAAAAAAATAAATAAATAAAAAACGAGGATCACAGGTCGTTTTCTGTAAGTTTCATAAGGCCAGCAATGATTGATGGACTAGCAAAGGTCACAGGGATGGGTGAGGGTGTGGAGGGGTGAGGGTGAGGTGGGGGATGGAGGGGATGAGGGAGGGGGTGAGGGTGGGTGTGTGTGTGGAGGGGGTGAGGGAGGGGTGGGGGTGTGGAGAGCGTGAGCATGGGGTGGAGGTGTGGAGGGGGTGTAGAGGGGATGAGGATGGATTGGGGATCTGGAAGGGGTGAGGATGGAGTGGGTGTGTGGAGGGGGTGAGGGTGGGGTGGGAATGAGGAAGTGGTGAGATGTGTGGCAATAGGGTGTGGGGATGAAAAGGTGTAGTGAGGGAGATGGGGAGAGGGAGTGGTGGATGTGGGGTGGAATGGTAGAGGGTGAGGGAGTGGTGGCATGTGGGGTGGGGGTGTGAGAGGGGGGGTTAGTTTTTGTGATGCCGGACGGACGTGTGTAATTACCAGCGGGCGGGGGGAGCGTCGCCCCCTGGAAGTCCTCGTTAATAAAAGACGAAAGGCCAGAACCTTGATTTTGTTAGGGCGATATGTAGTGTGCTTTTGTTTGATCTTTAACCTTTCCAGTCCGATCACATACTTTTCTTCTTGCTACTCGTATACAGGCAGTTTCACTCACCAGCGCAGCACAGTTTCCGCATGCACTCATCACACACACACACACACACACACACACACACACACACACACACACACACACACACACACACACACACACACACACACACACACACACACACACACACACACACACACACACTACCCCTTTCCGTAATATACTCTAATGAACGCCATACGATTTCATTCAACTTAGAAAATCTCAGGCACAAGGCGATACGTCCTGGCACAACCCTCTAGTTTATCACAATTTTTCACGAGTATGCCCTTTTATACTCCAGCATATATTCACTGCAACTTCCTACCGATGACGTACAGACTCGAGACACAAGCCAACCCTTTAGTAATATGTCCTGGTTAGTTAGATTTAAATTAGTAGAGGTGTATCTTGCTGATTTTTTTTCAGCTAAATGTCACAACTGTAGCTATACTCCGTTCACATTAACTAGGCATAAAATTAACATCTTTCCTCTCTCAATGTGGAGTTGTAGCAAGAAGTTAACACTAGAATACGATGCTAGTCTTAATGAAGTGCTGTGGAAAGGATATAAAGGTTAGCATAAAAACACGACGCTAATCATAATGAGGTGCTATGGATTGGATATAAAGGTTAGCACTTAAATACGGTGCTAGTCATAATGAAGTGTTATGGGAAGGACATAGAGCCCTAGTGTTGTCTTTTTCTGCCTATGAGGAACGAGAAATAAGCCACAAAAGGGCGAACATCACAGCCTAGTTAAAATGAATGACCTATTGATGAACATAACTGTACACAAGAATATACAGGGTGAGTGTTAGAGGAGTGACTGTTAGAGGGAGGGTGTTAGAGGGATGGATTAGAGGGAGGGTGTTAGAGGAAGGGCTTTAGAGGAGTGGGTGTTAGAGGGAGGTGGGTTATAGGAGTGGGTGTTAGAGGGAGGGGGGTTATAGGAGTGGGTGTTAGAGGGAGGGGGGTTATAGGAGTGGGTGTTAGAGGAGTGAGTGTTAGAGGGAGGGTGTTAGAGGGGTGGGTGTTAGAGGGAGGGGTGTATACGTTCACATTACACTTTAATTAGAACAACAAAGTACACTGGGGCGAAAGTTTATTTATTTATTTATTTATTTATTTTTTAAGTAAGGAAGAAGGAACCAAAGGCCAGAGCTAAAATCCTCTAATCCAGAGAACTTAATTAGCGTCTTATTCTTATTTCCAGACGATTTTATTCATCTTAGGAGGAGTACGAGGATGAGAATTCAAATCAGGTCAAAATTAATTCCAACACAAGACGGTTTCCCTGAGTGGAAGAAAATCGTCTGGTTTTAGGAAGAATAGGGAAAATGCGTCATTGGATGGAAGGGGTTAATATGAGAAATAGTGGTCTTCGTCAGCTCGAAAAGAGAGAGAGAGAGAGAGAGAGAGAGAGAGAGATCGTCTGTCTAAAAATAAGCCCGAGAGAGAGAGAGAGACAGACAGACACACAGAAGAAATCGTGTGTCCCAAAATAACCAGCCTTAAGTGAGTGATTAGCGCCGTAATAATAGGCTTAATTAAGAGGGTGATTACGGTGTGGGGTGTGGGTGATTAGACTGGTGGTTGGGCAATTAAGGATACGCTTGTCTGTTTAATTACACTCTTAGGTTTTCTGGACGGCCATAATGGTCTTGAGATACGTGTTTGATCTGTTGTGTGTGTGTGAGAGAGAGAGAGAGAGAGAGAGAGAGAGAGAGAGAGAGAGAGAGAGAGAGAGAGAGAGAGAGAGGAAGAATAAGAAAACTTGTAAAACAGTGTGTGTGTGTGTGTGTGTGTGTGTGTGAGAGAGAGAGAGAGAGAGAGAGAGAGAGAGAGAGGCAAAAATACAGAAAAATAATTACGTATGCAGATGCGCGCACAGATAAGCGGACAAGCAGACTCACAAAAAATAAAGAAAACACCAAATTATCTACTACAGAGACAAACACAAACACGTAGAAACATAGGAAAGCAAACACACACAAACACACCATATACAAGTACATCCAAACGAGAAAAAGCAAAGATAAACAAATATAAACCCACAAAAACAGAATCACCACCACGCAAACTCAGATGGAACCAGGAAAAGCAAAACAAACATATACGAGCCCAGGTGGAACCAAACAAGTTCCTATACAGTGAAACAAGCACAAAACAAACACTTACACAATCACACAAGCACAGCACAAACACCTGCACAAACATAAACAAAACACACCTACACAATCACACAAGCACAACACAAACACCTGCACAAACATAAACGAAGCTGACACACACAATCACAAAAATACAGTATGTACACTATCACACAAACGCCTACACAATCACACAAACCCGAATCGGTAAGGAGGTGGCCTGCAGTCCTAATGACCTAGGTTCGAATTCCGGCTGGGATAAGGAACAGTTTAGCGATTTGAATCTCATTAAAGCAGACTTTACTGATCTACCGGAAGACCCGCCGACATGTAAAAATACCCTCGCTGATACCAACAAAACACCAGTCCTAGCATGTATACAGTATGGACGGTGGGTGTTAGCGCTAAAGTGGTGACATGTGGAGGTGTATGGTATGTAGGGAGACTGCTGGGCTTTGGGAACGGGCTGTGAAACCTATGTCCAGAGTAGGATACATTAAAAAAATACCGAAACCAAACCTCTACGTAAGCACATATACCCAGACAAAACACACACAGTCACGCAAACACAAAACACCTGCACAACCACACCAACCCACACCAAGCATACCTGGGTCGGGGGAGGGAGGGGGGGGAGCAAGTTAATGAGTATATCAGTAACGCAGCACAGAGTGGCATTAAGTCCTCTATTGGCGGATTAAGTGATTGCCTAATTCATTGCCATTATCAGCCGGGTAATTACAGAAAAATACTACCCCAATTAGGACATGCATAGCGGGGTTAATTGGGTGGAAGGGCAGGATTGGGAGTGTGTGTTTTTGTGTTCTTGGTCTACCTTTCCTGCTGTGTTTATCTCTGTTACCTCCAGACGATTTTATTCATCTTAACAAGGGGCGCGACGTAGCGAAATTTAGTGGGAACAGAGACTGGAGGAGGGAGGTTTGTGTGTGTGTGAGTGGTAGAAAAAACAGAAATCATATATACTGTATAGACGGGTGCCAGTAGACTGAATAAATTCCTAACCAACCTTCCCTCCTTCCTTCCTTCCTTCCTCCCTCCCTCCCTCCCTCCCTCCCTCCCTCCCTCCCTCCCTCCCTTCTTCCTTCCGTTTCCTTCCCTTCCTTCCTTTCTTCTTTCTCCCTTCCTTCCAAACTTCATTCCTTCCTCCCCCCCTTCCTTCCCTCATATTTTATCGTCCCATCAGCCCTCTTACCTTCCTACCACCCAACTTTCCTTTCTCCACTTCCATCTTTTAGTGTTCCTACCGCCTCCCTCCTTCATTATCATTCCACTCCTCCTCCTCCTCCTTTTCATCTTCCTTTTATTGATTCCGCTTGTCATCCTTCATTTTTCACTCATTTCCTTCTAATTTTGCAGTACTCGTTAATTGGATTGCCTCTTTTATTATTATTTTTTCTTCCTCTGTTAATACCTTGTTTATTTTATTATTATCTTACATCTTTATTCCAATGATTAAGTCTTTATTTTATGGAAGCTACAACCAGACGATTTTACTCAGCTTAGGAGAGGTTTTGTCATTAACCTTTTCAGTACGGGAGGTTTTTAATGCACTGAAAAAAATCGTCTGGAGGAAACAAGAATAAACCGCAAAAATGCGTCATTGGATTATTTAAGGACTGTAAGGATTTTATTTATTTATTTATTTATTTTATGTGTTGGGAAGAGGGGTCGTTTGTACCCCCTCCACAATATGTCTACCCCCGATGTATATATGTCCCCCCCCAATGCATACATGCCCCCACTAACTTTGCTAGGTCAGCATGCTCTCCCACGCCTGAAAACGGCGTTATTGCATCAGTTGATAGCAGACATCCTAGCCGGGCAGACTGTTTTACTGTGAGCTTGTAATAAACTCCTTATCTAGCTGTTTGTACACGGAGTTTCTATCACCAAAGTATTGCAAGTTACACGTTGCTGAGTAGGGACATTTTTTTTAGGCCACCTACTCACATGATGCGCGTCAGGCAACAGATATAGATAGATAGGTAGGTAGATAGAAGCAGATTAACATATATTGGTAGATTAGTAGTAGATAGGCAGAGAGATAAGTATATAGGTTGATAGATAAATGATAGATAGGTAGGGTGCCTTAGTGAAGAAGTTTGTAGAGCTATACTATACTCTTTTCACATTAAATTGGCCCAGATTTTCGTCCTGTTGGAGCTTCTTTCGCGTTGCTCGGTGGCACAATTCGACAATACTGTGGCTCTATATCCATCCCATAGCACTTCTTCGTGACTGGCACCGTAGTATTAATCTTCAGCTCCAAATCGGCACTGAATATGGAGAGATGGCAATTTTGGGCCAAGTTAGAGTGAAAAGAGTATAGCCAGGTGCAACCATACTAGGCAGGGTCACTGTTATGAGTTAAGTTAGTATTTCCCTGGTATTAGATCAAACCTTCTAGTAAACCGTTGCCCCTTAGTCCCCAGTAGATTTGTTAGCTAGATAGACTAGTAGATAAATAGATAAAAGGGAGTTGTGTGGATGAAAAGATAGGTCAGCGATAATGTAGAGATGTGTAGTTAAATAGATAGATGGTGATAGATAATGATTGATTGGTTGTGTTATTGCCTTTGTAGTGTTAATGGACAGGGGGTGTGGTTTGGGGAGTGACCTTTGTTGGCTTGTGGATGAGAGAGAGAGAGAGTACAAAGGAGAGCAAACACCAACAAACCTGTCTTCTGTCACCAAAACATCAATAAAGCAATCTTCAGCACCTGCACGGCTAGTGATAAAGAGGTCAGGTAACAGAAACTGCCATTCACTCGCCACTTACTGTTGTCATTATATCTTTTACTTGGGCCCAAATTTTGTATCTTGCGTCATTCCTGGCCTAATTGGAATCTTCAGTATTTTTTGAGTGCATGTGTATTTCCCTTAGAACTGTGTGCATAAGAAAACGCTATATTTGTACAGTTAAGTTATATATCCACTCTTGCCATGAAACGGGAACCCAAGGCCCTCATGCACTGTCGTCTAGTTACCTCCCATGAAGTGTACTGGCTGCACTGTCCATCTATCTATCTATCGCCAGACGCCTTAATGTCGTAAGGGGTGGCCACAAACAAATCGCCTCCATGTCGCCCTGTCCCCCGCCATTTCACTGCTGCACTGTGAGTTGGCATAATTTGTCCTGTCTCTGCCAAATTTAAGTGTTCTTCCTGATTGACTGGTACTCCTGATCTTGATGTATGTTGCAGTCTGAAGTGTCTGAAGTGCCGTGTAAAATTGCTGACATGGAAGGATTCAGCAACCGTACCGCTCCTTTGATTAGGCTAAATCCTAACGCCACTTGTCAGACACGGACCAGATTTTGAGTCCGCGATTACGTAAACAATTCCCAACTAACCTGACTCTCGTATTTTGTCCCATCCCACCCACGCTTTCTTCTTCCTACTGTACTTTATCTTGCTTTTCCTTTCTCCCTCTCTTCCATCCTGCCTCCCTTTCTTCTTCCCTCCCTTTCTCCCTTTCTTCTTCCTTCCCTTTCTTCCTGCCTCCTTTCCTACCTGCCTCTCTTCCTCCCTCCATTCCTTCCTGCCTCCCTTTCTTCCTCCCTCAATCCCTCCCGTTCATCGTGCCTCCTTTCCTT
>NC_136978.1:11544359-11554359 GCF_032717465.1 Coenobita brevimanus
AATCATTAAACCCCTCCATTTCGAACAGTTCCTCCTGAGCTGAAGAAAATCGTCTGGGAGTAGCAGGAATTATCAAAAAAGGATGTTACCTCTCACTTTAAGCCATGTATAGGTGTCTCAAGTCTCAATATTTACATCAAATTCGAAAGTTCGGTCTTGTGGCATTCTTCCTACGAACGTCCGTCATTCTGCCCAAATCTATAGACCTGGTTTGTTTTCATATAATCTTGGGGCAGCTGTGAGTCTCCTTGGTTACTGTTCGTTTTATCTTCCTGTCATCAGCTGAACTGATAATTATAGATCGTTTGTCAGGTAAAAATAAACTGACTATAGCGTTACACATTCCATCACCCCTTCAGTAAAGAGATGTGATAGCCTTCTTGCTGACCCCATTGTGACTCTAATAACGGGCAGTCTTTCCATTACACGCCAGCCCACTAGCAGACAGATATATAGTGTGCATTACTAAGCGGAAATAAATCAACGAAGACGGAAAGAGAAATGTGAGATGCTTTAATATTACATCTTTCAAACATCTTACATTCCTTCGAGGTTTAAAGGCCCGAGTCTGTTAGAGGCTAGAATGTTTGAACTTAGATGACTATTCCCTTAGTGTGTGTGTGTGTGTGTGTGTGAGAGAGAGAGAGAGAGAGAGAGAGAGAGAGAGAGAGAGAGAGAGAGAGAGAGAGAGAGATTAGTCACACGGCGTTGCTCAAATTAACCAAGTTACTAAAAGAGAAAAGTAATCACACTAAGGACGACTTTGGACGGCCCAGCGATTAGGATTTGTCTGAGATCTCATTTTACTTTTGCGTCTTTGTATCGAATTTCCTAAAAATGACCATATACCACGACCCCGTGCAAACACCCACAAATGCAGGATACCCTCCAATACACCCATGTATCTTTGGTGGCTGGGGCCGGGGTATGCAGTCACTACCCAGGCGTCCACTCTTCGTTCTTGGGGTGCCCTTGATCCACTTGGGGTTGAACCTGTGCAGAATAAATTGCATTACCTGTATCTTGAAAACTTGATATTATCGGAGAGGGTGGAAGACTGAGGCTGCGTTTCTTCCCTCAACATCCCAGTGCGTTTGTGTGGTGGGTACAGCCAATCTGAACCATACATGTACCCACACAATATTCCATTCCATTATCTTGTAAATTTTTTTTTTTTTTTTTTTTTTTTTTTTTTCCGGGTCGGGAGTAGGTGTTGGTGTCTGTGCCCCCTCCCTTGAACCCCCAAATGTGGTTTCTTTTGTCCCGGTTATTTTTTTTTCTTACATGAACAGAACAGAGGAAGAAAAAACAAAGGAATAAAAAAATAATCCATACACCTGATTACAGGTGTCCTCCATTCATTAAAAAAAAAAAAAAAATCTGTAGCACTTGGACAGCCGTAGGTTGAAGTTTGGGGAGAAACCACTCTGGGGAAGAGTCCAGAGAGATGCAGTTCGGGGAGTAAAAGAATAATTGTGATAGGCGGAAGTTCTGCAATATGGCATTGTGACAGTCCAGTAATGAGGGCTACCAGATGCCCATGTAGCGGCGGGGAAGGCGTGGAGAGGTGGCACAGTGGATGCAGCTTCGTCTGAGCATTTGCCGTAAAAGTATCTGTAAAATAATGCAAGGGAGGCAACATTCCTTCTTCCCTGTAAGGGAGATAGTTCCTTTGTAACAGTAAGGTTATTAATAGAGTAACTTTGTTCTGAATTTTGTTCAGTTGTTTTAGTGCAGCCTTTCCACATCCATTCCACAAGAGTGAGCTGTATTGCATAATCCTTGATATATGGCCGTGTGTATGTGCGGGGGTGTGGATACTGATATTGAGGGCTGCGCTCCTGCATTAACCCTGTTCGCTGTCTATATGATGCTCATGCCCTTTCCTTGGACTTTATCCATACCCATGATTATATATATAGATAGATAGATATAGATAGATTGATAGATATAGATAGATAGATAGATAGATAGACATTGATGTATAGACATTAATTATATGCAAAGTATCTAATATACAAAACTTACAGCAAGAAGATGTAATATAACAGTCTGAGATAAAGAACCTGCGAAAATGAGGGAGAGGGAGAAAGAAGTGGCGGTGACCGAGAGGAAGTGAGTCAGATCTGGCCAGGTGGTAATTTACCTGTCGGGCCCATCACCAAAATCCCCACTCACAACCACCCCTCTGCCTCCCTCTCCCGCACCTCCCCACCGCACCCCTGCCACTTAATTCCCGTGAGGCAGTCGGCCCATCAGCTCCACATTGGCGATTTGTGCGGGGAGATCGATATAATTGGCTCGTGACTTTAAACTATGATGGCGGCCGTCGAACAAACTCTCCTTGACAAATTACTCCCACTTCCATTATGCCAGGACTCGTGACAAACTTTTCCACAATGGTCGAGTGTCTGGACCCAAATACGGTGGTTTGGGGGATTTTTTGGAAAGTTCATGTTAGAAAAGCGAAGTGAGGGATTGATTTGTTGAGGATTGTGAGTTAGGTATTGTAAGAAGAGTTACGAGGTTGTTATAAAAGTTTGGTTAACCAAAGAAAAGGCTATATGAGTTAGAGTCAGGGTTAGAAAAGAGGAGATAAGTGTGTTGAAAAGCAGAGTAAAATAAATTGAACTTATATTACAAAATACAGGAAAGAATTGTTGGCGGATTGATCGAGATTTACTGTAAGAAAACAAAAGAAAAGAAACGAATCGTTGACAAGAGGATGAAAAATAAATAACTGAAAGAGAAAAGGATTAATTGGTTCGAAAGCACAGGTTGAAAAAAAATAGAACTCTTTGATAAAAGTTTTTGTTAGAAGGTGGAAGAAATTGAGTATATAACTGAATAATTTATTTACGAGTGAGTTAAACATTTAGCGGTAGACACTAAAAAAAAAAATGTATAGTAACGTCAGAGTAAGAGAAAGGTAAAAGACAAAAAATAACTGTCCAACATTTCGTGTAAAAAAAAAAAAAAAATGAAGTTCCTGTTTCAGAAAAATGAGAATAAGAACCAAATCACTGACGAGCTGGTGGGAAAAATAATAATGGTGTGGAATTTTAATATTGCACTAATTGAAAGCAAGCAAAATATCAGATTATAAAGGTGAACCAAAAAATTAATCAGGTCAGAAGGTGGTACGCTTGCTTAAATATTTCCAGACATCCGGGAACTCGTGCAGAAGAGAGAGAAAGAGAGAGAGAGAGAGAGAGAGAGAGAGAGAGAGAGAGAGAGAGAGAGAGAGAGGACGTGGAATAAAATGCTTGTGTGTAAAGGTTGTTGAGTCTGGGAATTTGAAAATGGCGAGTGGCTTAGAAGGTTGTCGGGTCTGGCAAGTATGTTATCAATTATGCATCAGACTGAGAGAGAGAGAGAGAGAGAGAGAGAGAGAGAGAGAGAGAGAGAGAGAGAGAGAGAGAGAGAGAGAGAAGGGAGGGG
Organism: Coenobita brevimanus; assembly: GCF_032717465.1. NCBI lineage: Eukaryota > Metazoa > Arthropoda > Malacostraca > Decapoda > Coenobitidae > Coenobita > Coenobita brevimanus. The sequence continues at coordinate 11,547,801 of NC_136978.1, forward strand.
AAGGTAAAAACAAGAGGAAATCAAATCAGAGGAAGCTAAAATCGAATTGCTAAAAATTTGTGACAGACAGAAAAGAGGTGGAATATTGAGAGAATGGGAAAATAACAAATTTATTTATAAGCGATGTGAATAAATCATTTTATTACACACACACACACACACACACACACACACACACACACACACACACACACACACACACACACACACACACACACACACACACACACACACACACACACACACACACACACTTGCCAACTGGTGGACGGGAGTTCGCGCCTCGCTCAGGTTGCGAAAGTTTCACTGACGAATTGGGTGGTTACTGTCCCCCTTGAGCAAGGGGATGGGTGTGTGCGTGTGTGAAGGTCACAGCCTTGTCCTTAGATCGGACTATATGAGCTCTCAGCTCCCTTCCGGGAGGGTAAAAGCTGACGATCACGACCATCAAGTGATACTGACCGACCCGGTGAATTACACTTAGCCTACATATTTTCCACGTCTCAAACTCCACCTAAACCGCCTATCTTCAACTACATCTCCACCTGTTCTTCCACTCCAGGCCAGTAAAACACGCCACCTCTTCATATCATATACATCCAAATTCACCCCACTTCCTTCTTTCCCACCCCTCTACTTCCCCACCCCTACTGCCCTATCCCCTACTACCCCGTCTTCTGCTTCCTCACCCCCCTACTTCCCCCATCCCCTACTTTACTCCACTTACTTCCTCCATCTCCTACTGTCCCCACCCCTACTTCCACCCCCCTCCTACTGCTTTCCACCTCCCACTTACCCCATCTCCTGTTTCTCCCCATTTCCTGCTTCTCCCCACCTACCTCTCATTCCACCTACCGTCAACCCCTACCTTCCCTTCCTCTGTCCCCTTACCTCCACCTCCTGTCTCCAGCACATCATTCCACCCATTCCTCCACCCTGCGTACTTCTCCACCCCACCCCCTCCCCCATTTCAACCCCACCTCTTACCTGTCCCCTCCCTTATCCACCCTACCTTAACCTTCACCCCTTCCTAACCCCACCCCGGTCTCCAACCCCCTCACCTTTCCACCATCCACTGTTTCTACCTCCCAATCCCCTCCCTCATCCCCCTCCACTCCACCAGTTTATCCTATTCCACCTAGCCATCCCCTTTCACCACCCCCTTCACCTCTCCACCCCAATGCCCCCCCTTCACCCCACCACATCCCAACCACATCGAATCCACTACAGAAGAAAGAGATAAAAAAATAAACAAAAAGAAAGGGCTAGACTGGATACATATTTCATTCCTCAATCACCAAACTCATAGTCAGAAGAGGTGATTGGTCAGTCTCTCTCTCTCTCTCTCTCTCTCTCACACACACACACACACACACACACACACACACACACACACACACACACACACACACACACACACACACACACACACGCAAACAGGGTGCTAGAGCGCGTCATTATCTGAAACTGTGTTATACCTGTACGAAGGTCAGGACTGAGAGATGCATGGGATTGGTGAGGTACTCGTAATGAGAGAAGGGTGGGTGGGCGCTCTCTCTCTCTCTCTCTCTTTAATATTTATCGTTTCTTTCCGTCCCCCTCCCTCCGTCGTTATTCTCTATGCTTTGTGCCTCTCTCTCTCTCTCCCTATCCCCCTCCCTCCCCATCCCCATATATCTTTACCTCTTTATTCCAGTGCGATATTTTTCCCGTAAAAGTGTCGCACTTGAATTACGGTCTCCACATTTTCAGCAGTATTGGAATCACAGACGGCCACAGAAAACGAGAAGTGGGACGAAATGGGAAGTATGGGTGGGGGGGTACTTTCACATTTACATAACAATCAATATGAGACTATAACTTTTTTTATGCACTGTGATGAATTCGAGGCACTTAATCAATTTTTTTTACACATATTCTATACTTTTATCTGTTCAGTTTCTTACCACGCTGCACTATCTACTGTAGTTTGTAGTGTAAGGCTCATGTGATTTACATACTTGATTGAATACAGGGCGATTCTTAAATGGCGGTCCACGAAACACACAGGTTGTATCTTGTGTGTGCGGGAACGGCCTAGTCTGCGGGTGTGGGTGTGAGTGTGGCAGCGGGGGGATGAACGTTACATATGGTCCCCCGTATATAAAAGTTTGGCGTTACCTACAAAATAATATAGTTGTCCCCGCCTTGAGATGGTTCAGTACTCCATTGTTTACACCGATACTTTTGGGACTGTCTTATCGTTTTTCTTTATTTTTTTAGTTCTCTTGACTTCTTCCATCCTTGACTTATATTTTAATTTACAGTAACCGTATAACATTGCCATTGTCTAACCTTATAATATGCCCGTTTAATCCTGTATGCCATTGAACAGTTATATATACTTCTCTCTCCCTCCCTCTCTCTCTCTCTCTCTCTCTCTCTCTCTCTCTCTCTCTCAGCACGTGTTGGTATCTCAGCCGTATAATCAGGTCAGGAAAATACGCCTCGGTTTGCAGGGAGTGTTTAATATTGCTCCAGAAAGATTGCTGTGTTAATACGCTTACTTCTTCCTTGTCTTATTTTTTCGTCTTCCTTCTTTTTCTTCCTCTCTCGCACCCCCTCCCTCCTCCTGCAGTTCCCCCACCCCCCTTTTTTTTTTTTTACTCATTTCTGCTTCCTCTTCACTCTATAATCTGGAATGTTTCTCCTGTGTGTGTGTGTGTGTGTGTGTGTGTGTGTGTGTGTGTGTGTGTGTGTGTGTGTGTGTGTGTGTGTGTGTTTTGGTTTCTTCAGTTTATATTTAGCTAACATATTTTATCACACACACACACACACACACACACACACACACACACACACACACACACACACACACACACACACACACTCTGGCCACCCAGCCTGTTGTCCCTCAAAACATGCCCATCCCACACAGGAAATGATTGATGCATTGGCCTTAGAAAATACACCATCAGTGCTTTGTGCTTGCTTGTCCGTGCACCCCTTGATTGATTGATTGGGTTGGCTTAGCTTGTTTTGCTTGCTTGGGTGGGATGCTGGGTTGGGTTTTATTGGGTTTCGTTGGGTTGGGTTTTGTTGTTGGGTTGGTTTGGGTTGGGCAGGATTAGGTTGGGTTAAGGTACGGTACTTGAGACTCTGTTGGGTTAGGGTAGGTGAGATTGTGTTTTATGGCGTTGTTTAGTTTGGGTAATTTGATGTGTGCTTAGAGTTGTTGTTTTTAGCTTAGCTTTGGCTGGGTGAGGTGAGGTTTTGTTTTTTTTAATTAGTTAGGATTAGATTTTTTTTTTTAAGTAGGATGCTATGCTTTGTTTTGAACATTCTCTGTACGAGTTTTGTTGCTAATCTAGGTAAGAGAAGGTAGAATAATGAGTAAAATATTAACACACACACACATACACACACACACACACACACACACACACACACACACACACACACACACACACACACACACACACACACACACACACACACACACACACACAGAGAGAGAATGAGAACGCACAACTTTACACGCCCTCTCAAAAGCCGATTCTGGCCGTCAAAAGGAATTCAGAATCAGCCGTGGATGATATGCCGGGGTGGGGTGGGGTGGGGAGGGGTGCAGGGAAAAAAAATCATTGTTTGAGGAGAAGAATTAGTTTGTGCAGACCGCATTTTGAAGGCAGGCAGGCAGTTCAGGGACGGTGAGATGAAAGTAAAGAGAAAAATGCATTATGTGAGTTAGGCTAAGCTAGTCTTGTTGTGTCATGTATTCTTCTTAATTTTATTCTTGTGACCGCTAAGACCTTTTATTCAGCTTAGGAAACGAGCAAGAGAGAGAGAGAGAGAGAGTGGGAGGGGGGGGGTAAAAGTTAATTCCTGTAGTAGACGATGATGATTTTTTTTTTATATATTGTTATTTTCAGACTTTTATTTTAGAATTGGTTAATGAAGGGTTGATTTTCAGAGCAGTCAGGAAATTCTTGGAAGGCTACATGAAAAAAAAAGGCTAGGCTGTTGCCCTTAAAATCCAGGTGACTTCGTTTTTAGTTTATTCATGCTCCTGCCAGACGATTTTTTCAGCTTAGTAAAAGGTCTCTCATAGTGGAGGGGTTTATTAAGGCTATATCTAAGCCCTCCAGTTCGAGGAGGATCCTAAGTTGAATAAAATTGTCAGGAGATGGGAAGAAAAAATCTAAAGACGTCAGGCTGGGTCAATGGGTAATATATATATATATATATATATATATATATATATATATATATCAATCAATCAATCAATCATTTCCTGTGGCACCCTCGGGGATGCATAGGGCCTCGATGAACTCACACCACCACATCCTATCTTGTGCTAACTCCTCAAGATCTCCCCAACACTCATCTCCAGCTTCCCGTCTCATTGTCCTCACCCACGTCTCTTTTGGCCTTCCTCTACCTCTCCTACCAAGTGCCACCCACCCTGGTGTACCTCGTACTATTCCCTGTCTCCTATACACATGTCCTAGCCACTTCCATCGTGAGAATCTAACATATTCATCGATCGGCTGGACTTCCGTTATTTCTCTAATTCTACTATTTGGTATCCTTTCCCACCACTTAACTCCTAATATTCTTCTAAGTGCTTTATTTTCAAACACCAAGAATTTATTTTCCATAGTCACTGTGCTGTACCAAGACTCGTGTCCATAAATTAAGATACTCCTAACCATTACCTTATAAAGTTTGATTTTTGTATGCACAGGGAAATTGTTATTATTCCAAATATTTTTAAGCATTCCCATTGCCTGATTAGCCTTCTTTAACCTTTCCTCGAATTCAAAGTTCAAAGAACCATCCTTGGCTAAATAAGTACCTAAATATTTAAACCTATCAGCTTGCTTTACAACCATACCTCCAATTACACATTCCTGCGCATTTTCCATATTCATATTGATTATTTCAGTTTTTCCACAATTAATAACCAAACCCACCTTGCGACCTTCACTCACCAAACAGTCCAACACTCTCTGCATCTCTTCTGGCCCATCACAAATCAAAACTATATCATCTGCATAATCTAAATCCAAAAGTTTCCTGTTCTCTCCCCAAAGTATACCTGCACCGGTTTCTGTTCCAACGCGTTTCATAATGTAATCAATGACCAATATAAATAGTAAAGGCGATAGAACACCACCTTGAATTACTCCGGACTTGACTTCAAACGAATCACTCAGACACCCATCAACCATCACTTTACAAAATGTGTCCTCATGCATGTTCATATTGACCCTCACAAACTCCTCTGGTATTCCATAATGTCTCATGATCTTCCCCATAGTCTCTCTCGAAACACTATCAATATATATATATATATATATATATATATATATATATATATATATATATGTGTGTGTGTGTGTGTGTGTGTGTGTGACGCCTTGTTCTAGCTTCTACCCTCCATCTCAGGGTTATTTTATTTGTTTATTAAGAACTCCACATTCTGTGTTCTTATTAATATTGTAAAGATTTCTTTTTCTTGGGGAGGGGGGAGTAAAGATTTAGAGGCTGGTATTCCAAGACCGTTCGAGATAGAGACGGAAAACTTTCAGGAGTGACGCTTCTTGGTTGCAGGCTTCTTTTGAAACAGACTTTTTCCCTAGCACTAGCGCCCTCTATGTAATTTTTTCAGCTTTTGCTCTCCTGCGCAGCAAAAACTGCAGAATCGATTGCCTTGCAAATGTTCCAGTATGTAGTCGTCAACACATACTAGTGCACCTGGCTATTGATACTGAGATCCAACTAATGCTTTTTGAGATATTGAGGAAAATCAGAATGGCCGCCTTATGCTTGGAAGTGCTAAATCGGAAAGTATTTGGCCGATTTTGACCAAACTCAGTGGATATGTAGTAGGTTATGAATGAACATGATTTTCATAGTATCCTATGAATGACCTTGGTCTCAAGATCGCAGGTCAAAATCCGTAAAAAAATTTTGAGTCATACCAAAAGTCCCATAATGTTTGATCTACAATGACAAATGTATTTTAGGAATCCTAAGAGTGCTTTTCAAGATTTCATAACAGCAATTATGAGAAATCAATATTTTTTGATGCTTTTTGTACCTACCATCAAAATACTATGTATAGTTCAAAGATTGTAATCTATATCTGATGTACAAGTTTGGACTTTTTTTTTTTTTTTCATTCTAACCTGGACTGTGGCATTATCATCTGGAATGTGCAGTTCTTTGACTATTGCTTCAGCATTTTTTTTTTTTTTTTTTTTTTTTTTTTTTTTTCTAGCCGGGTTGACGAGGTTAGCAATTCGGGGAAGACGAGGTGAGAAAAAATTTGATGACTCTTAGAACCGGGGGAAAAGGGGATGGGGGGGGGTGTCTTCAATCTAGTCTTTTATGATGCTTTTGATCAATGCATTCTTGCCAACACTAGGCAATTTTATGCTGTTTAGGAGGCGAGGAAGCCCATAAATTCAACAAAAGGAAAGAGAAAGGAAGTTTTGTGTACATTTATTTTTTTTTGCTATTTTATTTAGATGATTTAGTTTGTGCGGACCCCATTTTGAGGGCAGGCAGACAG
>NC_136978.1:11556859-11586859 GCF_032717465.1 Coenobita brevimanus
GAGAGAGAGAGAGAGAGAGAGAGAGAGCAAAAAACCCAGCGTCGACGTGCGCCTGCTAACTCCGGGTTGTGAAGGAGAGATTAAGAGCGATCGAGCCTGGTCTGTTTCTTACTCGCTCCATTCTTGCCTCTCGCTCCTCTTAAAGGGTTTAGTGGGGCCGAGAGAGAGAGAGAGAGAGAGAGAGAGAGAGAGAGAGAGAGAGAGAGGGAAGGAGGGAGAGGGAGGGAGGGAGAGAGTGTTACGTAAAGAATAGGAAAGTAAAGTAAAAAAGGTACAAATGAGAGAGTGAGAGAGAGAGAGAGAGAGAGAGAGAGAGAGAGAATTGAAGAGGAAACGAAAAGTGTACGTGTGTGGGAAAGAGACGTGACCGAGAGAATTATCATCAGAAACGGAAAATGAGAGAGAGAGAGAGAGAGAGAGAGAGAGAGAGAGAGAGAGAGAGAGAGAGAGAGAGAGCAGCAAAACCTAAAGGGCTTCATTCACTGACTCTTGCCCAATACTTTAGCCCCCCTCCCCCGTCCCCGAGTCTCCAACGCAGACCCTATCAAGCTCCGTTTTTTTTTTTTTCTTTCCTCAAACGGCACAGGTAGCGTAACACCTGCACTCGAATTTCTGAGCCTTTACGCGAGCTAAATGTGAAAAAATATGTGAAAAAATAAAATTAATTTATAAATAAATTTGTGAGTGTGAATGAATTGAACGTGTGTAATGGTGTGTGAGATATTTTTGTAAGTTAATATTCATGTTTTTCTGCCAAAGAGAAATATATACTAATTAATGCACTGAAAATAGTATATAGTTTAACACCATTGATAAGACGGACGCCCCAGCACCATCAGAAATAACAAGAGCAATAACAAAAACAACAGCAATAACAAAATTCACCACCACTATAACAAGAACATGAACGGCCTCTTCACTGTACCACAACCGTCTCCACCACCACCACTACTACCACAGTCACCTCCACCACCAACACTACAACCACTAATACAACTACCCCCACCACCACCACCACCACCAGGAACAACAAAACAAACATATCAACAAACCACCACCACAAACACCAACACGCAAACAAGAGCAACAAGGGCCCCAACACAATTACACAGTGTTAGACAAATTAGTGTCAGTATTAGGCCATTCCGCTGGGTACTGCTGCTGGTAATTCCCTTGCTTGTGTTGTGCCCTCCTCTTCACTGCCTGAATTCTGTCTGGTCCATTATTTAGGGGGAAATTGGGTGATGATGATGATGATGGTGATGATGATGATGATGTTGACGACGGTGGTGGTGATGATGATGGCGACAGTGATGGTTGTGATGATGATGATGATGGTGTTCATGATGGTGATGATGATCTACCTGTTGTATTTGTGCTGTCCCAGTTTGTCAGATCGAGCAGACCCACCAACCGCAGACAAGCAACAAAAATACTGCAAGAAACCCATATTATGAAGTTTACCTGTTCAAAACTACAAAGTGAGCAAATTTAGACTATGAATCTTGTCTTTTTGTATGCAGCTACAGATAACTTTTGCGCCTGACTGACTGTATGATGGAAAATAATTCATAGGGAAATTATACACGCGACTCTTGCTTGTCCCTGAATCATTTGATTGTGGCCGGTATTGTACTTGCAGGTGTCGTAGAAGGGCCCCTGTTCTCGTCGGATAAGGAGACTCCCTGACACCTCTTCCTAACCGATTTATTTTGCTTTATACACCTTATTACCCCATTCCGTGTTATATCATTCCTTCTGATATCGTCATACTCAGCGGAAATAGTATACAAAAGGATATTAACCAGCCGGATCCAAAAAAAAGTCGCTAAGGAAGAGGTGCTAGGAAACTTTCATAACTAACGAGAATACGTACCTCAGTGGCACCTCTTTCTTAGGCATTTATTTTGTCTATTACACCTGTTTATTTTCTTATACGTTACTGAGGGGAAACTATATCTCCACGAAGAATATAAGAAAATACCAAGATGTAATTTGCACACAGTCAAAAGAGAAAAAAAAGAAAAAAAGCGTAGACTCCAAGGCCACAAAACAGTACTGCCCCAAAGGCTTTTCAATGACCGGGAAATAATGGACTTATCAAACAGCTGTTTAAAATTCACCCTTACTGATGATATTGATCTCCTTAAGTATGGTATTTTTTTTTTCGTTATGGTGATTTTTTCGTGTTGGTGATTTTTTTCGTAATGGTGATTTTTTTGATAATATGAACTGAACTGCACTCCCAGGTTGGAGAGTTTGTAATGTGTCGGTATCATGCAAAAAATAAAATAAATAAAAATAAAGAAATGAAGAAAGTATACAATAAACTCTATGCATAAGGACATATACAAATGCCTGTTGATTCGGAGACCATTGGTGATGATGATTGATGATGATGGCGCACTGGAAAGGGGTAGATCTGATAGTTATGGTGGTGATAATGATGGATGGTGATGATAATAGTGGGGGGGGGGGTGCGGTAGAAAATTTAGCAGAGTTAATGTTCGCCGGTGATGACAGCAGTGTAGAAACGAAGTGAAAATTATGATTATGGTGATGATGATGGCATTATAGAAAAGAGCAGATATGATGATGATGATGATGACGATGATGATGGCACTACAGACAAGGGTAGAAATTGATGATGATAATGATGATGATGGTGATGATGATAATGGCACTACAGAAAAAGGTAGAGGTGATGATGATGATGATGATGATGATGATGATGATGTGAAATAATTAGAGGCCCATACTAGGTAGACAGGTAAAGTAGCCGCCTATGTCACGATACAGGTAGAAAGAGAGAGAGAGAGGAGGGGGGGGGAGTCTGTGAGGGGATGCGAGGGAGTAAGGCAAGAGATGGAGGGAAAGGGGGAAGGTGATTCACTGAAGGATTAGAGAGAGAGAGAGAGAGAGAGAGAGAGAGAGAGAAGGTAAAGGGGGGGGCATATCCAGGGGGGTGCTGGTAGGAAGTAAACATGGTAGCAGATATTGAGGTATGGTGGCCTGAACTCAGTAATTGCGAACAAATATTACCTTGGTGGGGGGAAGGGTTGCTCTCTCAGGGGAAGGGGGATGGGGTTGGTGTGGGGGGGTTGTGGTCGTGGAGGTGGGCAGGTGAGGGGAAGATGAAAATAGAAATAGATTAGCCCTCCTCCCTCCCCCTATTCCGTTTTCCATTTTGCTATCCTTAAGTATCTCAATATGACCTAACCCGTCCCATCGAAACCAAGCCAAACCTATTTTAACATAATAAAACTGGGCTAATTTAACTATACCTTGCTTGATCTGATCACCTGGTCTATCTTACCTTTTCTTTACTCTCCCTTCTCTTCTCTTCCCTTCCCTTCCCTTCCCCTATCTTCTCAAACCTTTTATACCTAACTTACCTTTGCCGTACTTAATCCACACCTAACCCAGCAACGCAGTAAATCTAACACTAAGATTACACTGAACCCATACTTGATTAAACAGTTAAATTACTCAGATCAGTCTCTTCTAAACTAACTTGTCTTAACTTTATTTTCCCACTGAATTGAGGTCCTTCAGGATGAGAGCCCACTTTATTATTATTATTATTTGCGAAGGAGTTTCTGAGGCTCCTTCTTTCCTTTATTTGCTTTCTTCCTGAGATTTCTTTATTTTCCTTCTGTTCTTTTCCCTTCTGTTCCTCTGTCTGTTTGCTTTCCCTTCCCCGTATTTGTTTTTCTTTCCCCCCCTCCTCTCTCTCTCTCTCTCTCTCTCTCTCTCTCTCTCTCTCTCTCAATAATCCGTCCATCGTGTGCAGCCCCCACCTTCAATCAGGGCACTCATTAGCCGCCATCATCATCATCATCATCATCACCCCTGCCTGATTGCCCCACCCACGCCACCGCCAACCCATCAATTAACCTCCCTCTCCTGTTAGCTGGTCAACCGCCGCCATTTTGGATCCAGGAGAGACGAGGGGGAGGGGTTTGAGAGGGATGGGTGGGGTTGTGAAAATATTAGGGAACCTGGTTATTCGTTTATTTATTTATGTATTTTTATTTATTATCTGTTTGTCTATCCATCTGTCTATCTATCTATGTTTTTCTATGTTTAATACTACGTTCGTATTACTGTTTAACTAAGTCTCTGAAGTGTGTGTGTGTGTGTGTGTGTGTGTGTGTGTGTTTTACTGTTTGACTAGTTGTTGTTGTTGTTGTTATTGTTTTTTCGAGTTCTGTTTAACCCTATACAATGGTGAAATATTACGAGTATTTAAGTCTTGCTACCTCATAACGCATTCTCTCTCTCTCTCTCTCTCTCTCTCTCTCTCTCTCTCTCCAGATGATTTTTAGGTTATATTAGCCTTTTCGAATTAAGTAAAACCGTCTGGAGGTAATAAACATGAACTATATTATTGATTATAGTAGTGAAGAGTTATGTATCTTTATTTTTTTATTTTTGCTTTACTTTTGATGCTACTTAAGCCATATACATCATCTTTACTTTCTCTGTATAAAATTTTCCATATATTTTTCCTAGACCACAAAAAATATACACCATGATAATTTTTGCACATAGTTTTTTTTTTTTTTTGGGGGGGGAGAAAAGGATATGAATACATTCTTCCAATTTGAAAGCGTATTAAGTCCATTAGTGCCCTTTTTTTTTTTTTTTTTGGAGGGGGGGGGCTCGGGTAGGCGAGGTGGAGGTTTGAGAGTGACTTGGTTCTTTGAAATAATGTTAAGTATTTTGGTTTCGAGGAGAAAGAGAAAGATTGAAAGTGGAGAGAAAATGTGTGAGTGAGTACTAGAGTGAGGTGTTTGGGAGGAGGAGAGGGACGGAAAATAAGGTGGAGAAACGTGTATGTGTGTGTGTGTGTGTGTGTGTGTGTGTGTTTGGAGACGGCGGCCGGAAACAAAGTTGCAACAAAATGAGCAATAGAATGTGAGGTGGTGTGTCGCTTTGTTGCTGACTTGTGATAGAAATGCCTGGAGGTACTGTTGTCGAAACCACCCCTCACAGGATGCGGCGACAGGCAATAAATAGTAGGCACTACATTTGGAAGTTTGGCTGAAGTATGCTTGAGGAGGAAGGTAGGATGAGGAGTAAGACAAGGTTAGGCATAGAAAGTGAAATTGAGTGTATGGAGTTTTTTTTTTACGCGTTCATATAGGGAAATTAACTATATAATCTGGCATCCATCCATCCATCAGTCACCATCCATTCATCAGGAGTGTAGGGGCCCAGGGCTAGGTTACTCAGTCCAAACATGAAAGGCTAGATTGACCAGTCGCTCTTCCCTGGACGGCATTGTGTGAACAGTAAACCCCAACCATCCCTGGAATTTAGACCCTAATGGACCCCATCCGTTTAGAGCACCGCAACCCACCTGACCATCAAGCGTCCATTTGGTTATATGGTTACTGCCCAGCGTAGTAAATGGTTCCCTGGGATACAGAAACAGTTTGGCATGTCACTCAGTGTAGTCACGTAATGGTAGCACTATATTGAAAGAATGGATGGCAGACCTCCAGCTATCCAGTCTTATTAAAGAACGTAATCTATCCTCCTCTGCCCCGCCCCGCCCCGCCCCGCCCCGCCCTGCTTTTCCCCCAAATCTCGGTTATCCTCAAACAGTCGTATTTAGCCTGAGAGAGGTCACTCGGGTCAAAGAATTACGGAAAGACGAGATTTGTTTTTGTGTTTTGGTTCTTGATCGTTGTGGTTGTCGGATTAGAGTGATTCAGAAGACCTGTTTGAGGAAATTGTTTGATACGGAAATACTGGGGAGAGAAGATGGTATTGTCCTTATTATTGTTTTTATTATTTTTTACGTGTCTTCTGTGTAAGGGAACTCTCTCTCTCTCTCTCTCTCTCTCTCTCTCTCTCTCTCTCTCTCTCTCTCTCTCATGCAGCGGCTGATAGGTTTGAGGAGCAGCCAAAAATAATATTGCTTGAGAGAAACGCAAGGAATGTGAAAAGTGAGAAAGTTTTGTGAAATTTGAAGTGAGGGAGTGAGAGAGTAAGCGTGAGGAAGAGAGTGAAGTGTGAGGGAAGGTGTGAGAGAGTGTGTAAGGGAAGGCGCGAGAAGTGTGTGCGAGAGAGTGAGTGTGAGGGAGAGTGTGAAGTTTGGTAGTGTGAGAGGTGTGAGAGTGAGTGAGGGAATGTGTGAGAAAGCGTATGTGGGAGGAGAGTGTGAGATGTGAGTTTGTGAAAGGATGAGGTGTGGGAGAGAGCAGGGGAGCGAGAGTCAGGGTATGAGTGGAAGAGTGTGTGGGAGTTTGAATGAGGGTGTGAGTATGAAGGAAGGAGGGTGTGAATTTACGGAAGTGTGTAAGAGAAGGAGTGTGTTGGAGGGTGAGATGTGAAGGGGAAAGTGATTCTAGGAGTATGAGAATCTAAGGGTATATGAAGTTCAGATTTCAAGCAAGGTGGAGTATAAGGTAGGGTCAGGGAGAAGACTTGAAGGAGGTTGAAATGTTAAGGCGAGGCAGGATGAGGGGTGAGGCAGGGTGAGGGTTGGACAGGGTGTGGTGTGGAGCAGAGTGAGGGGTGAGGCAGGGTGTGGGGTAGGACAGGGTGTGGGGTGGAGCAGAGTGTGGGGTGATGGGTGAGGCTTGTTAAGGATCATCCCACAGCCCCATAAAGCTCACTAGTTTGAGAGAGAGAGAGAGAGAGAGAGAGAGAGAGAGAGAGAGAGATTTAGGTGGTAGAGTCAGGGGGAGAGAGGGGTGAGGGTGAGGAGTTAAGTTGTGGTGGACAGTAGGGGCGAAGGGGGTGACGAGGAGTGTATGAAAAGTGAGGAAGATGAGGGAGTTGAGGGGCTGAGTGTGAGGGGAAAGTGGGGGTGAGGGTGGTATGAGGGAGAACGGTGAAGGGGTGAATGAGGGGAGAGGGAGGGAGGGGGAGGAGAGGAAAGAGAAAAGCGAGAGGGATGTATGTGAAGAATAAGGGGTTGAAGTGACATGGACATTGTGAGGGAAAGGCTGTGGAGGGAGGGAGGGGTACAAGTAATGAGGGAGGGGTATTATGGGTTGGGAGGGAGGGAGGGGTGTTAAGGGTAGGAAGGAAGGGGTGTTAGGGGTGGGGATCGTGTGGGGGTGAAAAGGGGAAGAGGGCATAAGTTCTAAGACAATTTACACCGTGATTTACCAGGTCTTACTCAGAAGTTGGAGGACCACTGTGAGATGTGTGATGGTGGTGTGTGTGTTGGGTGGCGATGAGAGAGAGAGAGTAATATAATTACTTTTCTGTTTTTGGATTTTCAGTTTTTAGATGTCAGCCAGCTCACTTATGATGCTGGATGTAGTGTTAGTATGGTGTGTGTGTGTGTGTGTGTGTGTGTGTGTGTGTGTGTGTGTGTGTGTGTGTGTGTGTGTGTGTGTGTTCTTATTTTTTTCCTTTTTCTTTTTTCTGATTCTTAGTAATCTAGTCAACCCTTAAACGATGGAAGGTTTCCATGGAGATGAAAATTGTCTTGCGTCAGCCAGAGTGTAAATGCCTAAGGACTCTATTACTTACAGACGTTAGCGTTTGTTTTAAGGCTAGTGGGAGAAATATTTTTATTATTATTATTGTTATAATAATAATAATAATAATAATAATAATAATAATTATTATTATTATTATTATTATTATACTCTTGGAAGAGCCTGGAAAAATGTACCGTACCTAAGCATTCGAACCTCGACCCGTACTCCTAGTAGTTAGTGATGATACACACATAACGTCGCCAGTCATTAAAAGATATGTTCAACATTCCCTTATATGAGGGCACGCTTCACTCCCTTAGAGTATTGCAAGAATATTCTGTGGCTGTTAACCAAGCACACAGCAACACATGCGGCATTTTAACTCCATAACCACTTCGATTTCTGTCCTGAACAGAATCGTCTGGTGCTTGCCAAAAAATAATATCAGGGAGTACCCATCAATAGAAGAAATGTGGTTCATCGAAACAGGTTTTGAAGTTTCCGAATGCTAGGATTTCTGAGTTAAGTAAAGTATTGTGGTGTTAGCTGAAACAAATTACGTAACTGCATCGTTCTCAGAACATGGATTCAAGGGGACACAATGATATACCAGGCAAGGAAGGCTGCAGGTACATTGAGGGCGGTGACACGACTTAGGGAGATGAGCTTAGAAGTAAAGAAATCGTTGCATGACCGTATTATGCTCCCCACTTAATTGGAAGTAAAGCTTGGAATCTGCAGTCAAGAATGAAAGATGCGAAAATGAGTTATAAGAGAGAACCGTTTGGAATTACGTGGAGAGACAAACAAATGAGGAAGTCAGGAACAGTGTGGTGTTGATGTGTATGTACTGAGATGGTTGGCCAAGTGGAGCGAAAAGCGTGATGAGAGACTAACTTGGAGAGTGTGAGTGAGATGGCCGGGGGGGAGGGGAAGGGATACCTAAGGATGAGATGGAAGAAACGGAATGGAGAAGTATATGAGTGAGAGTGGTCTGGGATGGGGAAAGACCTGCTTGATGGCTGGGGAAAAAGTGACATGGAGGCGAGAGTATGCAGCCACCCTCTCCTGGATGAGGGCGTCTGGCAGGAGAGAGAGAGAGAGAGAGAGCAATGATTATATTTGTGCGCGCGCAGACACAAGAGATACATGCTCCATTTTCTTTAGCGAGAAGACAGTGGGATGGGGTACTCAAAGAAATAGCCCGCACCCTTCACATGCCATGCTACAGTGGCGTGTATAGAGGCGAATGTGATGGTAGTGGCGGACTGGTGGGCTATGGTGGGGTTATGGTAGTGGTTATGGTGGTTGTTGTGGATACTTTATACTGGTGTTGTGGTGCTGTCTTGTTCTGCCTGTAATATCTTAAAGTGATGGGGGAGGGCTGGCCGGCTGGGTTCTTTGTTTTATACTCTGCAGTCTTGTTGAGGACATATATTCCTCTCTCTCTCTCTCTCTCTCTCTCTCTCTCTCTCTCCATATTTTTCACATTTGTCTCCCCCATGTACACTAATCCCTTTTCCCTTGCCTCATTCATAATTTTCTCCCTGTTCATTGCTTTCATTTTACATCTCCAAGCTTGATCTCACCTCCTCTCATCTTTCTCGTCTCCTTTCTCATATGTCTTTCTTCTCCTCTCAACTTACCCATTTATTGCTGCTCTCTCTTCTTTTCCAATCCATTTTTTTTTCCCCCCACCGCCTCCTTCTTCTGTTCGCCCATCTCTCTATCCATCTTTCCTTCCTCCTCCACCTTCTCCCACCTCCCCTCTTCCACCTTTTCTCTTTGGCTCCATCCTCCTCTTCTTCCTCATTTCGTATTCATCTCCTCGCCTGTCTTCCATCATCATCGTCGCCGTCGTTTCCTCTTCCCTTCTTGCGCTGTCCTCCTCCTCCTCCTCCTCCATCATCAGCATTTTATCCTCTCTTCCCTTCTACTTTCGTCCTCCTCCTCTTCCACCTCCTGTCCCTCCACCTATTTTTTTTCCTCCTTTCCTAATTTTTCTTTCCCCTTCCTCACGTCATCATTATCAACATATATCCATTTTTCATCCTCTGTCTTCCCTTCTTTTTATCACCTTAATATCGTCCCTGCTGTTCTTTCCTCTTCCTCTTTCTTTCTCTGGCTCTCCCTCTTTCTTCTCTTCCTCTTTCCCTCTGTACCTCTTCCTCTTTCTTTCTCTACCTCTTCCTCCTCCCTCTTCACTTCCTCTGTTGCCCCACCTCTTCCTCTGTTGCTCCACCTCTTCCTCTTTCTTTCTCTACCTCTTCCTACTCCCTCTTCACTTCCTCTGTTGCTCCACCTCTTCCTCTTTCTTTCTCTACCTCTTCCTACTTCCTCTTCACTTCCTCTGTTGCTCCACCTCTTCCTCTTTCTTTCTCTACCTCTTCCTCTTTCCTCTCTTCGTTTTTCTTTCTCTTCCTCTTCTTTCCTCTCTTCTTCCGCTTTC
Organism: Coenobita brevimanus; assembly: GCF_032717465.1. Lineage (NCBI taxonomy): Eukaryota > Metazoa > Arthropoda > Malacostraca > Decapoda > Coenobitidae > Coenobita > Coenobita brevimanus. The sequence goes on from NC_136978.1 coordinate 11,566,757, forward strand.
CTCTCCTCTTCCACTTCTCTCTCCTCTTCATCTTTCTCTTCCTCTTCCTCTTTTCTCTCCTTTTCCTCTTTCATTCTCTACCAGTTCCTATTTCCTCCTCTTCCTCCTCCTGTTACTCTTTCCTACTCTTCCTCTTCCTCTTACTCTTTCCTCCTCCTCCTCCCACCACCACCACCACCACTTCCTCCTCCTCCTCCCTCCCATTTTAATTGCACGTATCATGTCCCCTTCTCTCACACTCGCTCGTTCACACGTTCTCTCTCTCTCTCTCTCTCTCTCTCTCTCTCTCTCTCTCTCTCTCCGTCATCATTATCACCAATTTTTCCACTTTTTCCTCCTCCTCCTCGTCTTCATTATAACTCAGTTCTTAGTTTTCGTTTTTTTTTTTTTTTTTCCAAGTTCCTTTATCACCCCATCCTTAGGTGGGAAAACAGGTCTGGATGATGATGATGATGATGATGATGGTGGTGATGATGATGGTGGTGGTGATGATGATGGTGGTGATGATGATGATGATGATGATGATGATGATTAAGAGGAGGATTTTGTATTTTTGGTTATACGAAGCTGCTTGTCCATAATTCTGTAATTCTTTCTCTTCTCGCTTCTCTTCCTTCCTTCCTTTTTCTCTCTCCCTCACCATTTTTCCTCTCCTCTTCTCGTGTTTCTCTCCTCTTGTGTCTTCTCCTCTCTCTTTGCTTCCTCTTCCCTCTCTTTTATTCCTTCCTCTCCTCTCTTACATTTCCTCCCCTCCGTTTGTCTTCTCTCTCTATTTCCCATCCTCTCCTCTACCCTCGTGCTCATCTGTCTCTCCTCTTCTCTCTTGTCTCTGATCGTCTCCCCTCATCTGTAATCTCTCTCTCTCTCTCTCTCTCTCTCTCTCTCTCTCTCTCTCTAATATATACATATATATATATATATATATATATATATATATATATATATATATATATATATATATATATACATATATATATATACATATATATATATATATATATATATATATATATATATATATATATATATATATATATATATATATATATATATATATATATATATATATAATGCTTGTGTGTTTACATGGATAGATCTGAATACTCATACCGGTAGGTCTAAGCGTAATATAATTACTGGGTTATATACCGTATAATTTTACTTACCTACCGCTTCTTCCATTTTGATTTTTCCTCTATGTCCTCCTCCTCCTCCTCCATGTAATTTATTCTGCCGAGCCTTCTTCATTTTTCATGTTTAATATCATCTCGCTTCTCGCCTTCCTTTCTCCACCCACTCACGCTTCTCCATTAGGCTATACCGTCTTCTCCGTTTCTGCCATCTCCTTCATCACAATTTCAGATCTCACTCCTTCTACTTCCTCCATTTTCTTTCTCCACATCATCATCATCTCCTTCTCCTCCGTCTGTCATCGATTATGTTTCCTGCCTCTTCTTCCTCTTCCTCTCGCGTTCCTCTTCCTTTCTCCTCCTCTTCGTATTTTCTTCGTCTTTCTCCTCCTCCTCTTCCTCTTCACCTGGATGATGTCTTCTTCCTCGTCCGCCTGTCTTCCTCCTCCTCCTCTTGCTCGTTCATCTAATCCATCCTCGGAGCCTTCTTCATCTTTCCTCTTTATTATCTGGCCACATATTTTCCTCTTCCCTTTTACCAGCATTTTTTTCATTGTTTTCCCTTGTCTTCTTCATGTTTGTAGTTTTTTTTTTTTAAATTATCATCACCATCATCATCGTTATTGTCATCGTTATCATCGTCATCAACATCATCATCATCGTTGTTGTCATCGTTATCATCGTCATCATCATCATCATAATCGTTATCGGTATCGTCGTCTTCGTCATCTTCTTCGTCATCATTTATTTTCTTTTCATTTTCCAGTTTCCCTCAGTTTCCCTCTTCCTCATTTTCACTCCGGTACAAGATCTCTCCCCATAGGTAACTCTCTCTTTCCCCTCTACTTTCTGTAATCTCTTCCTGTCTTCATATTTACCCTCTTTCGTCTTTCATTTTACTCTTCCTTCAATAATCTGTTTTTCCTCTTTATACCCTTTCCTCCCTGCTTTCCTTTTTCCTTCGTCCATTTTCCCGTTTTCCTTAATGATCTGGTTTCACTGTTCCTTCATATCATCTTTTTCCCTTTTATATTTCCCCCTTTCTTTCCTATTTTCCCTTTTATCTCGTTCATTTTTCCCTTTTCCTTGACATTCTCACCTGGCGTCTTTATTCCAGGAAACACCAGACGATTTTTTTTTATTTTTTCATCTTTTTATTTATTTATTTATTTATTTATTTTCCTTAGAGGTATTCATGTGATTTTGAGAGTGTTAATTTTTCCTGTTTTTCCCTTTCATATCTTCCCCTATTCCTCAGACTTCTTTCTTTATTTTCTCCTATTTTTCCAAGCTTTCCTGATTATCCCCCTTTTTTCCTCTTTCATATTTTCCTCTCTTCCTCAAATTTCTTTCATTATTTTCCCTTTTATTTTTACCATTTTCCTGATACATACTCTCTCAGGTAAATCTCCGAACACCCTACCTTTCCCTGAGTTTTCCCTTTTCTCATTTTTCCTTTCAGTTTTCCCTCTTTCCGGGTCTCATCTACCGCGCTGTGTCCTTCATTTCTTTTTTTTTCCTTTTTCCTTTTTCATTATTTTCTCTTTTCCATAATTTCCTCTCCTTTCCCAGGCTTTCCGTTTTGCTTCTCCGACATTCATTTCCCCCGGTTCCTGCTTTCATTTCTCCCGTTTTGCGGATTTTCCTTCCCTTTGTCGGCTTTTCCCTCTCATTTTCCGGCCTTTTCATCCCATTTTCCGGCTTTATATCCCCTTCTCCGGCTTTATCTCCCCCTTTCCGGCTTTTCATCCCTTTTTACGGCATTTCCACTCCATTTTCCGGCATTTCCTCCATTTGTCCGGCATTTTATTACATTTTCCTTCTTCTTCTTCTTTTTTTTTTTTTTTGCAGTCCGACCTTCATTTTTTTCGCTTTTCTGTTTTCCGTTCTTTCATTATATCATTTCTTTTTCTTCCCCCCTATTTTCCCCTTTGCTGTTTGCTTTCCTTTGTATTCCTTTGTAAATTTCCGTTCTCTCTCTCTCTCTCTCTCTCTCTCTCAAGCCTCCCATCTCTGATATTCCCTTTTTTAGATTCGGGAGCATCTTAAGGACCTTCCCGGTCATTCACTCCCATCTTTAATATTTAGCACACAGGTTGCTTCATTAAAGAAACCCCATATGGTGCTTCACTTTAATTCCCTAAAGATTTTCACATAGGTGCCTCATTCTAAAGAAACCCCATATGGTGCTTCACTTTAATTCCCTAAAGATTTTCACATAGGTGCTTCATTCTAAAGAAACCCCATATGGTGCTTCACTTTAATTCCCTAAAGATTTTCACATAGGTGCATCATTCTAAAGAAACCTAATATGGTGCATCACTTTAGCCCCCTAAGGATTTTCACACAAGTTGCTTCAGTAGAGACTCCATATGGCCTCTCATCAGTCTTGTAAGTCTGTACCTGTTCTACAGTTTTCACTTTTTCCCTGTTTGCCTTTTCACCTTCTTCATTTCTCCGCTGTGGCCAGCGTCGCTGATTGCGAAGTTGCCTGCCCGGTAGCGTCGGGGTTCGAATCCTGGTGCAGGCAGCTGGCGTCACGCGATTCAGGTGTCCCTCCAACCTTAGTGGGTTGGTAGGTAAACTGAGTAGCTAGGGTAACACTTGGGGGAGGTAACTATGGCAACCTGTATGATGCAGTGGCCTTGTATCCCAGGGTATTCCGTGGATAACCTGCCACAGGCTTAAAGGCATATTACGGAGATGAGCACCGCGGCTAAGCACCTCCTGGCGACTACCCTCCCCCTTTCCCTCTCCCTTTATTTCTCCCTTTCCTTATAAGTATCCCGCCATATTCCCGGATTATCCTTCTTCCCTCCCTCTTCCCGTTGTTTCTTCATCTCTCCCATTCCCCTAATTTACGTACATTCTTCCTCCCCCCACATAACTCTCTCACCTTCCCTCCACCCTAAATCTCTCCATCTAAATAGTCCTTTTCCATGTCATGTATTTTCATTTTAATTCTTCATTCTTCATTTGTTCCCGTCTTTTTCCCCTTTTCCATTAGTTACTTTCCTTTCCCCAAATTTTTCTCCATTTTTCCTCAGTTTTTTCTCTTATTCCCCTTCATCTTCTGTTTTCCGTAATTTCCCTTATGTTCCTTACTTCCTTCCACGATCTTTTATTTTGTTCCTGTTCCTTTCATGTTTTTTCTCTTCCTTCCATCTCTTCCTTTCCCTCTCTCATCGTCTTTTTTCCATATCTTTTTTTCTCACGTTATTTTAAAAGCTCCTTCACATTTTCACCTTCTGTTTCAGTATATCTCGTGTTTCCCCTCATCTTCACGCACTTTCTCCCCTCACGCCTCCTTCCCCTCACCCTAAATTTCTTCATATGCATATCCTCTCACCTCTGATTTTCCCCCTTTTCCCCTTAGTCTTTCATAACTTCCCATTTCCCCCTTTTTATTTTCTCCTATTTCCTCCAGTTCCCCCCGCCCCTCTTCTTCCCATCTTCCATTTTTCTTTTGATTTTCCCCCGTTTTCTGTTGTTTTTATCAGATTTCTTATTTTCCTTTCTTTTTCTTTTTCCTTCCTCGTGTTTCCTTTCATTTTACGTCTTTCATTTTCCCAGTTTCATTCCTCAGTATTTCCTCATCACACACACACACACACACACACACACACACACACACACACACACACACACACACACACACACACACACACACACACACACACACACACACACACACACACACACACACACACACACACACACACACACACACACACACACACACACCTCACGTAAATCTCCCTCACGCCTCCTTCCCTCCACCCAAAATTTCTTTATATGCAGATATTTCCACCCTCCTCCCCTCATTCATTTCCCCTTGTCCCCTCATTTCTCCCATTTTCGCCCATATTTTCCTTTTCCCCATTAATATTGTTTTTCCTCATTTTTTTATTTTTCTTGCCATCTTTTAAAATTTCCCTGTTTCAATTCATTTTCAACTTAATTCCCAATTTGTTCTTATTTCCCTCTACGTTATTCCCTGCGCTTTCCTGTTGTAATTTCAGTCCTTTTTTGGCCGATTAGGAGCGTAGGGACCCGGGGTTAGGCTGCTGAGTCCCACCCTTTAAGGTTAATAATCATCCACGCTAGCCCTTGGGTGGCATTATGTGAGAAATAAACCCCAACCACCCTTTCGATATAAGCCCCCATGGACCTCGTCTAATCGGAGCACCTTGTCCACTAGACCACCAGGCGTCATTTGGTGATAGGGTTACCACCCAGCGTAATGTTTTTCTGGATTATAGGGAACATCTGGCTTGTCAGTATGTCACCTGGAGGCAGCATTACATCATGTGAGTGGATGGTTGGCGCAGGCACATTGTTTCCTTCTTAATCTTTTCCTCCCCGTTTATATTTTTGTTACTATTTTGATTCTTTCCTCCTCTCTTTTCTCTCCTCACATCTTCATTCCTCTCTTTCCTCCATTCTTTCTCTCTGTTTTCTGTTTTGTTCTTCGTTCCTTCCTTCTTTCTTCCCCTTTTGCCCTTTGTTTCTTCCTGTTTCCTCTTGTTTCTTCCTCCTTCCTCCTTTCTTCCTCTTACGTTTCTTCCTTGTTCCTCTTTCCTCTTCTTTCTCCCTTTCTTGCGTCCCTCCTGTTGTCGTTTATTTGTTCCCTCGTTTCTCCTCCCACTTTCAATTCCAGTTTCCAGTCTCTCCTACGTTGTTTTTTTTCCTCTTTCCTCTCGTCTTCCTTTCTTTATCTTTCCTTCCCCCCCCCTCTCTCTCTCTCTCACGTAACTCACTCCCACACCACCCACGCCTTTCCATCTCATCCATTTTTCTCCTTTCCTTCATATTCTTCATTTCTCACTGTCACTTTCCCCTTATTCCCTCACGTTGCCTGTCATCCATAATTGTTTTCCCTTTTCCTTAATTTTGTCTTTTCTTGTCCCCTTTTCCCCTCTTGTTTTCTGTCTCGCCTTTTCCCCTCTTGTTTTCTGTCTCGCCTTTTCCCCTTACATTTATTTCCTAAGTTTTATCATTTTTTCTCCTTCATAATTTTCCCTTTCCCCTTCCTTTTTCCCTTCCGTTTTATTTTTCACTCTTTCCTTGGTTTTTATCTTTTTTTTCTTCAGTTTCCCCTCTTCCCTTCGTTCTTCAATTTCATTTTCATTTTTCCGTTCTTTTTATTTTGTTACAAGCTTCCCCACGGTTTTATTTCTTCTCCTGTCAGCTTTCCCCTTTTCCTGTTTCCCCTCTTCCTATTTTCCCTCTTCCTATTTTTCTTCTTTTCCTGTTTCCCCTCTTTTCACCAGATTTTCGTTTCCCCTCATCAACACACCTCCCTCCCCTCACGTAAGTCTCCCTCACGTCTCTTTCCTCCTCCCTAAATTTCCTCATATGCATACAATCACTCCCACCCTTTCCACATTCATTTTCCTGCTTTTTTTTCCCTTTAATTTTCCCTTCTTTTCCCTCAGGTTATTTCCTTTCTAAACCTTTTTCCTTGTGTGTGTTTTTTTCTTCATTTTCCCCTCTTTCCTTTTAGTTTTTTCCTTTTCATTTATCATAACTTTTTCCTTTTTTCCCTTCCGTTTTCCTTCATTAGTCCTTTTTTCCTCTCTTCCCACTATCATTGCTTTTTTCCCTCCACTTTTCCTCCCTTATCTTTTTCTTTTCCCCTCATCTACACACACACACACACACACACACACACACACACACACACACACACACACACACACACACACACACACACACACACACACACACACACACACACACACACACACACACACACACACACACACACACACTTCCTCCATTCACGTTACTCCCTCACGCCGCCTTCCCTCCACTCTAAATTTCCTCATAGACATGCACACAGCTCTCCCTATTAATTATTTCCCCTCCTGCATTTCACCCTTAGTTTTTCCTAATTTTTCCTTTTCTATATATTTTCCCGTCTTTCCTGACTCATTTTCCTGATTTCCTTCGTTGTCCTACTTCATTCCCTGTGTTTTTTTTTCCCCTTTTTCCTCTTTATATTTAATCTTTAGTCACGCTCATTTTCCTTCTCAATCGACTCTTTCCCTTGTATTTTCCTCTTTGTTAATATTTCACGACTTATCTTCTTCCTTCTTTCCTCTCCCTCTTCCTTTTTTTCCTCCCTTTCTTCCCTTCTTTCCTCCCTTTCTTCCCTTCTTTCCTCCCTTTCTTCTCTCCTTCCTTTCTTTCCTTCCTTTCTTCCCTTCTTTTCTCTCTCCTTCCATTCTGTTCTCCCTTTCTTGCCTTCTCTCTTCCCTTTCTACCCACCTTTCTTCCCTTCTGCCCTTCCATTCTTCCCTTCATTTTTCCCTTCTTCCCTTCATTTTTCCCTTCTTCCTTCCTTTCCTCATCTTTCCCGTTTCCCCTCATCTACATACACTCTTCCTCCCCTCACGTAACTCTCCCTCACGCCTCCTTCCCTCCACCCTAAATTCTCTCGTTGATGGTGCGGTGGAGAGGAGGAGGAGGAGGAGGAGGAGGAGGAGGAGGGGATAAGACTGCCTCAGGGACTTGACTGACCACCTGGCTTACTGGCTGACTCGCTGGCATACTGAGTGGCTGACTGGTTTATTGAGTGGCTGACTGACTGGTTTATTGAGTGGCTGACTGACTGGTTTATTGAGTGGCTGATTGACTGGTTGAGTGATTGACTGGCTGGCTTACTGGGTTACTGAGTAGCTGACTGACTTTCTGAGTGGCTGACTGGCTTACTGATTGGTCTGCTGATTGGCTGGGACTGGAGGGGGACGCCTTCACGTGGTGGCACCTGTATAATTGTGTAGCTCCACTGCCAGGGTATACAAACATCCCTCAGTTGCCTCCCTATCCCCAGAAAGGAAGATGGCGGACCGCAGGAGATGGGTAACTTCAGCCTGCAGTTCACCGGGTTCACGTTCAGTTAAGTGATTCTAGCCCAACAGATGGTGTGATTCTAGCCCAACAGATGGAGTGATTCTAGCCCAACAGATGGAGTGATTCTAGCCTAACAGATGGAGTGATTCTAAGCTAACAGATGGAGTGATTCTAAGCTAACAGATGGAGTGATTCTAGCCTAACAGATGGAGTGATTCTAGCCCAACAGATGGAGTGATTCTAGCCCAACAGATGGAGTGATTCTAGCCTAACAGATGGAGTGATTCTAGCCCAACAGATGGAGTGATTCTAGCCTAACAGATGGAGTGATTCTAGCCTAACAGATGGAGTGATTCTGGCTTAACAGATGGAGTGATTCTAGCCTTACAGATGGAGTGATTCTAGCCTTACAGATGGAGTGATTCTAACTATCCCACCATTGACTGAATTGACTGGGATCCCTTTGACTGAGTGAGAGACTGGATCAGTTTAGTAAATGGAATAAAATGAGTAAATGAAGAGATAAATAATAAAGTGTGGAAATAATGCCCAGATTACGGCTTTTGGTGAAGCATTGTGTCGTAGGTCAATCGCTCTCTCTCTCTCTCTCTCTCTCTCTCTCTCTCTCTCTCTCTCTCTATCCCACTTTTCTCTCCACTTCCCCCTTCCCTCTTTCTCTTTTTCCCTTTTGTACCTGCATCATGTTCCTCCCTTCTCTTTTACTTCTCCCTTCCCCTCTCATCCCTCTCGTCCTCATCCCCTCTCATCCTCTCCTCTCTTCTCTCCCCCGTCTATTCTATCCTCTCCCACTCCCATCCTTTCCCCCCTCCCCTTCCATCCTCTCTTCTTCCCCTCTGTTCGTTCCTTGTCTCATCCCCTCTTCTGTCATCCATTCCCTCCTTTCCCTTCTCCCACTTCCTCTCCCCCTCCTCCCCCCTCACCCTCTATTCCTTCTTCCTGTCCCCCTCCCCCTCCTCCATCTTGCACCCCTCCTCTTTCTCCCTTCTCTGCTCCTCCTCCCTCCCCTGCTCCTCCTCCCTCCCCCACTTCCCTTCCGCTTCCCTCTTCCTCTCCTCCTCCCTCACCTCCCATCCTCCTCTGCATTCTCTACGCCTCACTTCCACTCTATCCCTCCCCGTTCTCCTCACTATCTCATTCTCCCTTCCCTTCCCTTCCCTTCCCTTCCCTTCCCTCCCCTCCCCTCCCCTCCCCTCTCTTCCCTCCCCTCTCTTCCCTCCTCCCCTCCCCTCCTCCCCTCCCCTCCCCTCCCCTCATCCTCCCCTCCCCTCATCCTCTCCCTCCCCTCATCCACTCCCTCCCCTCATCCTCTCCCCTCCCGCCTGCCTTTCAGAGCGAGGAGATAAGTCCGTATTTGGCCTGTGTTGGCGGCCCTATACACTGATTGATAAGAGGCTTGTCTGGCGGGGAGAGTGGGGAGAAGGGGAGAGAGGTGGGGAGCGGAGGAGGAGATGAGGAGGGGATGGGGATGGGGAGCAAGGGACAGAGTTGGGGAGGAGGGGAAAGAGGTAGGGAGGAGGATAGAGGGAGGGGGAGAAAGGAGAGGGGTTGGGAGGGGAGAGAGGTGGGGAGAAGAGAAAGAGGTATGGGGAGAAAGGGGAGAGAAATGAGTGGTGAAGAGGAGGGGGAGAGACATGTGTAGGAGGGAGAGGAATAGTGGGGGAGAAAACAAAAGATAGGATGAAGAGAGAATGAAGTGGGGAGAATGTAGGGTGGGTGGGAAAAAAAAAATGAGTGGGGTGTTGGGGAGAAGTGGGAATAGGGACAGGTGAGAGGAGAGGGGAGGATGGGGAGAAGAGAGTAGGGAGAAGGGAAAGTGAGGGAGGGTTAGGGAGAGAAAAGAGGGAGAGTGGGGAGAGGAGGACACATGGTGGAAACAGCGGGAGGAAGTCAATATGAGAGGGTGGGGAGGTGAGAGAAGAGAGTCTAGGTGAGGGGGAAGACGGGGAGATTGGGGAGAAGAGAAGAGGAATGGTAAGGGAGATAAGGATGCAAAGAGAAAAGGACGGAAGAAGAGATGTAGGGAGAGGGGGAGGAAGGGGAGAGGTGACGGAGGAGGGGGCGAGGAAGAGGGAAAGGATGGGGAGAAGGAGGGAGGAAAAGGGAGGAGAAGAAGAGGCAGGATTGTCAGAGAGGAAGATGGGGAAGGAGGAAGAGAGAGAAACAAGATTTTCAAGGTGGCTAGTCTTCGTAATTTGAGAGAGAGAGAGAGAGAGAGAGAGAGCAATTTAGTGAGTGAGAGGTTGAGTGTGATGCCCTGATGGTCGGTAATTTGCTACATATTGATCTAGTGCTCGACCTTCCTGCAACCCCCCATCTCTCTCTCTCTCTCTCTCTCTCCCTCAGGAATAGAATACAACGATGTGTGTGTGTGTGTGTGTGTGTGTGTGTGTGTGTGTGTGTGTGTGTGTGAGAGAGAGAGAGAGAGTCCTATAGTTTTACGCACCTCGTATATAGGGATTCTATTATATATGCATTATATGAGAGGGGAGCAGATAGCCCTATGGAAATTCTCATGTATGGTTTCTGTTATACAAACATTATATATAAGAGAGAGAGAGAGAGAGAGAGAGAGAGAGAGAGAGAGAGGGAGGGAGGGGGGGAGGGGGGGAGTAAACAAGATCTGTCCAACTAATGCACCCCTGTCTAATATAATTCCCTATGTTCGTTCCCTTATACTCCATTTACTTCCCTTCAGCCATTCAGAATACAGTTACTACTTCTATTTTGACCCATTCTTTTGTTAATAATAATGTGGTAATAATAATGATAATAATAATAATAATAATGATGATTATGATGATGATAATAATAATAATAATATAAAACAAGAAGAATACAAATACGAATAATTCCAAGTAATGATTTTACCTTTCCTCCTCACCACCACCACCACCACCACCACAATCACTTCTGCGTCTACTCCTATTACCAGCCAACTGCTCCTCTCTACCAATCCCCATCATCTCCCACCAACCATTTATAAGTCCACTAAACAAGCAGCTTATTCTGTTATGCTCCTTATTCCCTATAGTCCTATCCTCCTTATTCCGTATTCTTTCTCTTATTGCTGCTTTTCCCTCGTTATTTCGTTTTTTACTTTTCCCTTTTTCCTTCGTCCTGATTCACTGTATTTTTCTCTTTCCTTTAGTGTTTGTTTCATTTTTTTTCGCATTTTTTCGTATTTCTTTTTCCCTTTTCCAATTATTTTTTTGTTTTTTGATTCCTTTCATCTTCTCCTTTTCTTAATTTTTTTCTATTTTATTTTTATTCCGAATACTCTCCTGTTTTTCTTTTTTTTTTTTCCTGATTTGCTTATTCTCGACTCATGCCTTACATTTTTATTTCTTTGATGCTGTTTATTTCCTGTTTCTTTAGTTATATTCCTTCTTTTCGTTACGTCTTTCCCTTTTTTCTTATTCCCTGTTCGTAACCCCTTTCTTTCCCCGATTCATTTTGCATTGCTTCATTCGCGTTTTCATTTTTATTCATCCTCTCCCTGACTCGTTTTTGCTGTTCCTTTATATCTGTTTTCCTCTTCTTTTTTCCTACGTTATTTTCGATTTAAGTTCTTACGAAGGTTTTAAGTTTCTGTCTTTCCTCTTTTACTTATTCTAGATTCATAACAGGCCTGATTGTTTTATTTTGTTTTGTTTTTTTCTCCTTTGTTCATTTTATTTTTCTTGCTTTGTTTTTCTCATTCTTGATTTTTAAGGTCTTATGTCGATCCATTTGCAATTTTCTTTTATACTTTCCACCTATTTCCGATTCATGAACCCTTTTTCCAGATTAATTTTTGTATTTTTTCGTCTTTGCTATTTTTTCCCTTTCCCTTTCTTCTTCGTGCATATTCCTCATTCATATATCCTTCCACGTACTCCCCTCTCTCCTTGTGTAACACCCAGTCCCACTCCCACTATATTCCTCTTCCTCTCTGCCTCTTCCTCATTTTTAACTTTTTGCTAGATGCCATTATGCTGTCTGTTTCCTCTTATTCCCTTTCCATTTACACCTATTCAACATTCATAACTCCCCCCCTCTTTTTTTTTTTTTTTATTTGCTGCTTCCTATTTCCGCTTGTTTCCTTGACCAGTATTAGTTCTTCCTCATTGATAACTTTTTTCTTTTTATATCTTTTTCTTATTTGCATTTCCACTTTGCCTATTCCTCATTCGTAACTAAATGTGTCAATTCCCCTCTGCTACTTTCCCATTTCCTTATTTCTTTTCTACTTATGCTTATTTTCCATTCGCGATTCTCCCTCTAGCTTCCTTTTTGCTCTTCCTCTTATGTCCCCCTCCAGTTCTTCCTATTCCTCATTCGCTACTCCTATTCAAGTTTCCTCTCCCCATTCATACCGCCCTCACTCCCTCTCCCACTCCATTCATATATATTCCACGTGTCTTTGGTCGGCGCTGTTTGTTTACACGCTCAGCTGATTCACGTCATTTTCGGCCCGCGTGGAATTTCGGCTCCCTCTGTGGGTGGTTTCGTCGTGCCGTTTGTCGTGCCATCTCAGTCGTGTTTTGTGGTCATGTTGGCTGGTTACTAAAATCTATTGGTTTGTTGTGTATAGTCTGACATTACTTGAAATCGTCATTCATCATATCGTATTTTCCCACTATTTCCGTAGGGTGGGTAATAATAATAATAATAATAATAATAATAATAATAAAAGTAAGTCCATGTGAGTTCCCACAAAACCGAACCTCGTCGGTGGGAGAGTGAGAGCTGAATTAAACATCCCCCACACTGGCAAAGTACGAATGGGAAAGGTATGTGCGTAGGAAGAGTGATATATGTGAGTCAAAGTGTTGTGTTGGCTCTGTTTGTGTATCAGATAGTGTGTCAGGTATGAAGATGTGAACGTACGCACATACAGTATGTTACGAACTACATATCCGTTTCTGCTGGCTTTTAACTTGTTCTAGTGGGAGCGCAGATCAGAAGACGAACGCGTTAACCACGGAGACATCGTGGCTTCTTTGTCATTCCAAGCGGCAGTACGACCAGAAAAGAAATAAACTTTTTTTTTTTTTTTTTTTTTTTTTTTTTTTTTTTAACACAGATTGCCTAGAAAACTACCCATACAACTTTTGTTTGGTTAGTTTTATCCAGTAAATCAACACTCATTTACTCACATCCAAGTCGTCGAAAGTACATGACTAAAAAACACATAAGATACGAAAAATAAGATTCCTTTCGCTCCCAGTTGGAATGCGTAATGAAACTGACCATACATTCATTCAGTCATTCAACCCTGCAAAATACATCATTCAGTTTTTATTTACCATTCACTTTGTATTCGTCTTTCACACCTGCCAAACAGAGGAATAAGAACAGATGCGAAAATAAGAACCTGTTTTTCCGGAATACCTGCAGGTGTTTGCGACGTCAATGCCAAGGTAATATTCCCCCGCTGGGTTATTCATCCGCCTAGAGTTTGAGACTGTCGAAGGGTTATTCATTATTCACGTGGACGACTCCTCACTGTCTTTGCTCCATCGAAGTTTTGCACGTTGATGTATTCATGTGTGTAATTTAGAGGGGTTGGGATGATGATGATGATGATGATGATGATACTGCCTTAGCTCCCTGGTAGTCTTGCACCTTGTTGTACTGAAATGTGTGTTGTTGAGAAGAGTTAGGATGATGATGATGATGATGATGATGATTGTTATTGTTATTGTTATTATTTCTACCAAACGTTTTTTTCTAAATTATTCATCCCCCTAGCATTTGATCCTTGCGACGGGTTATTCATTATTCACTTGAACGGCGCCTCACCATCTTTATTCTTTTTGTCTTACACTCTGCCTGTTGTGAAGTATGTGATTTTGATTTTTTTAAAGTTTTCGGCCTTACAGTTTTTTAAATGTGTGGAATTTTGAATATATTTTTATTTTTTCCTGTCTTTCTTAACAAAACGAGTTACTGTATTCGTCACACGTTTTGGTTCTTGAAGTGTGTGATTTATTTGGGCGATTTATGTTTTTTTTTTTGGGGGGGGAGGGGGTAATCTTTTCTGCGTCTCTTATTCCAGCCAGGCATATGACTCACAGGCTGGAGAGGACGCCAATAGAAACCCAAGGCTCAGTTGTCCGATTAAATAAATGTCCCTCAACTATATCCCCCTCCTCGGAAGGAGGATGGTGTACTGCAGGAGAAGGGCAACTTAAGTCTGCAGTCTGCCGGGTTCAAGTTTCAGATGAATGAAGAAGAAGAAATAACAACAACAACAATTTAGAATTCTGAAATTGCTGAAGCAGTATTTAAAGAACTGCACATGCCAGATGAAAATGCTTTTGTTACCATTGTAGACATAATATTAACCCAATAGCGCCCAGTGTCCTCAGTATAGGACGGAGCTGGGCATTTTCAAAATTTAATCAAGAGGGCTACGCCGGGACAGGGACCCATGAGCTTCGCGGCTATGAGCCGACAGGCAGAGGTCGGTACGCCTATTACCCTTCCAGCAAAATCCCTCGCACAGGGAATCTGGGAGCCAATGGGTTAAGGGAGTTTTGGTATAACTCAACATTTTTTACGGATTTTGACCTGTGACCTTGAGATCAAAGTCAATGTCATTCAAACTATGCCAATCATGTTCACTCATGACCCGCTGTATTTCCACAGAGCTTGGTCAAATTCGGCCAAATACTTAACGATTTAACACTTTCGGGCATGAGGCGGCCATTCTGATTTTCCTCAATATCTCAAAACGTATTTGATGGATCTCAGCACCAGTACCCTGATATACTAGAAAATGTTGACGACTACATACTGGAACATTAGCAAAGCAATCGATTCAGTAGTTTTTGATGCTAGGAGTGCAAAAATTGAAACAAATAACAGGGCGCTAGTGCCAGGGAAAAAATGTTTATGCCAAAAGAAGCCTGCAACCAAGATACATCACTCCTGAAAATTTCTAGTCTCCATCTCGAGCGGTCTTGGAATGCCAGCTTTCTAGATCTCCCCTTCCCTCCCACACCCCCAAAAAATAATATCTGCAGTATCAATAAGAGCACAAAATATGGAATTCATAACTAGGCCACATCACATTTCCTCTTTGAAATCTTAAATCCTTTTTTCGAGAATATACAGTTGCTGTAAAAAATTACACTCTAAGGGTTCCGAACATTTGAAGTTAACTACGCGGCTTTCCAGTTGACGTGAAATTTATTGTTGAGTTTAATATTTTTTTTTCCTCTCTCTCACAGAATGTTGCTTTTAATCGTCTTGAGATAGGTATATATATATATATATATATATATATATATATATATAGAGAGAGAGAGAGAGAGAGAGAGAGAGAGAGAGAGAGAGAGCTTGCGGGTATTAGCGCCGCCTTGAAGGAAGTCGTCTCTTCTGAGGGTGTCGGAGGGGGGGGGGAGGGTCAGGAGAGGTGGGGGAGGGGGTCAGGAGAAGTCTGGGGGGATGAAAGGGAGGAGAGGGGTTAAAAAGGGTCAAGGGAGTGGGGAAGAGGGCGTCAAGGAAGGGGGGTTGTAGCGGGGAGAAGTGGGGGTGAAAGGGAGGGAGAGGAGAGGAGGCGGGGGCAGTGGGCATGAAAGGAGAGGGGTGAGAAGGGGAGTAGTGAGGATAAAAGGGGAAGACTGGGGGTGAAGGAGTGTGTGTGTGTGAGAGGAGGGGGTGAGTGTGCAGGTCTGGGTTGCTGGCTTTGATCCTTTGGCCTTGTGTTTTTGCATGGGATAAAGGATTCTGGAGAGAGGGGACGGGAAAGAGGGCGAGAGGGAGTGAGTGGGGCTGGAGGAGTGTGGATGAATGTAGGTGGGTAAGGAAGACCGGTGTAGCCAGAGGAATGTGTTTAGTCGAGGAGGAAAGGGAAAGAATGTGGTAAAGAGAAGAAAGGCGAAGAAACCTGGACTCAGTTGCTCTCTGTAAGATTGGAGGTGGTCAGTCGGTGGGGAGCGAGAGGAAGGCTGTTCGAGATGATCAGTTGTGTACAGAAAGGATTAATATTACTGACTAAGTGGAAGGACTGTGCCCATATTATGATTTTTTTTTTTTTTTTTTTTTTTTTTTAGATGAGGGAACATCTCTTGCAAGGACCGATTGAATCAGTGACACCCTACGAATATTTTTTTTTTTTTTTTTTTTTTCGGATGCTAGATGGTTCACTCAGGTAGACTAGTGACGCCCCATATTACGGCCCTCATGGTCCCGCATCTGTCCAGTCGATCTATGCTTGTTTATAGTGAAGAGAAAGTTTCTCGGTGAGAAAGTGGTGTGACACTGCGGCGAAGAGAAACCAGAGGCTGCCTGTGAGGGAATGGGAGTTGATGGAACGAAAACCTTAACGCCTCCCTCACTGTAAGAGCAGTGTGTGGTGACCCCTGAGAGAGAGAGAGAGAGAGAGAGAGAGAGGTGGGGGGAAAAGGAGGGGAACGAAAGCATGAAGATAAACAGAACTAGATGCTCGTGTAATCAGGGTAAGAGGGACAAGGAAGAGAGAGAGAGAGAGAGAGAGAGAGAGAGAGAGAGAGAGAAAATATGGAGAAGGGAGGCGAAAAAGTAGAATGAAGGAAGGATGATTGGAAAGAGGACAGAGAGAAGAGCGAAAAAGAAGAGATAGATGAAAAGGGAGGACAGGACGAAAGGAGAGAGAGAGAGAGAGAGAGAGAGAGAGAGAGAGAGAGAGAGAGAGAGAGAGAGGTGTATGTTTCAATCTGGGGTTTAATGGGGTTAATTCTTATTTCTCCCACCTTTGTTCCGTTTTCTCTTTAGTCTCCCTTTCCCCTTACCTCTTCTCCAGTCTTTCCCATTTTCTTTTAATTGTCTCCTCCTTGTACGAAGTTTCCTTTCTCTCTCTCTCTCTCTCTCTCTCTCTCTCTTAGTTTCTTCCTCTCCTTCCTCTCCCGTCTACTATTGTCGCCTCTCTTTTCCTCTCCTTCCACTCCCATCTCCTCTCGTCACTTCTCCTTTTCTCTCTTTTCATCACCCTCTCCCTCCTCTCACTTTCTTTATCCCTCCTCCGCTTTCCTTTCCTCCTCACTTTCTTTATCTCTCCTCCCCCCCCCTTATCTCCTCTCTCTACATTCCTTTCCTCTCCTTTCCTTTCCTCTTTTAATATTCCTCTTCTTTCTCCTCTCCATTCCTTTCTCCTCCACCTTTTCCCCTTTACACTCGTTTCCTGTCTTCCTTTCTCAAGCCTCCCTACGTAGCTATCCTTGTCTTTGACGCCTAAAATAGATACGGTACCTTATTTAAACAGCACCTTAGAGTAAACAGCCTAAAAAGATATGTTACGGTTTGTTTTTCCTTGTTACTCCTGCCTCTCCCTTCCACCTTCCTTACTCCTGTTTTTCCCTTCCTGTCCTCTCTCGCATAAAGAAAAACGAGGGGGTGGAGAGAGAGAGAGAGAGAGAGAGAAGGGGGGAGGGGGAGTGTGTGCGTTCTTGAGCAAACACCAAGCAAGTTGACTCGTGGGGAACCAAGCAAGAGTCTGGTGGGGTTAATTGAGAGAGAGAGAGAGAGAGAGAGAGAGAGAGAGAGAGAGAGAGAGAGAGAGATCTAAAATGGACTATTTTAAGATATTTCGTAATTAGGAAGAGTGGTGTGTATGTGTGTGTGTGTGAGAGAGAGAGAGAGAGAGAGAGAGAGAGAGAGAGAGAGAGAGAGGAGGTAAAGAGAGTAGGAAGATAAACACAACAGGAAGCACGTTTAATCAAGAGAAGAGGGGGAGAGGAAGAAAGGGTAAGAGAAAAGAAGAGCAGTGATGAAGAGCGGTAATGAAGGAATAAGAGAGAAAACAGAGGGGGGAAAAGAAGGAAAATATGTGGGTGGAAAGTAGGAGGAATAGGGAGGAGGAAAGATAAAGGGACGGAGAGACAAAAGGAGAAGAGGAGGGCAGGGAAAGAGCAGAGAACCGAAATAAGACGAGTAATTAAGAGAGTGGCGAGTGGGAAAAGAGGAGGAGGGTCGAGGGAAGACGGTAACAACAGACAACGAAAGATATCAACAGTATGTGATAAAAAACAGTCAGATAAATATAGAGAAGGAGATAAGAAATAGTGCAACCTTGTGTACTTAAAAAAAATCACTGGGTTTTGTTAAAATTGATTACACGCATTTTTTTTAATTGATACAGACAGGCAGACACAAAAAGTCAAGCAAAGCATAATCCCCTGCTCTAGCTTTGTGAGTGTGGGTGTAAAAATTAGGAAGAGGAGGAGGAGAAAGATAACGTGGTAAGCTAGGAGGCAAATAAATAAGGGAGAGGCAATTAGGGAGGTGAAAGTGATGATGATGGAGATGGTGATGATGCTGATGATTAAGAGAAAAATAATGGGGAAAAGGGAGAGACTAATAACGATGTACGAAAAAGTAGGAGGAGGAGGAGAGCGAGGATGATAAATGAATGGAAAGGACGGGGGAGGAAAGATAAGGAGGGATGAGAAGAGCAGGAGGCGACAGAAGATACGGAGGAGAGAGAGAGAGAGAGAGAGAGAGAGAGAGAGAGAGAGAGAGAGAGAGAGAGAGAGAGAGAGAGAGAGAGAGAGAGAGAGGAGGCGAATATGAATAATGGAAAGGGAGGGGAAGGGACGAGATGAGACAGTATGAAAAATAGAGAATGAAGGTGAATAAGCTAAATATGGAATTATGATGAGGCTGAGAGAGGGATGGAAGGAGGTGAAAGGAGAGGAGAGGGTAGGACACGGGAGTGGAAGAATGGAGAGGAATGGAGAGGAGAGGAGAGGGAAAAAACGAGAGGAATGGAGAGGGGAGAGGAGGAAAAGATGAGAGAAGAGGAGAGGGGAAGAGAGAAGAGGAAAGGAGAGGGAAGGGGGGAGGAGATAAAAGGAAAGCAGAGAAAAAGAGAGAAGAGTTAAGTGTGAGAGGAGAGAAGAGGAGAGGGAAGTGGAGACGAGAGGAAAGGAGGGGGATGGGAAAACACAACTGAATGATGAATGATGGTGAGAGGTTAAAATAAATGTTGATGATGGTGATGAGAGGGGAGGAGACGGATAATGATGGGCAGCAGAGTCCATGAATATTCACAGCCACGGCTATACACCCCCCTCCCTCTTCCCCCATCCCCCATCCTCATCCATCCCCATCCCCTTCACCCTCCCCAACCCCTCCTCACCTTATCCTCTCGTCATTCTTCTCCAACCCTCTTTACCCTTTTCCCACCCCCAATCTTTCTCCCCCACCCCCTGTCTCACACCTCTACCCCACCCCCACTTTTCCCTCCACCTCCCTCCTTCCTATCCACCCCTTCCCTCGTCCTCCTCTACTCTCGACATACTCACCCTCCTCCCCTCCCTGCACATTCCTACTCCCTCAATATGCTTCTCCTCCACCATCCTCCTCCACTCCTAATGGCCTCCTCCTCTTCCTTTTTGGTTCCTCCTCCTCCTCCTCCTTCTCATCTTCATCTTTTTTACTATCGCCTCTCTAAAATTTCTGCTTGCACCCCGGTCCCTTTGAGGTGGGCACGCAGCACCCGACTTTTTCACACACACACACACACACACACACACACACACACACACACACACACACACACACACACACACACACACACACACACACACACACACACACACACACACACTCTCCCTCTCTCTCTCTCTCATGTAAATATTAATCGATACACTCATTTCTTTCATGCGTTCAACTGGTCAGCTCAGGATCATCTCTCCTACTGCCTACGACCTCCACTTTATTTATTTATTTATTCAGTAAAGTGTCTCGAAATAAGCGAATAGTAATTTTGTCTCTCGTGATTCACGTTCATGAGTAGGGATGAATTTTGCAGACTTGGAAACTTAATTCATCATGAGACAGACAGACAGACAGGCAGATTGACATAAAAGTAGAAAGGGAAGGCTACTACTACTACTACTACTACTACTACGAGAGAGAGAGAGAGAGAGAGAGAGAGAGAGAGAGAGAGAGAGAACTTATTAAACTTTAGTAATAACAGTGCATGAATATTCTTGTGTAGTTGTTATTGTTATTTTTGTTTTTCGTTCTTGTGCTAGTTTTTTCCTTTATTCTGTTGCTGTGATTTTTGTTGTTACTACTGTATTTTTTTTTTTTAACAGGCTTAATTTGGTGTTGGTGTGGGGGC